>NC_080088.1:111084735-111388156 GCF_950005125.1 Chionomys nivalis
CAAAAAAGGAAAAAGGGAAGGAGAGAGGGAAAACATAAGGATGTATTTACAGAGAGCAAAAGCCTCTCCTCTCCTCATTCCTCATTGGCTACAGACACAAGAAGACCCGGATCCTGAACCCCAGCCAAACCCATCATTTTGAAGCAAAATTCAAGCTGCAGAAAAAATACCAAATGTCAGTGGTTTTGTCTTTGCCTCAGAAATAAGAGGAACAGCCGGGCGGTGGTGGCGCACGCCTTTAATCCCAGCACTCGGGAGGCAGAGGCAGGCGGATCTCTGTGAGTTCGAGACCAGCCTGGTCTACAAGAGCTAGTTCCAGGACAAGCTCCAAAACCACAGAGAAACCCTGTCTCGAAAAAACCAAAAAAAAAAAAAAAAAAAAAGAGGAACAGTTCTACGATTAAACCATATTTGGTGAGTTTTTTGTTTTGTTTGTTTGTTTAATGTGGTTTTGGAGGCAGCATTTGGGAAGAAGAGGCAGGTGGATATATGTGAGTTTGAGGCCAGCTTGGTCTACAGAGTGAGTTCCAGAACAGCCAGGCTACACAGAGAAACCCTGTCTCGAAGAAAACCAAATCAAACCTAACCAATCCCCCCCACCACCACCAAAAAAACAGGCAAACAAAACAGGTACAATGTTGGCAGAGCTCCTTTTCTTTTTTTGGAATACAAGCTTAAATCTTGGTTCATTGCGCCCCCTGCTGGATATTTCGTGGAATTTATTTCCTACCACAAAAAAAAGCTCAAGGGTTATTGAACAAAAAATGTATCTATGAATAATACTTTGTAAGGCTGAGTTTGAGCCTCAGCACCAGAAAAAAGAAATTAATTCATTTTATCTCAACTAAATATCTATCACTCACAGAAAAATAGACTGCTAGTTTGGGTACTAGAAATTTTTGAAGTTCACCTCAAAAACATTGACTTTCCCGTTCTTCTTCTTCATTTTTTAAAATTATTTCAGTTGGTGTACAACATAATGTGTTTTATTATTATATTCCCTTACACATACCCAGTACTTTGCTCAAGAGCATCCTGTTGTGGAATATCAGTTGAAGATGTATTACAGTTTATGCTGTGGAACTTTTGTTTGATGATGCAGAGATGTGCTGCATTCTTTTATGTTGCATTTGTTTAGCTCTGTGAAGTTGTGTTACTTCGCCTGCCTAAAACACCTGATTGGTCTAATGAAGAGCTGAACAGTCAATAGCGAGGCAGGAGAAAGGATAAGCGGGGCTGGCAGGCAGAGAATAGATAAGAGGAGATATCTGGGAAGAGAAGAAAGGTGTATAGAACAGAGGAAGATGGGTAGACGAGATAACTTAAGAAAACCTGGCTGGAAACAAGTTAAGCTAAGGCTGGGCATTCATAAGTAAGAATAAACTCGGTGTATTTATTTGGGGGCTGGGTGGTGGAACCCCCAAAACAAGCCAAAAAAGTAGAGAAACAACAGCATCCCTCAACCATTCTTTTTTAAAAAGATCTTATTTTCGCTGGGCGGTGGTGGCGCACGCCTTTAATCCCAGCACTCGGGAGGCAGAGGCAGGCGGATCTCTGTGAGTTCGAGGCCAGCCTGGTTTACAAGAGCTAGTGCCAGGACAGGAACCAAAGCTACAGAGAAACCTTGTCTCGAAAAACTTAAAAAAAAAAAAATTATTTTAATTATGTGTGTGACCAGTGGTGATGGCACATGCTTTTAATCCTAGCACTCAGGAGGCAGGGGCAGGCGGATCTCTGTGAGTTCGAGGCCAGCCTGGTCTACAGCGCAAGTAGGACAGCCAAGGCTACACAGAGAAACCCTGCCTCGAAAAAAATTTTAAAAAATTAAGTGTGTGTTTGGGCATTTGTGTGCAGGTGACCACAGAGGCCAGAAACACCTGACTATTTGGGAACTGGAGTTACACATAGTGGAAAGAGGCCAAATGTAGAGACCTACATTTGGGAAGAGACCTTGGGCCCTCTTGGTGTCTGAGCCATCTCTCTGGCCTCAATTACGCTTTACATTAGTGGATGTGTAGGGTGCACATGTGTGCAAGGGCGTGTGGAGGCAAGAGGGCAACACTGGGTGTCATTCTTAAAGCTTCTATCTAATTTCTGAGACAGGGTCTCTGACTGAGCTGGAGCCTGAAGACTCAACTAGCCCAGCTGGCCAGCGAGCCCCAGGGGTCCTCCTGTGTCCACCTTGTTAGTACCAACGGGTGTGCTGGGAACCTTGGAGTCAAGCTGGAGCTAAGGGCAGTTGTGAGCTAACTCAGGTCCTCTGGAAGAGCTGGAAGAGCTCTGACTGCTGAGCCATCTTTCGAGCGCCATACTTGACTTTTTAAATGGGTTCTGGAGATCCAAACGCAAACATACATGGAAAGCATTACCAAGTGGAGCATATCCTGAGTGCTGGCCGACACCAGGCTGGCCTTCAACTTACAGAAATCCACCTGCCTCCGTCTTTCTAGTGCTGGGATTCAAGGTGTGTGCCACTATGCCCAGCTCAAAGTACTAATTTTTTTTTGTTTGTTTGTTTTTTTTGTTTTTCGAGACAGGGTTTCTCTGTGGCTTTGGTTCCTGTCCTGGAACTAGCTCTGTAGACCAGGCTGGTCTCGAACTCACAGAGATCCGCCTGCCTCTGCCTCCCGAGTGCTGGGATTAAAGACATGAGCCACCACCGCCCGGCCTAATTTTTTTTTAAAAAAAGATTTATTTATTTATTTATTATGTATACAACATTCTGCCTCCATGTATGCCCACATGCCAGAAGAGGGCACCAGATCTCATTACAGATGGTTGTGAGCCACCATGTGGTCGCTGGGAATTGAACTCAGGACCTCTGGAAGAGCAGCCAGTGCTCTTAACCACTGAGTCATATCTCCAGCCCCTCAAAGTACTAATTTTAAATAAGCACTTTAAATCAGTAATATGAAATTTTTAGGGTGGCAAGATGGCTCAGTGGGTAAAGGCACTTTTGACAACCAAACAAACCTAAGGACCTGAGTTCAATTCCCAGAACCCACATGAAGGTGGAAGGAGAAAACCTTGGCACAAAGTCATCCCGACCTCCATATGCACGCCACGGCACACACATTCGCAGCCACACAATAAGAAAGAAATCAACCTGCTTCTGCCTCCTGAGTTCTGGGATTAAGGCATGCACCACCACAACCATCTATAAATATAAATTTTAAAATTTTAGTGTAGCTATTTTATTTGTAAATTCCCACAGTTATTCTTGCATTTAACAAATACATTCTCGCTGGGCCTTTAATCCAGCCATTTGGGAGGCAGAGGCAGGAGGATATCTGGGAGTTTAAGGCCAGCCTGGTCTACATGGTGAGACCCCATCTAGAACAAAATAAACAAACAAGCACAGATGTGTTCTGCATCAATACCATCTGGGAAATGCAAACCAAACTGTAGGGAGAGACTACTTCATACTCACTAGCAAGGTGACAAAGACACCACCATGTGAAAGACACAGAGAGGGGCTGGAGAGACTGGCTGCTCTTCCAAAGGACCCAAGTTCAATTCTCAGCACCCACATAGGAGCTCAGAATAGTCTGTGACTCCAGTGCCAAGAGATCCAATGCCCTTTTCTGGTCTCAGGCATCAGGCATGCATGTAGAACAAAGTACCCATATTTATGAAAAAAATACTTTTTTTTTTCTTTTTCTTTTTTTTTTTTTTTTTTTTTTTGGTTTTTCGAGACAGGGTTTCTCTGTGGTTTTGGAGCCTGTCCTGGAACTAGCTCTTGTAGACCAGGCTGGTCTCGAACTCACAGAGATCCGCCTGCCTCTGCCTCCCAAGTGCTGGGATCAAAGGCGTGCGCCACCACTGCCCGGCAAAAAATACATTTTTTAAAGCACAGAAAAGTGAAAACCCAGGGCTGGAGAGATGGCTCAGTGGTTAAGAGCACTAATTGCTCTTCCAGAGGACCCAGGTTCAATTCCTAGCACCCACATGGCAGCTCACAACTGTTTATATCTCCAGTTATGGAGGATAAAACACCCTCACGCAGACATAGATGCAAGCAAAACACCAACACACATGAAATAGAAATAAATATTAAAAAAAAGAAAAATGAGGGGCTGGAGAGATAGCTCAGAGGTTAAGAGCATTGCCTGTTCTTCCAAAGGTCCTGAGTTCAATTCCCAGCAACCACATGGTGGCTCACAACCATCTGTAATGAGGTCTGGTGCCCTCTTCTGGCCTGCAGGCAGACACATAGACAGAATATTGTATACATAATAAATAAATAAATAAATAAATAAATAAATAAATAAATAAATAAGAAAAATGAAAACCCTTACAGCATGTTACTAACATAAATGGAACATGGCACAGCCACTTTGGAAAACAATTTGATTTTTTTTTTCCAAGACAGGTTTTCTCTGTATCTTTAGAGCCTGTCCTGGAACTCGTTCTGTAGACCAGGCTGGCCTCAAACTCACAGAGATCTGCCTCCTGAGTGCTGGGATTAAATGCATGGGCCACCACCATCACCTGGCCCAATTTGGCAAATTTAACTATATGACACATAAATTCCACTTCTAGCTGGAGGTATGTTAGAAAGGAGAATTAACACGTATGTCCCCATGAAGACTTGTGTACATTATAAGAGCATCTTTCATAATAGCCAGACAGAGGAAACAACCATGGGATACAGGGATGGCTCAGCAGTTAAAAGCACTTGACACTCGTGAAAGGACCTGAGTTCGGGTCCCAGCACCCAAGTCAGAAGGCTCACAGCTGCCTGTAACTCAGCTCCAGGGGATCCAACATCCTCCTCTGCCCTCTGGGATCACCCACTTTTATGTGCACATACCTATACACAGACACAAACACGTAAATAAATAATCTTTTTTAAAAGAAATAATCTAAATGTCCATTTCCTTATAAAATGAATAAAATGTGACGTAAAATACAATGGAATGTTATTCAGCCCTAAAATGGAAGGGTGTGCTATAATATCACCCCACGGGAAAGCTTGACAGTGTCGTAATTGAGTCAGGCTGTGTGCCATCACCGTTGCCCCACTGATCTCCCTATGCAGCCCAAGCGTTTTCCTCAGGCTTGAGTCTTTCTCAAGTTTATTTTTATTTATGTGAGGGAAGACTGTACATCACATGTATGTAGGTGCCCTCAAAAGGTGTTGGGTCCCCTGGAGCTGAAGTTCCAGGCAGTTGTGAGCTGCCCCATACAGGTTCTGCAAATGCATGAGCTTTTAACCACTGAGCTGTCTCTCCAGTCTGCCTGCTTGAGGCTTGCAAGCGCTGGGATTATAGGCATGCACCAGGACACCTGGCTTCCATGTTCCTTTCCCAACCAGTAACCGGCATCCTCACCGCTGTACGACAGCGGTGCTCCGCCCCGTGGCGGCTCCCAACAAACAGTAGGTGGTTTCCAGTCAAGGATTTAAAGAAGAGCGCTGCAGTGAACACGTTCCTTTCTTCCTCCTGGTCCCTAATTGGATACACGCTTTTTCCCCATTTCCAACCTTTTGACACTAAACTGTCTGTCATGGTGATTTACACTCCCCAGAGGATGCAAGCAAGCCTTCTGCTTTCTCTAATTACCTTTCGAAAGCACATTACATTTGGTTAATGTTTAAAAAAAAAAAAATCCAAGTGTGTTTTCCTGAAAGCCAGACAGCTGGCTAATTTGCCCTGCGCAGAGAAGTACCACTTGCCAGAAGAAAGCACTTGAAAGACTTGAGCGAACTCAGGCCTCTTAGCTCCCCCTGTGTTTGACAACAGGGCAAACACCAGCACGGGTACATTTTCCACACACCTTCATCTGAACAGCCGCTAGCTGTTTACAGACGCTCACAAACACTACTTCACTTAATCCTGTGGCAGCCCCAAGAGCTCAGCCTGACGGCTGCGTCGTTTCAGGATGATGAAATGGAGTATCGGAGCATGGCCGCTGTCCAGGGGCTGTCCAGGTCTGCTGCCCTGCAACCGCACGGTTTGTGTTTTCCTTTTCTCTTTTTGTTTTTTTTTTTTCTGTCCAGGTTGTAGGTTATTTCTCTTTATCACACCATAGCTAGGAACCTGAGATACAATCTTCCCACACAGGGAATTCTTTCTCTCTGTCTCCTTTTTTTTGTTTTTGAGACAGGCTCATGTGGATGCCTGTGGAAGCCAGAAGAGGGCACTGGATCTCCTGAAACAGGAGTTTTGTTTTGTTTTTTCTTTTTTTTTTGTTTTTTTTTTTGTTGTTGTTGTTGTTGTTTTTTCGAGACAGGGTTTCTCTGTGGTTTTGGAGCCTGTCCTGGAACTAGCTCTTGTAGACCAAGCTGGTCTCAACTCACAGAGATCCGCCTGCCTCTGCTTCCCGAGTGCTGAGATTAAAGGCGGCCCCTAAACCAGGAGTTCCAGGCACTTGTGAACAGCCTGATGTGGGTACTGGGAACGAATCCCAGAACCTCTGAAGAGCAGGAAGTGCTGTAACTGCTCGGCTGTCTCTCCGGCCAGCCCCTGGCTTAGGTATGCTCTGTTATGATCTGAATGTGTCCCTGAACACTGGAAAATTCTTCCGCCCTCAGGGTGGTGGTGGCAGAATATGGACAGCCTTGTGGGAGATGAGAAACAACATCCACTACATAATTTGTGAGGCCCAGGGCAAAACGGCAGTGATCAACTGCACGGAGAAGTCCATGAAACCAGCCTGCTCAGTGCATTCTACTAAATAGTGGATTGACGGGGCTGGAGAGATGGCTCAGAGGTTAAGAACATTCTCTGCTCTTCCAAAGGTCCTGAGTTCAATTCCCAGCAACCACATGGTGGCTCACAACCATCTGTAATGAGATCTGGCGCCCTCTTCTGGCATGTGGGCATACACGGTTGTATACATAATAAATAAATAAATCTTTAAAAAAAAGTAGTGGCCGGGCGGTGGTGGCGCACGCCTTTAATCCCAGCACTTGGGAGGCAGAGGCAGGTGGATCTCTGTGAGTTCGAGAACAGCCTGGTCTACAAGAGCTAGTTCCAGGACAGGCTCCAAAACCACAGAGAAACCTTGTCTCGAAAAACCAAAATAATAATAATAATAATAATAAAAAAAAATAAAAAATAAAAAAAGTAGTGGATTGACATGTTTTAAGAGTTTCCTATTTAATTATTTTTCTGTGCTCCTTTTGAAGTACTTAAAAAGTTTGTTCTCTTGGCCTAGTTCTCTTCTAAACCCCTTTCTCAAAGGGGAATAACAAGGCAGATGAGGGCTACACAAACAAGATCTTTGCTCCACAGAATGCCTTCCTCGGAGCGCTCTAACCTTCCAGATATCTAGAACGTTGACTAGGACTGACTCATAAGGCTCCTGGTATCAGTTCAAGACCTTCTCAGGGGGAGTGTAGAAGTGGCTCAGTGGGTAAGAGGATTTGCCATGCTGGGTGGTGGTGGCGCACGCCTTTAATCCCAGCACTCGGGAGACAGAGGCAGGCGGATCTCTGTGAGTTCGAGGCCAGCCTGGTCTACAAGAGCTAGTTCCAGGGCAGGAACCAAAGCTACAGAGAAGTCCTCTCTCTAAAAAAAAAAAAAAAAAAAAAAAAAAAAAAAAAAGGATTTGTCATCAGCAAGCCTGCGGCTCTGAGTTCAAATCCTGTGACTCACGTGGTAGAGAGAGGCAGCTCTGGCAGTTGTCTTTTGACCCTTTTGACCTCCATGTTCACACCAAGGCACGGAGGCCACATACATATGTATACATACACAGATAAGTGTAAAAATAAAAATGTAAACAAACTTTCTTAGTTTCTACCAACTTATCACTTTTTATTTTATTTTTGGTTTTCTGAGATAGGGTTTCACTGTAGTTTTAGAGTCTGTCCTGGCTGACACGCTTGGTGCCTAAAATGTTTCTCGAGGCTTCAAGTTTTCTAAATATCTTAAGAGATCTTTGGGGATAAATAAAAAACTAAAAGTTTCCAGTGTGGAAGCAGGAAAGATGGCTCAGCGGTTAAGAGCACTGCCTGCTCTTCCGGAGGACAGAGGTTCAATTCCCAGCACCCACATGGCAGCGGTCTGTAACTCCAGTTCCAGGGGACCGGACACCCATGGCAAAACCCAAGGCACGTAAAATAAAAATAAGTTAGTTTAAAAAAAGGTTTAAAAAAGTTTCCTGGGTGAAGTTGAAGCGAAGCAGGATATGAGTTCGAGATCTGCCTGAACTAATTAAACTATTTCCACAAAAAAAAAAAAAGGTGAAAGAATAAACTTCCTTCACGTAGACAACGGTAACTTTGCGAAACCTTTTAAAATCGGAAAGTATTTTGAGTCTATATTCCGGTCTTCACGTGACTCGGAAGGGTTCCGAACAGCGTGGGCGGAGCCGCCAACCGTGGCCGCGCTTCCTGCCCCGCCCTCCGCAGGTTCCGAGTCAAAACGCGATTCCACCCTTCCCCCACCCACTCCCGTTAAGGGCATCCAGAGCGCAGGCGCAAGACCCGGCCGCCTGTCTGCGGCTTCCCAGGCCCGTGAGGGTGACTGCGCATGTGCGCAGAGGTTAGGCCCGGTAATTGCGCGGGACCAGGTGGGTCTCGGGAACTCACGCGACTGACTCCGCCCACGGGTTTCGCCGTGCGCAGGCGCGCTGAGAGGAGGCGCGTGGTGATGGGGGAAGCGAGCTCTACGCATGCTCACTTAAAACGAGTACGAAGTTTATGACGTCAGCCACACAATCGTTTTGATTTGTGTGTATCGCTTTCACCACAACCCCGCTTTTAAAGAGTTAGAAACCCTGTCTCGAAAAACCAAAAAAAAAAAAAAAGAGCTAGAATCTAGTTCTACATAATTGTGGTTTTTGATTTATAATTTTATTGTGATAAAAACTTAAATTCATACGTTTTTATGTATAAAAATTTTAAGTTCACATTATAGTATGGCTGGCTAAGTACAACCAAATATTTTGTTTAATATTTATTTTTATTTTATGTGTATGGGTGTTTTGCCTGCATTTATTATAGACCACGTGTGTTCCTTGTGCCAGAGGAGGCTGCAGGAGGGCATCGGATCCCCTGGGACTGGAGTAACAAGGTGGTAAACTGCCATGTGGATGCCAGAAACAAAACCCAGGATCTCTCGAAAGCAGCCGTCGACCACAGACATCCTAAGCCTCTCCCTTTTGTCTTCTGAGACAGAGTTTCCCTCTGTAGGCCAAGGCTGGCCTTGAATTTATGACACTCTTGCTTCAGTCTCCCGAGTGCAGGAATTATCACCAAAACTGGCTTCAAAAATGCTTTTTAAAATTTAGTATTTAGGCCGGGCAATGGTGGCTCATGTCTTTAATTCCAACATTCAGGCGGCAGAGGCAGGCAGATCTGAGTTCGAGGCCAGCCTGGTCTACAGAGTGAGTTTCAGGACAGCCAGGGCTGCATAGAGAAACCCTGTTTCAAAAAAATAAAAACACCAAAAGCTCCAAAGCAACAGAGAAACCCTGTCTCGAAAAACCAAAAAAAAAAAAAAAAAAAAAAAAGAAAGAAAGCAATTTAAACTGGCAGTGGTGGTGCCCGCCTTTAATCCCAGTATTCGGGAGGCAGAGGCAGGAGGATCTCAGTGAGATTGAGGTCAGCCTGGTCTACCAAGCAAGTTCCAGGACAGTAAAGACTGTTACATAGAGAAACACTGTCTCAAAACAAAACAAAACAAAACAAAAAGCCAAAAAAAACTGAATTTAAAGCTCCACTGTGGGGGCAAATGACTGTAATCCCAGCACTCTGGAAGCAGAGGCAGGAGGCAGAACTCTATGAGTTCAAGGCCAGCCTGGTCTATAGAGCAAGTTCCAGGACAACCAAGGCTACACAGAGAAACCCTGTCTCAAAAAACAAACAACCCCCCTAATTTAAAATATATGTGTTTTTAAAAATGTCTTCCCACACCCAACTACACTCTTTTTTTGAATGTAGTTCTATAAAATGCCAATTAACATGATGTTCTCGGTGGTCTTTCCAAGGACAAGGGGTTTGGCACTAAATCTTGGCAGCTTTACTTTCTTGCCCCCCCCACCCCAGACAGGGTTTCTCTGTGTAGCCTTCACTCCTCTGGAACTTGCTCTGTAGACCAGGCTGGCCTCGAACTCACAGAGATCCACCTGCCTCTGCCTCCAGAGTGCTGGGATCAAAGGTGTGCGCCACCACTGCCCGGTTCTTGCTCTCTTTTCTAGAAATGTTACTTTCACCAGTGAACTTAAGGGATTGCTGGATTTTAACCTGCAGACAACACCCACCAGTCTCATAGGATTGTCAGAAGTAATCTTTTTTTAACTGTGTGTGTGCATATGATTACAGGCGCCCTCAGAGGCCAGAGACATCAGAAACCCTGGAGCTGGAGTCACAGGCAGTTGTAAGCCACTTGAACCCGGGTCCTCTGCAAGAACAGTATGTTCTCTTAACCACTGAGCCATCTCTCCAGCCCAAGAAGTAAGTTTTTAAAATATGTAAGTACAAAGCATTATGCCTTCTTCTAATCATATGTTGAATAAATAGTAGTCAATTAATGGCATTCTTCGTTCATGAGACAGCAGTATGGTTCCAGCCGCAGAGTTCCAGAAAGTTCCTCAGAAGGATTTACCTAATTGCAAGGATGGCCAGGTGTGTGTAATGGTCTCTTAGACCATAGGGCAGCCAATATTATGGCCCATTCTTTTTACATACTTTCCCTTGTCTAGACAGTATGTAATAGTATGGTAGAGTTATTTTAATTTTCATTTCTTTAATTGCTAGTAAGACCATGCATTTTTTCCCCTTGGGATAATTTATTAGTTTTATTGCGTTGCCTGACAACTATTTTTGAACACTGTAATTTCCGCTGGCTTATCCCTGTAGACATTATGTTTGGCTTTGACAGAGCATTTTGTTGCCTTTTTTAAAAAAAGAATGTTGGAGAGGCCAGGCACAGTGGCGCCTGCCTCTAATCCCAATGCATTGAAGATACAGTCAAGAGGAGCCGGGAGTTCAAATTCAGCCTTGTTGTAGATAGGGAGTTCAAGGCCAGCCTGGGCTACACTAAGACCTGTCTGTAGAAACAGAGAGAGACAGGCAGACAAACGGACAAGAGAGGGATGGAGGCCAGCAGATAACACCCAGCCCAAAAGCCGTTCTGCACAGCAGAACTTTCTAGGGTCAGGAAGTGTTGTGAGCCTGTCTGTAGAGCCAGCACCATGATCCTGAAAACAAAGAGTCACGGAGGGGGAATCTGCAAACTTACCAGAAGGTAGTCCACACAGCTGAAAAGAAACGGAAAAACTGACTCCTGACATTGTTCCTGAAGAAGAAAGTCCCAGAAGGAGTTGGTTTTCACCAGAGGCAATACACTACAGGGCGTGTTGGCAGACACCTGTAATCCAAACTCTTGGGAGTGGAGACAGGAAGATCAGAACTTAAAATCATACTCAACTGTAAAACAAGTTTGAGTCTAGTGTGGGCTACAGGAGACCTTGTCAAAAAAACAAAAACAAACAAAAAACCCACTCAGTTTTTCACTTCAGTAGAATGTTAAAGAAGGACTTCGGACTGAAATGCAGTGGTAGAACTTAGTATGCCCAAGGTCCTGAATTCCATCCTTAACACTAAAAGAGAAAAACTTACAGGGGGTGGTAGCATACACTTCTAACCCTAGCATTCAAGAAGCTGAGGCAGGAGGATCACGAGTTCCAGGTCAGGCTGGGTTACAAAGTGACAAAGTGAGTATCTCAAAACACAAAACCAAGACTGCATTGATTTTTGTGTTTATTTGTTTTTTTTTTTTTTTGGTTTTTCGAGACAGGGTTTCTCTGTGGTTTTGGAGCCTGTCCTGGAACTAGCTCTTGTAGACCAGGCTGGTCTCGAACTCACAGAGATCCGCCTGCCTCTGCCTCCCAAGTGCTGGGATTAAAGGCGTGCGCCACCACCGCCCGGCTTTGTTTTCTGTTTTTTCGAGACAAAAATTGGCCTGTGACTTACTCTAAACTCCTGAGAGCCCCTAGAGGGCGCTCCTTCCGCGTGGAAGACTTGATAAACAGCTTTAGTGAGTTATACTCATACAAATCATATCTCATAAAATTTACTCATATAAGGTTCACAGTTGTCTTAAGTCTTCTCACAGAGTAGTGAAGCCATCACCACAGTCAGTTTTAGGACAACTGTATCACCCCCAAAAGAGAAACCCCAATAAACCTAGCCTGTCATCAGAGCCCGGGAGCTGGCAACGAAAGGCTCAGAAATCCAAGGTCATGCTCAGCTGCACAGAGAATGTGAGGCCGGTGCAGGGCGCATGCTTTTAATTCCAGCACTCAGACGGCCAGTTGTAGGCTGATCTTGTGAGACTGAGGCTAGCCTGGTCTACATGACAAGTTCCAGGCCCTCTAGGGCTGCACAGTGAGGCTCTGTCTAAACAAAACAAGCAACTTGTATTCGTTAGGTGTTATTCCCTGGCACCCCGTAATCTACTGTCTGTGGGGAGGGACTGGCCTACTGTGGATGCTTCAGATGAACGGGATGGTGTAACTAGTGTCCGGCAGCTTCCGCTCAGCGCCGTGTTTGCAGGTTTCATCCATGTTGCGGCATGTGTCAATGACTTCGTTCTTTTTTATAGTCAATAATATTCTATTGTACAGACTGTATTTTGTTTATCCATTCAGCCACTGATGGATACCTGGGCTGTTTCCATCTTCTGTCCTTTGTATTCAATGAGACTCGCTGGTCCAGACAGGTCGGTCCTTCCTAGTAGTTCTGGGAAGGGTGAGACCTAGGTTGTTCTGATCCAGGAAGCCGCACTCCCAATTTCATTTAGGTCGCACTCTCGGTATGAACGGCACCCACTGGATCTGGACAGTTCTCCATGAGGTCTTGGGTTTCTTTGCAAGGGCATAGCATCCAGCCTTAAGTCAAAGCTTTGGAGCCGGTTAGTGTCTGCAGGACCACGCCTCCCCAAGGAAACATTTGTATGTGGTGTGTGTGGGAACCTCTCTCACCTCACTCACATTACAGCACCTTCCCTCGAACTGGAAATGAAATCCTTGAGAAGAGTCTGCTCAGACGCCAACCTTGCAGATCTGACAGCTGATTGTTATAAAAGGATCTGAGGTCTGGAGATATGGCTTCTTATAGAGAGCTCGGGTTTGGTTCCAAGCACCAATAAGGAGGTTTACAACCAGGGATAACTGTTCGAGGGTATCTGGCTCCCTCTTCTGGCCTCTGCAGGCAGTGGCATTTTACATATGCAGGCAAAGAACTCAAACACATAAAATAAAAGTTTTTTTTTTTTTTTGGTTTTTCGAGACAAGGTTTCTCTGTGGTTTTGGTTCCTGTCCTGGAACTAGCTCTTGTAGACCAGGCTGGTCTCAAACTCACAGAGATCCGCCTGCCTCTGCCTCCCAAAATAAAATATTTTTTTTTTTAAAAAAAATCTTTAACAACAACAAAAGGGCATTTGAGATGGACACTCCCAAGAGTAATATACTCACTGGCCAGTCCAAGGGACCTACTTATGGACTTGTAAAAAATGCTGCCAGGGCTGGGGAGATGGCTCACTAGTTAAGAGCACCGGGTATTCTTCCAGAGGACCAGGGTTCCATTCCCAGTACCCACATGATGGCTCACAACTGTCTGTAACTCCAGTTCCAAGGGATCTGACACCACCTTCTGGCTTCTACAGACACTATACTCACATGGTACACAGACATACATGCAGGGAAAGCAAATCTTTTAGAAATGGCATCAGATTCTGACCCCATAGGGAGAACAATATCATATGCTTATAACCTGCCCTTTTAGGCCAGATTCTAATACAGATAAACCATAGCCCAGATCTTTTTTTGTGAGGCAGACCTGGTTTCCTCTGCATTATATTAAAAACTGTATGCCGGGCGGTGGTGGCGCACGCCTTTAATTCCAGCACTTGGGAGGCAGAGGCAGGCAGATCTCTGTGAGTTCGAGACCAGCCTGGTCTACAAGAGCTAGTTCCAGGACAGGCTCCAAAACCACAGAGAAACCCTGTCTCGAAAAACAAACAAACAAACAAACAAAAAAAAAAACTGTAAAAAAGAAGAAAAAAGAAAGGAAAAAAAAGCCGGTGGTGTTGGCTATCGCCTTTAATTTCATCACTTGGTGGCAGAAGCAAGAGGATCTCTGTGAGTTCAAGGCCAGCCTGGTGTACAGAGCGAGTTCCAGGATGGCTAGGGCTACACAGAGAAACCCTGTCTGGAAAACAACTGAAACAAAAAGCTGTAAAGGTATGGCTCACTCACAGAGGGGACCTGGGAGGCAGCATGCTGGGCTGCAGTCTGACCTAGAGAGCGCCTGGGCCTGGGAGGCAGGGCAGAGCGCTGGGCTGCAGTCTGACAGAGAGAGGGTGAGTGCCTACACCTGAAGGTGCTACTCAGCAGGTGGCAAGGAAGCTCAGGACAGGGCCAGCGGCCAAAGGACAGTTTGTCCTGGGGTAAAGGCTGACTGCAGCTGCTGGCTGGATGCCTGAGGAGAAGCAGTGTCAGCCAAGGCAGATTCTAGAGCCTAGCTGGGCCAACTGAGTACGTGAGAGAGGAATTTGGAAACAGATAATTCCTGTAAGGAATTAAAATCGCAGAGACATAGGGAGTGGCTCATTTTCACCAAGAGTGTAAGGAGGCTGATGGTGGAATGAGAAAGATGAAGACCGGACTTGGTGGTGCATGCCTGTGATCCCAGCACTTGGAGGCAGAGGCAGGGGGATCTGGTGAGTTCACACAATAAAAACCTACAAAACTTCCTCTGTTTTCAGATCAGGCAGAATGGCCCCAGGGTTGAGTGCAGGAAGGGGAAGTAGCAGTGTATGTCACAGCTATGTTTTCCTGTGTCTTTGAGATTTTGTGTGTCCCACCCTGTGTCCCTCCCACCGTGTGTCCCTCCCACCGTGTGTGACCCAGGGGTCTAATTCAGGTCACCAGGCTTGGTGCCTTCCTCCACTGAGCCATTTCAATGGACTCCCTTTCTTTCTTTTTAAGTTTGAGGATTTTGTTGCTGTTTATTTTTTCACAAGAGAAAAGTAGAGAGCCAAGTGTAGTTGTGCATGACTTTAATACCAATATTGAAAGGCAGAGGCAGGCAGATCTTTCTGAGGCCAGTCTAGTCATGTAGACTAGTGAGTTTTGGGACAGCCAGAGCTATACAGTGAGACGCTGTCTCAGAAAAAGAAAACCAACCAAACGAAACAAAACTGAGAACGTAAAAGTCTTTGTCCTTGGAGATGGACAACAGCTCCAGGTGGCTGGGGACAGGTGGGTGCGTTGGTGCTAAGGCTTAAACAGCATACACAGGAATGAAACACGTGGTGATTCCGATTTGAAATAGGGTGGTTCTGGGAACTCCTGGGTAAAGGGCTGATGTTTGGACAGAGCTCTCTAGGAAAGTGTGAAGGAAGGAAGAGATGTCCTAGCAGCTGTCCCAGAAGAGCCCAAAGCCTGAGGCAGGAGCAGCAGGAGAGCAAATGTGTAACCTGGCAGGAGCAGAGTGGGAGGCCTAGGGGGACAGGACAAAGAGAAAAGTGGAGGGGCGAGGCGGGTCTTCCAGCGTCTTCAAGGCTTTATTATACGACATGGTGGGCAGAGCAGGAACCTGCGTCTGTCATATGCATGCCATGCAACTTCCTGGGAGACGGTCTCCAGAGCTTCCCAAAGACATTCAAAGGGCTCCTAGACGACTAAGAACAAACAGAAGTTTCCTTGTCCTTAAAATTTCCCCGCTACCCTGCCTCTGCAGGAAGAGGCGGGCACTGCCAGCTTGCTTTGTTGTTGCCATAACAACCTCTAGGGGCCCACACTCGCGGGCAACTCTAGCTGCTGGCTGAGGGTGAAGCCCAAGGCTGCTATCACAGGTGAGCCATGAGGACAGGGGTGGCCTCAGAAAGGACACCTAGCTGTCTGTGCCCTGTCCCTCCAGTGTCTTCACTGGTCTCTCTCTTTTTTCTTCAGAAACAAAACAACCTGGGCAATCTTGTAAGCCTTTCCTTTCTGGTGTTCTTCTACCTCTCCTTAAGTTCTGAAAAATACAAGGACAAGAGTGGAATCTATGCCAGGCAGTGCTGGTATAACCCTTTAATCCCAGCATTCAGAAGGCAGAGGCAGGTGGATCTTTGTGAGTTCGAGGCCAGCCTGGTCTATGGCACAAATTCCAGAATAACCAGGGCTACATAGAGAAACCCTGTCTTGGAAAAAAAAAAAAAGACTCAATGACGCACAGATGAAGTGGTGACACCTGTTGGCACCATAGCGCTGTGGGAGTCTAGTGCAGCCTTCCTTTAGGATTCTGAGCAAGCCCAGGACACACTGTCACTTTGGGGCTAATATGGCTCCTTGACTTTTGCTCATCTCTCATGTATTTTATTTTATTTTTTATTTTACGTGTATGGATGTTTGGCCCACATGTATTTCTGCGCACAACTCATGTGCCACCATTGGATTCCCTAAAACTGGAGTTAGCCATTGTGAGCTGGGTGCTGGGAACCAAACCAGGTCTTCTGCAAGAGCAGCCAGGACTCTTAACAACCGAGCCATCCTCTCCTGCCCAGATTTCTGCTGTTTTGAAACAGTGGCTCACTGTAGCCCACACTGACCTCGAACTCATGGGGATTCCTCTGCCTAAATGTTCCAACAGTTAGGATTCCAGGTTGCATTGCTACTCCCGCGGTCCCTTTGTTCTTAGTTGAGAACAGCTGTGTGCAGGTACCGGGTGTGGTGACAAACAGAAAGGACTTGGTATCTGTCCACTCTACTGAGACGGTGGTAGAACAGTACTGCGCAGGGTACTCTCAGAGGGGAAAGGTGCTGCCAAGATTGTGTTGGACTCTAGCATGCAAACACTGAGGAGGAGTCGCCCCCAGAGACCACCTCACACACCACAGCCGATGCAAAAGCATGAAGATTTTATTAATTCTGTCATGACAGGGTCCCTCAGCAGCATTCGGGAAGCCAAGAGACCTCGAATAGCTGGCACAGGCTACTTTTAAAGGAGAAGGCCATAGAAGCAAGGGGGGTTGTGATTGGCTTATTCAAAAGGGCTATTACCAATAATTGGCTGGAGAGCTGTTGCCATATCAGATGAGGTAAGAGATCATTTTGACCCCGTTTCCCAGGGGACCGAATGAAAACACATGTATATGGGTAATTGTTCAGGAACTGAGTACGTGCATGTGTAGCTGTTAGGTCCTTAGTTCCCAGGGGAAGAGGGGAAGCACTATGGCACGGAGGCTGAGAGGATTCAAGAATTGTCAGGAATGGCTTCAGAATTGTCTTAAAGTCTTACAGTTGATCTTGAAGAACATATAATGATATCGTAAGTACACATTGGTAACCCCAGTCAGTATTCTGCCAGCAGCAAAATCCTTTCATACTACCGACCCCTCTTTTCTCCCTCCTTCTCTCCCTCCCTCCACTCCCCAGTTTCTTGTCAAGACAGGGTTTCTCTGTGTAGTCCTGGCTCTCCTAAAGCTAGATCTGTAGACCAGGCTAGCCTTAAACCCACAGAAATCCGCCCGCCTCTGCCTCCCAAGGGCTGGGATTAAAGAAGCACACTACTACCACCGCTGCTCCTCTCTTGAGGCTCCCACTCCCCATCTGAGGCCCTGCCAGTAATCCAGCCTTCTACACAATGATGCAATTCAAGGGCCTATGGAGAGGTGACTGAGGGGCTCAGCAGTTAGGAACATTGGCTGCTGTCGCAGAAGATCCAGGCTCAATTTCTAAAATCCAAATGGGGGCTCATAACTGTCGGAACTTAAGTCCCAAGGGATATGATGTCCTCTCCTGGTAAAGGCAGAGGACCAGTAGGTAGAAGGCTTGCTTAGCATGCATGAAGCCCTGGGTTTGACCCTTGAACTGCAGAAACCAAGCATGCTGGCTCCTGCCTGCAACCCCAGCACTTGGGAGGTGGCAGTAGAAGGGTCACCAATTCAAAGTCATCTTGCATATTGAGTTTGAGGTCAGCCTAGGCTACATGAGACCCTGGCTCAAAAAAGAAAAATAAGTCATTCTCAGCTACATTGTGAGTTTGAGTCTAACCTGTGGTACGCGAAAGCCTATCAGAAACAGAGAGGACTTGAATGTGGCTGTGCATGTCTGTTAGCCCAGGCATGAAAAACGGTGGCAATTTAACGTCAACCTGGTCTACATATGGAATTCCAGGTCAACCAGGGCTGCATAGCAAGACTCCATTTAAAAAATAAAAAAAATTGCCGGGTGTGGTGGTCCCTTTGTACTAGGGAGGCAAAAGCAAGAAGTTCTCTGTGAGTTCAAGGCCAGCCTGGTCTACAAAGTGAGTTCAAGGACAGCTAGGGCTGTTACACAGAGAAACCCTGTCTCGAAAAACCAAAAAATAAAATAAAAAAAGATTTTCAGAACTGGGTAGCAACAAAGTGTGAGCAAAGATTGGTTCCTTCTGTGGGGACAGAGCCTGCACAGCTGCACAGGTGGCAGGCACGGCGGTGTGCGCAGGTGGCAGTTCAGCGGTGTGCGCAGGTGGCAGGCACGGTGGTGCTCAACCTGAAGCACACGTTTTTTGAGGCTGACCCTGTGGGTAGATGCTGAGATAGCCATGTTGGGGGGGACTGGCCTGAGGTTACTTTGATTGGCAGTACATGTGTGTGCTGCTGGTGCAAGATATAATGGGAGTTGGGGCTGGAGAGATGGCTCAGAGGTTAAGAGCATTGCCTGCTCTTCCAAAGGTCCTGAGTTCAATTCCCAGCAACCACATGGTGGCTCACAATCATCTGTAATGGGGTCTGGTGCCCTCTTCTGGTCTACAGGCATACACACAGAGAGAATATTGTATACATAATGAATAAATAAATATATATAAAAAAAGATTTAATGGGAGTGAATTAACCAGAACCCAGGGAGTATACAGTATTATTTGTTGAGGAGGAACTGGGTTCCCCAGGATTTGGACAAGACCACTTTTTATCACCCCTGAGCAAACTCCATGGGGACAGATGGAAAGACATGGATGTCCTCTCTGGAGATTCTGGGAGATATGAGGAACACAAACAGGGCCTCCCAGACACCTGGAGGAGGCTCTGGGCCACCCACTGTTTCTTTATAGGTTCTAGCAGATAGAGCATAGAAGAAGCTGACCAGGGGTTTGAGCTGAGTGGGAAAGCAGAGGTCAGGGGTCAGAGGTGGAAAGACGCTGCAGACTTTCCTACTGTGTTTATCTTGAGCTCAGCTCTCTGTATAGTCAGCCAGGGGTAGCTGGTCACCTTGGGATCAGCCTTTGTTAGGTTTTGGTTTGGTTTGGTCTTTTTGAGACAGGGTTTCTCTGTAGCTTTGGAACCTGTCCTGGAACTAGCTCTTGAAGACCAGGCTGACTTTGAACTCACAGAGATCCGCCTGCCTCTGCCTCCCAAGTGCTGGGATTAAAGGTGTGCACCACCACCACCCCCCGGCTGGAATCCATCTCTTGAATTTGTAGGACTGCCCCAGTTGAAAGGCATCCCTGAGCTTCACCTTCTGTCCCATCTACCAGGTATGTAGGGCCAACCGAGCAGGCACTGGGCTGGGATGTCCTGCAGTTTGTGTGGAAGGCAACTGTCTGCCTGATAAAATTGGCCTCTCCTGGAGTGATCCCAGCACTTGCCGCCATCTGATCCTTCCTACTGGGCTTCTCTTCCATCAAAACCCATTCTGATTGGTCCTTCTAGTCACTAAGTATGTGACCATCATTCTTCCCTGATGTCATCAAGAACCCTGGGTTCCTATTGGTCTCCTTGGGTTCCAAAGCGATTGTGCCATCAATCCCCATAGAAGGGCCCCAGGAGAGTGCAAGAGAGGGGAGTGTCCTGGGTCAGTCCAGCACAGAAGGATCCCCACTGAGGGCTGCTCACCTGCCCTGGGGACTCAGAACACACATGACCTGCCACACATGACCTGCCTTACTGGAACTCAGGCAGGCACCTCCCCAGGAAGCCCCAGGATCCCAGAGACACACGGGATACACTGAGTCCCTGATGCTCCTACCTCTCGCCAGCACCCTTCAACACCACAGAAGCAGCTAACATGCCAGTCACCAAGTGCCCAAGAAAATCAGAGCCCCCGTGGAAGGGGTGGGACTGGAAAGCCCAGAAGAACGGACTGAGGCACCAGGTATTCGCAGTGAACGGCGATCACTATGTGGGCGAATGGAAAGACAACCTAAAACATGGTGAGCAGGGGGTCCTCGAGGGGTCAGTGTGGGGTCAGAGTGGGCGGGCAAAGCGAAGCAACCAGGAAGTGGTAGCACTCGGGAGGCAGGGGCAGGGCGATCTCTGTGAGTTCGAGGCCAGTCTGATCTACAAAGTGAGTTCCAGGACAGGCCTATAGAAACCCTGTCACAAACAAACAAACAACAACAAAACCCACAACCAAAAGCAGTGTACAGAATTCACTAGGAATGTAAGTGCGGTGTTCCCATCCTCCTGTGGGGGTAGATGTTGATCAGGACAAGCAAGGGGCGTTCCCATGCTTTGGCTCTGAAGGCCATCTCGGCCATGACTTCAGCTGAGCAAGGGTTTAGGCACACTGGTAGGGTAGAGGTCTTCAGAAACCAGCCTGGAGCTGGGGCTCTGGGGGTGGAGCTGGGCCGCTCACTACCTTCTGATAGACTGACTGAGCCTGGGGCTGGATGACAGAAAAGGTAAAAGCGATAAGAAAATGGCTTGCCGTAGGGGCTCCGGGCTTCAGACCCAGCCCTGATGCTCCGCAGACGGTGGATCACAGGGTCTGGGCCTCGGAACACAGGTAGGACCAGTCCAACCCCCAAAAGTAACTCAGCTTCCATGATTACTCCTGTGTGCCTGGGCTCAGGTCTGACCAGCAGGGGGCGAAGGTGTTCTGGTAATACAGTGCAAACCAAGGCGGGGGGTGCGGGAGGCTTTATTAAAGTCTTCAGAGTCTCACACTGTAGTCTTGCAATTCCAGACTTAACCACCGTCTTCTCCTCTCCTGCCTTCCGGAGTTATCTACACTAAAACCATGAGCCTGCAGTGTTAGGATCCCAGTTCTACCAGCTACAGTCTGGAGGTAGTCATTCCCATACTCTGAGCCTCAGTTTCTTCTCCTGTTAAGTGGAAACACTGCCAGAGAGGAGAGGGAAGGGAGTAGAGACAGAAAACAGTAGGGAGAGCCAGGTGATGTTGGAACTGGGCAGAGAGGACGAGAATGCAGGGGCCAGGCTAAGGGTCTAAAGTTCAGACCTTAAACAGTACAATTAGTTAGGTAGATTGGTGACCTTAAACAGTAGAATTAGTTAGGTAGATTGGTATACCTTGATGGAGGAACAGACCTGAAGTCAGTGTAGCTGGAGCACAGAAGTGGGCCAGGATTGGTGTGGTTTTATTATTACAATTATTGGCTCAGGAGGCTGAGCCACCCTCTCTCAAACAAAAGAAAGTATGTGGCGGGGAGCCAGGGGGGATGGTGCATTCCTGTAGTTTCAAGCACTTGGAAGATGATGCAGGAAGATTACAAGTTCAAATCCAGCTTCCCCTACACAGTAAATTCAAGGCCAGCCTGAGCTACAAGAGACCCTATCTCAAAACAAAATAAAGTTTAAAAAGGAAGGAAGAAAAAGAGCAGTGGCCAGCTGTGGAGGCTCATACTTTTACTCCCAACACTCCAGAGGCAGAGGAAGGAGATCTCTGTGCATGTGAGTTCAAGACAAGGCTGGTCTGCATAGAAAGTTCCAGGCCAGCTGGGCTGCATAATGAAATCCTGTCTCAAAAATGAAACAAATAAAACAAAGAGGGGTGAAGAGAGGAAGGGAAGAAAGGAGAGAGAATGAGAGAGAGAGAGACTCGGGTACAGCTAACCATCCAACAAATATACTGTGCCTCATGGACCACTGTGAGCCTTGTGTTTTGTTGTTGTTGTTGTTGTTTTTTTTTTTTTAAAAAGATTTATTTTATGGGAGGCTGGAGAGATGGCTCAGTGGTTAAGAGCATTGCCTGTTCTTCCAGAGGTCCTGAGTTCAATTCCCGGCAACCACATGGTGGCTCACAACCATCTGTAATGAGATCTGGCGCCCTCTTCTGGCCTGTAGGCATACAAACAGACAGAATATTGTATACATAATAAGTAAATAAATAAAAAAAAGATTTATTTTATGTGCATGAGCGTTTTGTCTTTATGCATGTATATGAACCATGTGAGTGCCTGGTACCCAGGGAGATGAGAAGAAAGCATTAAATCCCACTGGAACCGGAGTTCCAGGTGGTTGTGCATGCTGGGAACAGAAGCCAGGTCCTCTGCAAAGGCAGCAAGTACTCTCACCGCTGACCCATCTCTCCAGCCCCAAGCTTTGTCTATCTTTATTACAGGACAAACCTTGTTGAAAAGAAGGGAACAGGCTAGTCAGCACTGTTGGTGCCAAACACGTGTTGCATGAAGGGTGAGTCTGCCCTTGTCAGGAATAACCTAGATCAAATTTTTATCTCACAATGTGAATATTTTATTTCACAATATTTCAAATATTGTTAGGCAGATGTCCTACCACTGAGATATGACTGAAGCCCTACCTGCTCTAGATTTAAAAACCCAAGGGTTGGGCCCAGGAGATCACTCAGAAGTTAAGAGCAAGTATTCACTGGTGTCAGTGGCGCACACCTTTAAGCTGAGCATGCAGGAGGCAGAGGCAGGTAGAGCTCTGAGCTGGAGGCCAGCCGGGTTTACATAGTAAGTCTTAGGCCGTCTGGGGATACACAGTGTAATCATGTCTCAGCAACAACAAAACAAACAAGAAAGCTGAGAATCTGAATTCAGTTCCCAGCACCCACTTCCAGTGGCTCATAATCACTGTAACTTCACCTCCCAGGATTATAGCACCCTCTCCTGGCCTCTGTAGGTACTACATTCACATGACATTCACACGGGCACATAAAAATAAATCTCTAAAAATAAATACTATTTTATAAACAAAATTTAAAATCCAAGGGCTAGGAATGTATCTCAGTGGTTGTCTTACCAAGTTTCTACTGTTGTGATGAAACAGCACAGACCAAAGCAACTAAGAGAGGAAAAGGTTTATTTCTGTCTGTCCTTCCACGTTACAGTTCATCAGCAAAGGAAGTCAGGAGCTGATGCAGAGGCCATGGAGGAGAACTGATGACTGGCTTGTTCTTGGCTTTCATTTTTTAAAAAAAAATTATTTATGTGTGTAAGTCTTTTGCTTGTATGTATGTATGCATGTATGTATGTATATACACCATATTCATGTCTATGGAGGACTGTGAGACAA
This sequence comes from Chionomys nivalis, assembly GCF_950005125.1. Classification (NCBI taxonomy): domain Eukaryota; kingdom Metazoa; phylum Chordata; class Mammalia; order Rodentia; family Cricetidae; genus Chionomys; species Chionomys nivalis. The sequence continues at coordinate 111,107,933 of NC_080088.1, forward strand.
GGGTGCTGGGAACTGAACCCTGATGCTCTATAAGAACAGCAAGGGTGGCCGGGCGGTGGTGGCGCACGCCTTTAATCCCAGCACTTGGGAGGCAGAGGCAGGCGGATCTCTGTGAGTTCGAGACCAGCCTGGTCTACAAGAGCTAGTTCCAGGACAGGAACCAAAAAGCTACAGAGAAACCCTGTCCCGAAAAACCAAAAAAAAAAAAAAAAAAAAAAAAAAGCAAGGGAGCAAGGGTGCCCAACCATTGAGCCATCTCTCCAGCTAAACCACCCCGAGTCTGCTTCCCCTCCCCGCACAGCACCCAGGAACACAAGAGTGATTGCGTCCACAGAGAGCTGCGCCTTCCCACACCAGTCATCAATCAAGAAACTGCCCTGCAGGTTTACTCACAGGTCCAATCTAATGGGGACACTGTCGCCCTCTTCAAAAGTCACTCTAGGGGGCTGGAGAGATGGCTCGGTGGTTAGGAGCACCGCCTGCTCGTCTAAAGGTCTAAAGTTCAATTCCCAGCAACCACATGGTGGCTCACAACCATCTGTAATGAGATCTGGTGCCTTCTTCTGGCTTGTAGGCATGCATGTAGACAGAACACTGTATACACAATAAATAAATCTTTAAAAAAAAAAGTCACTCTAGCTCATGCCAAGTCGCTAACGTAAAACTAGCTAACACAGTGAAAGACAGCTTGCCTGGCACTGCGGAAGCCCTGCACTTGGGAGGCAGAGGCAGGCAGATCTCTGTAAGTTCGAGGCCAGCCTGGTCTATAAGAGCTAGTTCAAGACAGGCTCCAAAGCTACAAAGAAACCATGTCTTGAACCCCCTCCCCCCAAAAAGGTAGGAACACCTTTTCCAGCTAGCCCTGGGGCCCCTGCCAGCAGTTTTTCATTTAACTTTGTTTAGGGAATGAGAAGGGGACAGAAAATTCTGGCCTGCTAACGAGCCAGCAGGGGAGTTGAGGAAAGATGCATGCAGACTTGACATGGGTACTTGGCTTCCAGTGCTTTCTTTCATGGTGACTCATTCATTCGTTCATTCATTCCTTAGATTTATTCATTGCAATCAGACTGATTATGGCCAGGAATAGTAGCAATAATAGCTGTAATCTAAATCCTTGAGAAGCAAGGATTCAGGAAATAGGAGGATCATGAGTCCAAGGGCAGCCTGGGAAATAGGATAAGGTCTTGTCTCAAAAACCCATAATATGGGACTAGCGATGTAGCCATCAGCTGACAAATGGCTTCCCTGACATGCATCCCTGGATTCGAATCCCAGTACAGCATAAATCTCGGCATGTGTGATGTGTACAGGCGAGGCTAGGCACTGCCACAGCATGTGTGTGGATGGTAACGTGACGTTTGGAAGTCAGTTCTTTCCTCCTGCCGTGGATTCCCGAGCTGAAAAATGCTGTACATCAGTCCTTTAAAACGTAGACATCTTACGCTGAGAGCCTTTACCCACATCTCCCTCTTTCTCTCCTCCCAGCTCCTGGTACCCATCATTCTATTCTCTGTTTCTGAGTTTGGCTTCTTGAGATTCCACATAAAAGTGACATCCCTTGGTTTTGTCTTCCTGTGTCTGGTTTATCTCCCTTTTCTTTCTTTCTTTTTTTTTCTCCCTAAGACAGGGTTTCTCTGTGTGGTCCTGACTCTCCTCCTGGAATTCACTCTGTTGACCAGGCTGGCCTTAAACTCAGAGATTCATCTACCTCTGCCTCCTGAGGACTGGGATTAAAGGCATGTGTGCCACCACTGCCCAGCTGTTCCACTCATCTTAATGCTCATTCATGTTGTAAATAGAAGGATTTCTGTTTTCTTTGTTTCTCTGCTGGGAAGCAGACTCATGATCTCACACACCATTTCCCAGCCTCTTTTTGTCTTTATTTTGAGACAGGCTCTAGAAGCTGCCCCGGCTGGCCTGGAGCTTATCATCCTCCTGCCTCAGCCTCACCTCTACTTGAGGTTTGCCCTAACAGTCTAGCTGTTAGACAGTGGTCAGGAGAATCACTGTTTTTAGCCATGGAACTTTCCTTTCTTCTTCATGCTTACAGTCTAATGATGAGGTACAGACCCTATTCCAGTTCTGAAGAAATTGTTCAGGGTGGAAGTCCCTGAGGTCTGTACCAGCATATGGCCTTCAGCTTCCGGATGGCAACGGTCTGCAGTGTTGGCCCATCCATGTGTCACCAGGGAAAGGAACACAGGTCTGGAAGAAGAGCGGCGCTACCTATGAAGGAGACTGGAAGTTTGGAAAGCGAGATGGCTATGGCACCCTCAGTCACCCTGACCCAGAGACCGGAAAGTACAGAAGGGTGTACTCAGGCTGGTGGAAAGGGGACAAGAAATCGGTGAGTGGGTCCCAGCATGCCTTGTCTGTGGGCGAGGCTGAGCACCGAGCTGTGTGTGTGTGTGTGTGTGTGTGTGTGTGTGGAGGGGAAGGCAGGAGGTGGACCCAGAGCCAGGAGGACCCGTACTTTGGTAGGTGGGAGAAGGAAGGGGTGCGGGAGTTGTAGTGCTTCTCAAAACAAAACCAAGAAAACAGGAAGCAAGAGGAGCAGGGGTGCCCCAGGGAGGCAGCAGGCAAGGCCTCCTCCACCCTCTTCCCCCTTATTTCCTGGCTTTCTTCTCCATGGTACCCCATTCTGAGTCTCCTCCTTTCGGCTTAAGTCAGACGGAAGGTGAGGAAGCGGGGTGTAATGAGGTCAGGGCCAGGCCTCAGTCTCAGCATTCTGGAGGTGGAGGCAGGAGGATAGCATGTTTGAGGCCATCCTGAGCTACACAGAGAGACTATGACTGGAAAGGGGAGGGGGTAGAAAACAGGCAGCGAGAACAGAGTTCACATCCTTGGCCATAGGGCAAGAGCAGAAGGGGGTAGAAGCTAGCCAGAGGGACATCCCCGTCCATTCTGCACACATATTTCCTCATGCTGGCTATGGAGCCTGATGATAACAGTGTTGCTATTGGGCACTTACTGTATGCGGTACTTGAACTGACTCCTGCAACAGTTTATCGCCTTTAGTATTCCGTTTTACTAACTAAGCCGTTTCAGAGCCCAAGGTTTCATATTCTTTGCTCCTAGAGGGAAGACAGCCTAAAGCAAAGGATTTGCATTTAATATAGCCTTACCAGTGGCTTCCCAGGGCTTGGGAGATGGTGTTATCTAGTTTAGAAGATACAGGGCAGGTCATATACCCAAAGAAGTGAGGAGTTAGCCAGGTAGACATGTCAACCGGGAGGAAGAAATAACAAAGATGTCTTCCCTGGGGAGGGCAGAGTTGGATGGGTGACGCCATGGACTATAAAATATCCTTCTGGGGCCGTACGGAGGGAGGGTGTGCGGAAGTGGCGCCAGAGATAAGAGGACTAAGGAAGAGGGGAAGAGGGCAGTGCACGTGATGAATCGAAAGATGGTGCTAGAATCCTAGAATTCTTTCACTTCTGCTTGGATGGCTGGCGATGCGAGGAAGCTCAGGTGTGAGACTTGGGTAATCTGGCAAATGGTGGGGCATCTTCCTTCTTTCAGGGCTATGGGATCCAGTTTTACGGACCCAAGGACTATTATGAGGGTGAGTGGTGCAGCAACCAGCGCAGCGGGTGGGGACGCATGTACTACCGCAATGGCAACATCTACGAGGGCCAGTGGCTGAACGACAAGCCTGAAGGGGAGGGCATGTTGCGGCTGAGTGAGTGCCCCGCCCCGTAAAACCACGCCCCAATGCCTCTTGGCCCCACCCCTTCCCGGAAAGATCCCACCCCAGACTCCGTGCCCCACCTGCCACGTCCCTGTAACACCAGCCTTGTGGACCCTAAAAAAGTGAGGTTCCAACTTCCAGTGAGCTCCAACTAGCTGAGGCCCTGGGTCAGGTGGAAGGCTTCGGCGGTCGGTCAGTCTGTCTTGTCCCTGTATGCCTTAGCAAAGTCTGCCTTCAGTGTGTCTCCACTATGTGTAACTTGTATTCAGGGTCACTTGCTGAACAGAGCCAGTGTTCAAGGCGTCTCATTTCTCATGGCCTGGGCTCTGGGCAAGCTTACGTGAATTCAGATCCCGCTTCTGCTAGCGCTGTGGCTCCAGGCAATCTGCTTGCAGAGGGCCTGGGAGATGGTGCAGTGAGTAATGGCTCTTCCACACAGACCTGCCCAGGAGGTGGGAGGACAGAACTCACTGCCCAGAGTACGAGTTTGTGATACCAGCAGCGCTGCTTCGACTTAACGGCCAGCTAGTGCTAGCTGGGTGGCGATGCTGTCTCAGAAGATACAACTTCCAGCCGGGCGATGGCGGCGCACGCCTTTAATCCCAGCACTCGGGAGGCAGAGGCAGGCGGATCTCTGTGAGTTCGAGACCAGCCTGGTCTACAAGAGCTAGTTCCAGGACAGGCTCCAAAGCCACAGAGAAACCCTGTCTCGAAAAACCAAAAAAAAAAAAAAAAAAGAAGATACAACTTCTGTAGCTTTCATCACAGGACTTAGGAGGCAGAGACAGGCGGAGCTCCAGATTGCCTAGCCTAGCATGCTCAAAGCTCCTAGCACTGCAGAGCAAAACGGAGTAAAAAAAACAAAAGCAACAACAAAACCATAAACTGGAACTAGAGCTACAGCCCAGAGGCTAAGTGTGTGCATGCATGCTGCAGCCCGAGTGTGTGCATGCACGCACCATGTTCTGTCTCCAACACCAAAAATATAAACCCTCTTGAAGTGGTCGAGGTAAAATGCTGTTTATGCTGGTGTGGAGCTGGACGTTACACCTGCTGTTTAGTGCCCAGTGACTCTCTGTGCTGGGATGGGCTAGTGTCTAGCACCCAGTGACTCTCTGAGCTGGGGTAGGCTAGTGTCTAGCGCCCAGTGAGACTCTATGGTGGGGTGGGCTGTCTAGCGCCTAGTGACTCTCTATGGTGAGGTGAGCTACTGTCTAGCGCCTAGTGACTCTCTATGGTGGGGTGGGCTACTGTCTAGCGCCTAGTGACCCTCTAGCATCCCCGTGTCAGCAGCTAGACAGGTGAGGCCCAGCCTGATAGCCCTGACTGCTGCCCTGTGCCCAACACCCAGGCTTGTCTGTTCTCTCCATAGAGAATGGGAACCGATATGAGGGCAGCTGGGAGAGAGGCATGAAGAATGGGCATGGGCGTTTCTTTCACCTGGACCATGGGCAGTTGTTTGAAGGCTTCTGGGTGGATGACGTGGCCAAGTGTGGTACCATGATTGACTTCGGCCGTGATGAGGCCCCGGAGCCCACCCAGTTCCCCATTCCTAAGGTGGGTGAAGCCAGAGGATAGACACAGCATCTGCAGCACCACGTGTCCAGGAACTTAGGATGAAGTTTTGTTTTACTGGGTTTTGTTTGTTTGGGTTTTGTTGTTGTTGTTGTTTGTTTGTTTGTTTGTTTTTTGTTTGTTTTGGTTTTGAGATATGGTTTTCTCTGTAGCTTTGGAGCCTGTCCTGGAACTCGCTCTGTAGACAAGGCTCCTTGAACTCAGAGATCCACCTGTCTCTGCCTCCCCAATGCTGGGATTAAAGATTTTGTTTTCAAGCAGAGCATCTCTGGCAAGGTAGCCTGGGGCCTTCCATGCCCTTAAACCAACCAACCAATTCCCTCCCCTGCTCTCCAGGTAGAGATTCAAGACCCAGATGGTGTTCTGAAGGAAGCGATCGCTGCGCTGAAGAACTCGGAGGATGAAGAGGACTGACGTCCGGTAAGAAGGCACATCTGCCATCTCTCATCTCAGAATCGGAGGCAGCTTTGCATCCCTGACACTGCTGATCTGGTATCACTGAGAGCCGACCAGAGAGGGAGAGCTTCCTGCTCTCCTGTACCTTAGCTTTTCCTTCTACTCCCCTTTGAAGCTCATGTTCCTCGAAGAGCAAGTGCATTCCAGGCCTGCCCAGATCTCTCAGTTGCATTCTCAGCCTCCTGAGGTGAGCACTGAGCTGGTCAGGTGGTCCCTTCTAAAGATCCTTAAATGAGGCTGTGGGCCCTAGGCCCGCACTGACACAACTGTTTCTGGGGCCTTGCCTGGAATGGCTGTGAGGCTTCAGGGAGAGGTGTTGATGACCGTGGTTTTGTTTTGTTTTAGATGATTGTGTTTCTAATACTAGTTCCAGCCTCATCCCCACCTGTAGAGAGAGCACATCAAGGCTCAGGAGGGACGCCAGCCCTTGTCACCAAACTGCTCAGACCGGTGCAGCTCCTGCAGAAGCAAGCAAGTGACTCTGGGCACGCCCTTGGCTCCCTCAGAGGGCACCCACTCCTCTAAGACACTAGGTTATTCTTTGCCAATGGAGGTGTGGTATTACTTCTCCCTGACTGGCCTTGGGGACCCACTTGTTTAAATCCTTTGCCCTATGCCTTTTTATCAGAGGACATGAAAATAAAGAAGAACCTGGTGGCCTTGCTCCAAGGACCTATGGCTTGAGCAGGGGTGGGAGTTGGAGAGGGAAGGGAGGCAGCCTCACCAACTGTGTGGGTCCCCCCAACTGTGTGTGTGTGTCAGGAGGAGTTGAGGGTTCGAGGCAGGGGAGCACGGAAGTGGCTTCAGTTCTACTGCATCTGAGCCAGCCAAGAGCGGAGAGTGAGCTGCCCTCTCAGCCACAATGGCCACCAAGATTTGAGATTAAAGCAGGTCCCCACCTCCTTAGCCTATCACAGGAATCTCAAGGAAACTTTAAAAACCATGAGTATACAGGACAGTTGTTGCAGCCCATGCCCTAACAACAGATATTTGGAAGCAGAGGCAGGTGGATCTCGGAGTTTGAGGCCAGCCTGGGCAACACACTCAGTAGGGCAGTATCATGAGATCTCACGGTAAAAAGACGATGGTTTAAAACCACTGAGCAAGGGCCGGGCGGTGGTGGCGCACGCCTTTAATCCCAGCACTTGGGAGGCAGAGGCAGGCGGATCTCTGTGAGTTCGAGACCAGCCTGGTCTACAAGAGCTAGTTCCAGGACAGGCTCCAAAACCACAGAGAAACCCTGTCTCGAAAAACCAAAAAAAAAAAAAATAAAAAAATAAAATAAAAAATAAAACCACTGAGCAAGAATCCTTTCACCCAGCTCCTTGGGGATGTTTCGTTATGCTTGGAGACACTCCTGGTTGTCATGGTGACAGAGAGCCATGCTAATGGCATCTTAGGGCAGTGATGTTGTTAAATATGCTATACTTTTTTAAGTTTTAGTTTGTTTGTCTATTTCTTTGTTTTTCTGAGACAGGCTTTCTCTATGCAACAGCTCTGACTGTTCTGAAACTCACTATGTAAACCAACCAGGCTGGCCTAGAACTCACAGAGATCTGCTTGCCTCTGCCTCCCGTACCACTAAAGCTCTTAGCAAATGCCCCAAACTCAGTGAGGCATGGTGGCTCACACCTATACTCGCAGCACTCTGGAGATGGAGGGAAGAGAATCATTAAGGGTTTGACACCAGCCTGTTCAACAGTGAGTACAAGGATGGCCTCAACAAAACAGAAAAGCGCACATTGACATCACGAGGTTTTCTTTGCCCCTAAATTCTAAGTATGCTGACCTACTTCAGTGTGTGTGGTATTGACTGCACCTGACTCCAAGATCAACATAACTCCATGCTAAGTGTGCTTACACTGTCCCAGACTGGGTGTGGACAGCTTCAGCTGCCTCTCCTGTGACTCCTTAACCTGTGAGGTGACCTACTGTTCTCTGCAGTTCTAGAGGAAACAGGTTTGTAAGTCCCCAAGCTAATACTGTGCCTAACCTAATTGTTTTGCTTTTTCAAGACAAGGTTTTAGCTCTGACTGTCCTGGAACTTACTCTGTAGACTGGCCTTCAACTCACAAAGATGTACCTTACTCTGCCTCCCAAGTGCTGGGATTAAAGATGTGTGCCACCACTGCCTGCCCCTATATATTCTTTTGTGTGTTTGCCTGCATGTACCATGTCTGTGTACCATGTGCATGCCTGGTGCCCAAGAAGGTGTTACAAATGGTTGTGAGCTGCTACATGGGTGCAGGGAATCTAAACAGGGTTCCAGAGAGGAGCAAGTGCTCTTACCCACTAAGCCATCTCTCCAGCCCAGATCTCTACATTCATAGATAGTGAAGTATATGGCTTCTTCCCAGGCACGATGGTGCAACCTTTAGTCCAGCATTTGGGAGGCAAAGGCAGACAGATCGCTGTGACGCCAGCCTGGCCTGCATACTTTATACCTCAAAGGGTGGGGTTTGAGGATATACTTATCTATAAAAAGCAACAAAACTGGTAACAAACTGGTAACCGTAGTTACTTCTAGAGACAACTGAGGACTTGGGAATAGGAGTGGAGAATGATTTCTGTTTGACTTTTGAGACAGGGTTTCTCTGTGTAACAGCCCTGTCTGTCCTGGAACTCACTTTGTAGGCCAGACTGGCCTTGAATTTAAGAAATCTGCCTGACTTTGCCTCACAAGTGCTGGGATTAAAAGCGTGTACCACCAATGCCTGGTTTAAGAACAACTTTTTACTGTTGAATTTGGAAGCAAGTGAATAATCTACCATATCCAAAATGAAGCTGAGAGACTATTTTATTTAATCATCTACTTTGGTGCTGGGATAGAACACAAAGCCTGGTGTAGGCTGAGCCAATGCTCTACCACTGAGCTACACCTCAGCTCCAAGACGGGGCTCGTAAGGAGTATTTACTCCAGGTGCCTGGGTACTTGTTAGAAATAGATTCCAGAGACCTACCCAGACCAACCGCCAACCTGAATCAGCTCATGGCGGATGGCGATGCTCGGGGATCTACATTCTACAAGTCAGCCGGGTGATTCTTGATCCAGACACATTCAGGAATCAAAACATTAGATTTCAGTCATTGTCCAGGAGTAATTCCAGCAGGATCCTGGGTCTCTAGAGAAGCAGGAAGGTGATTTAGTGATAGCCAGGCTTCTCTGGGGAGCAGAGGTAGCGCTTGGGACCCTCCCCAGTCGTACCTAGCATCTCTCGAGGATGGCCCTTGTGCAGTGATGCCGAGATGCAGGATGGTTGTGAAGTGATGGGAGCATGACAAACATTAGGCCCTAAGCTACTTTACAGGGCCTGGGGATACAGCTCAGTGGTAGGATGCCTGCTTGTTATGCACGATGCCCTTCATTTGATTCTCAGCACCATTAGAAGACAAACAAAACCAGGCAGACACATCTCAAACTCAGGGCCTGTGGGAGTCAGGGACGTAATGTCCTTAAATTTACGTTTATTGTGACCGTGTCTGCAAGTTCCATATTGCATGTGTGGAGGTCAGGGGACAACTGGTGAGAACTGTCTCTCCTTCTGCCATGCGGGTTCCGGGATATGAACTCAGATGGACAGCTCCTGTATTTGCTGAGCCATCCGATAGCCCAAGGGAAGTAACAACAGGTGGCCCAGTGTGAACCACAGGGAGTGGTGAGAGCTGTGGTAAAGGTAGACCCTGCTCACTGTAGCCCTGCAAGGCAGGCCCAGGGCCCCTGCACCTTCCCATTCTTCAGGCAACGCCAGACCCTGCCTGGGTAAGATTCTTTCGAGGCCCTGAGCTCTGAGGCACCTTCCAGGTTTGAGTTCTGGCAAGTTATTGTGATAGATGCTTAATCTTCACTGTCAACTTCACTGGATTAGGAAAAGCGCAGGGGATTAGTAAAGCACCTTGGGGTCTGTGCGAGCATTTCCAAAGACGATTAGCTCACAAGGTCTCTGACCTAATCAATGGCAGGGAGTCGTGGCTCTCTGCACAGCATTATTGGGAGGTGGTGAAGGATGGGAGGTGGCGCTTGACGGGAAAGCCACTGGATGTGAATCCCCGGGGACTGGATCTCGCTGTGGTCACTTCCTAGGTCCCCTTGTTTGACTCTTGGCTGCAGTGACACAAACTAATGTCTCTGTCGTACCCTCTTCATCAACACGGACTGAAATGTCCGAGACCGCTAGCTGACACCAGTCCTGAGTCGCCTTTTTTGTCCCTCCCTGGTCACATGACACAAAGGCCCGCTACATTAGCTTCCTTGAGCATCAACTTTGTTTCCTGCAGTGAATATTATCATGCTGAGAACACTGAGGGTCCAGTGAGCAGCACGCAGTACTTACAACACCCCCACATGTAATGGCTACAACTATCAAGAAGCTAAACTAACACGGCATTCTGTAAAACTACCCTTGGAAAAAAGCTCTGGGCTGGACAGATGGCTCAGTGATAAAAGCACCAGCTGCTCTCACAGAAGACCCATGTTTTGTCCCGAGAACCTACATAGTAGCTCACAACTGCAGTCCAGGTCTCAGGTGATGTGGCCCCCTCTTCTGCACACCAAAGGCACCAGGCATGCATGTGGTACACATATATACATACATGCAAGCACTCATACATGAACATTAAAAAAAAATTGTTTTGTTTTGCTTTTTGAGACAAGTTTCTCTGTGTAGCTTTGGAGCCTGTCCTGGGATGTCGCTCAGTCCCTAGAGAGCCTGTTTAGCATTCAGGAAGCTCTGGGTTTGTCTGTCCCCAGTTCTGCAAGCCACCTGGTATGGTGGTATACCTGTCATCCCAGAACATGGGAAACAGGGGAGTATCAGCTGTTCAAGGTAAATTCTCCATTACATAGCAAGTTCGTGGTGAGCCTGAGCTACATGAAACCATCTTAATAAAACTCCCAAAGGTCCAGTCTGGAAAAGGCAGAAGTCAAGCGACTGTTCCACACTAAGGTAGACATTAAGCGACAACTCTAGTATACCTGGGGTGGAGAAACGGGCTGCTGTAAAGGGTGGTCCTAAAGTAGGAAACGGAACGTGAGTATCAGGAAGTGACTGCAGTGAACCCAAATCCAATTTCCTGCATCTGGACCGAGGATTTAGACAAAGCAGAACACTCGCCTAACATAGAAGAAGCCCTAGGTTTGACCGCATCCTGTTAAGTGGATGTGTGCTGCACAAAACTGTTAATTCCAGCACCTGGACACTGGATGTTCCTGAAAGACCACAAGTTCAAGGTCAGCCTTGGCTACTTAAAATTCTGTTCTTAAGTTTTGTTCATTTTGTTTTTTTAATTTGATCAATGAGTTGTGGCTATGTAAAGAAATAGCTTTGTTTTTAGGTCATATTTAAGCTAACAAGAATAGCTGTGTATCTATGTGAGCATACGTCATATGTATGCTGGTGCCCAGTGAGGCCAGAAAAGGGGATCAGATCCTTGAAGCTGAAGTTACAGGCAGTTGTGAGCTGTGTCCTATGTGGGTGCTGGAAAACTAAACTTTGGTTTTCTGGAAGAGCAGCAAGTACTCTTAACCACTGAGCCATCTCTCTGGCCTTGAGTCTTTTGTTTATTTTTTGTTGTTTTTTTAAGACAGTTTCTCTGTCTGGCCCTGGCTGTCCTGGAACTTGCTCTGTAGACCAGGCTGGCCTCAAACTTTAGAGATTCCTCTGCCTCTTCCTCCAGAGCGCTGGGATTAAAGGCGTGCACCACCCACCACCCAGGACTCTTAAAATTCTTTAATGTGTGTGTTTTTTGCCTTGCCTGCATGCCTATGAACACATGTGTGCCTAGTCCCCATAAAGGCCAGAAGAGGCTGTTGAATCTCCTGTAATGGAAGTTACAGATGGTTGTGAGCTACAACACGGATATCAGGCATCAAACTTGGGTCTTCTGGAAGCACAGTCAAGTGCTGTTAAGATCCGCCTGCCTCTGCCTTCCCAGTACTGGGAGTACAGGTGTGTGTGTTGTCACCACCACCCCACAAAGGCGTCTTTTATCCAAGCAAAGTTACATGTCTTGGAGTATAGCTCAGTGGAAGAGTGCCGGGTCAAGTCCTGAGTTCCATGGCCAGCAACACAATTGTTGTCAAGGCTGGTGGTCTGAGGCCAAGGCTTTGGCCCCATGAAGCTAGTGTTCTGCCCCTGAGCCCCTTTCCTCAATTTTCAGAAAGATCAATTGACTAGGGCATTCTATCACAGTCTAGACCCAAGAAACGCAGACACGAGAAGAGGTGTCCCTTGTGTGTATATTTTATGTGACACGCCCACGAGTGCGCGCGCACACACACACACACACACGCACAAACGCACACACACACACACATTCACACGAACTGGGAAGGAGGCTGAGAAGGAGGACAGGAAGCATCCGGGTGGCACTGGTGCGGGGGAGGAGAATTGGACAAAGAGCATCTGTCCCACACCACCCCCACATCCTACCAGGAGGGGGACCCAGAGCTGGAAGAACAGGGAGTGCTTATTCTCACAGAAGAAAGTCTCATAGTGCAGTGATTTTTTTTTTTAAAGCCTCTTCCCTCCACACTCTGCCGTGGTGAAGCCCAGCCGCCTGCGTAGGCTGTCCTCTAGATCCGGCCAGGACAAGGTCATGGGAAGGGCGTTAAGGCGAAAGCTCGAAAGTTCCCCAGGGCCAGTGGGAAGGCAAAGACTCAGGCGTAATGGGTGCCGGGTGTTAAAGAATGGTCCCCTCTGTGGTCCAGCTGGTCCTGCAAGCGGGCAAACTCTGCCAGCTCGTTGAGCTCCTGGAACTGCCGGTCTGTCTTATGGCTGACCAGTGAGCGGTAGAAGTGAACGGCAAAGACGATGAAAACCAGGCCACAGGGGACCATGATGGCAGTGGAGGCAATGGCTGCCGCCTCACCCGGGGTGATGCCGCTGCTGTTGGCGACAGCTGCTGACTCGGGAGGGGGCTTGGTCGGGCTTGGTTGGCCTGAGTGTCTCTTGAGGGGTAAGAATTTGACCCAGCAGAGCAGCACGACCTCAGCCAGGAAGAGCAACGTCCCGATGACAGTGGAGAAGGCCCAGGCCAGCTCGATGTGGCGGTGCATGCGCTCGTGCGGCGACTCTTTGACTGAGTTGAGGTTGTGGACGTTGCTCACAGCCTCAATGTTGGGGAGGATACAGGTACTGATCATGAGTGCGAACAGATGCACGGCCACCAGCACCGTGGTACAGGCACTGAAGACAATGAGCAACCCTGGGGGATAGTCATGGTCTGTATCCAGCTGGACTTCCACCATCGCCACCTAGGGAGGGGAACAGGGAAGTGAGCAGCAGGCCAAATCCTAGTTCCCTTCCCACCAACCTGTCCCTTGGACTCTCAGATTCCGTTTCTGGGAATGATAAAGCCCTACCCACTCCAAGTAGAGAAGTAGCAAAAACTACTGATGAGGACAGCAAGAATGAATCCATTAGCTGTGTGTCCTTAGGAAGTCAGTGTCTCTGAGCCTTACCATATAGAAAATAGAAAATTCACAGAACTATTTTAACAATTGAGACTTCCTGGTGTACAATAAACATCTTCCAAATGGGAATGCTTGCACTGTCAGGGTTGATCAGAGACAGGACAGATAGTAAAGTATATTATGCACTCTCTAATTTTTTTTGTTGTTTGTGTTTTTTCAACACAGAGTCTCTCTGTAGACCAGGCTGACCTCAAACTCAGAGATCCATTTCTTTCTACCTTGGGGTGTATGTAGGGAGGAACACAGTGTTTTCCTTCTGTCGTGGATCCTGGGAATCAAACTCAGCTTGATAATCTTGGTAGCTGGTACTTTTACCTGCTTAATTAACTATCTCTCCAGATCAAGAAAACTTTAAAATACCTTAAAAATAAAATAAGCCAGGGCTAGAGAGATGATTCATCAATTAAGAGCAGTGGCTGCTCTTACCAAGGACCCGGGTTCGATTTCCAACATCCACATGGCAGCTCACAACTTTTTATAACTCCAGCTCTAGGGGATCTGACACCTTCACACCAATACACATATAATAAATTAAAAAAAAAAAATCACAGGATGGTGGTGACACACACCTTTAATCACAACACTCAGAAGGCAGAGGCAGGTAGATCTCTGTGACATTGAGGCCAGCTTGGTCTGCAGAGCAAGTTCCAGGGCAGCCAAGGCTACACAGAGTAACCTTGTCTTGAAAAACAAAACAAACAAAAACAAAAACCCAACAACTACCGTTCACTCCTTCATCTGGCCCCACACTGTCACATTAAAACAGGACTCTATTTCACGTCCTGCTCGGGGACAAGGAACAGGTTGGAAGCTAGAGAAGTGAAGGCCTTCTCACGTCACATCTAGGTCCGTTCTGAGAACAGAGTGCACAGGCCAACAAGGAACCAAGAGAGGCTTCTCAGAACAGACAGACTCAACCCTGTGCCTGTATCTTGTCTGGCTCAGCAGCCAGCAAGCCCCACGGCCATGTCCTTTAGCCCAAGGGCTCACACATCAGCTCCCCCAAGTTCCTGGAGACTTGAGGATTTGGGGTTACCAGGGTCATACTCTGGGCCTGCCACCTGCTCTTTACACCTGGGTCTTATCAGATTTGGGTGACTGGGTGCATTGCCAGGGTCTGCCCATGTGGGCTGGAGGGTCAAGGGCAGCAAAGAGACAGGGGAAAGGAAGGCTGGGGAATGTTAACTCGGTAGAGTGCCTGCTTCCCATGCATGCAGCCCCATTAATCCCCAACATGGCTATACTATAGACTGCATGTGGTGGTTCATGCCTGGAATCTCAGCACTGGGAAAGTACAGGCAAGATGAGAAGCTCAAGGTCACCCCTGGCTACACAGCAACTTCAAGGACACCCTGAGCTACACGAGACCCCGTCTTTAATGAGAAAATAAAGCAAAATGATGGTAAATGCAGGTGGTGTGGACAAACCTTTAAAACCTGAGGGGCACAATAAAATACGTGGGCACAGTAAAAATAGGTTTTATTAGTACTCACTCCAAACCCTTCATTCCTGTCCTAGCCTACCTGAAACCCTGCAGTTCTCACCTTCCTGCTGGAGAGACAGGCTCAGCTCCAGAGAAGCAGGTCACCAGTGGACCTGGCTCAAGTCAGAGCCATTCCAAGTCCCCCTCTAAAGCTTCTGTCCAGACCCAAGCATCTTTGTAAGATAGAAGGGGTGAGACCAGGATCAGAGCAAAGAGATAGCCCAGAGTCTGGGGAAAGGAGCAGATGCTGCAGTCCAACAGCCAGAACACCTCAACAGGATTTAAAGGTTTTGCCTAAGAATTGCCACGACTAGCAAGGATAAGGATGTTCCAGCCTGAGAATTTATAAAACGGTTCAAGTTCATGTAAATTTGGGGCACTGCCATGAGGCATTTGACCGTTGTTTAAGATTCCCTGGTGGCCTAATGCCAACCCTGAGAATTATTCTGAGCCCATGCGGGCCAGGGAGCTGGGCAACTCAGTACATGCGGGTGAGGGGCATGGAAGAGCACAAGGCAAGGTACATCTTGAGGCTCTGACCCAGCCTCTACCCCTACCTGGAGGAGCCTGGTACCCTCAGCAGCCGCACCTCCGGCCACCTCCCCACCCCCACACTTCCTCTTCCTGTTTTGGCCTGCTGTTCCGGATACTGAAACCTGAGAAAGGACAAGCAGGAGAGGCTGGAGGAGCTGCCACAGATCCACTGGCTCCTGCCGGCTGGGGTGGAGGGAATGTGCAGAGCTGCCCTGTGGGGCTGGTGCTGGGGGTGTTTATGGTCAGTTTGTGTACTTTCCTGCATCCCAGCAACCTTCACATGGCATCCTGCCCCCCTCTGTGGAGCGTCTAGCACAGACCCACAAAACAAGGCCGAATGTGAAACCTGTGCCGCAGCTCACAAAGCTAGGGACCCTGGACAAGTAAGCGGTTAAGGCTTCAGTACTCCAGGATTTACTTCCGTAAGATGGAGGCCTGCTTGTGACAGGGACGAAGCGCCACAGTGAGCACAAAATGCTCTTTAAACACTGCTTGACCTAGGATAAACTTTAGAGAGCATCAATGATTCTTACTAGTTATCAGCAAGAGCATTGCTAGTCTAGTGTGGGGAGGCCCTGGGTTCCATGCACATGTGCACAGACAGACAGACAGACACACATTCATTACTCATTTTCCAACAAGGAAAGTGAGGCTCAGAGAAATGAGATCAATGCAGAAAGGCAGCTATGCTGTGCTAGGGTAGGGAAGGGGGACGCAGGGCCACGCCAGGGCCTGTGTGTAATGAGGGTGCACTTTTTTGCATGGTCACTGAGGTTAAATGAGGTTTTTATGTGTAAATGTTTAGCACAGAATAGGCCAAAGGAGAAGCTCAATAAATCTTAGTTAAAAAGAAAAACAAAGAGCTAGAAGTGGAAGAGAAAAAGGGTGGATTCCCCGGGCCTGCACACTATTCCTCACTGGGGGCCTGGTCTATCTCTTTCTTTCTTTCTTTCAGAGATAGCACGAGCTCCCAGTGTGAGTAGCAGAGAAGTGTACTCCACCCAAGACCTGGTCAACTGACCATCCCTGAACGACAGTGTCACCAGGGTCATAAAACCTGACCGAGGCACACACGGTCTAGGGGCACAAAAGTCAGTATCCTCACAGCCTTGGGCTGAGGGAAGGCTGAAGTCCCCATGGAAGAGGAAGGGCCTGCTGCTCCAGAAGGAACCCGGTCACCCTCATCTACCATTACTGGAAGTCCAGCCACACAGGCTGGCAGGATGCACACTTGCCACGTGTAGGACCAAGTTCAATGGCACAGGGCTACATACAAGAAGTGATTCTGAATGAGAAGTAAGGGGGGGGCTGGCATAAATCATGAACTCTGTGAAAACTGTTCACAGGCGTAAGTCCTCTTCCGAAAGGATTCCCACAAGGAGTATGTCCTGCAGGGTCGGGGGAGTAAGTCAGAGGAGGCCTGGCAGGATCTGGCAGCTGACATCTGGGGGCCCCAGCAGCGTCCAAGGAGATCACATTAGATCAGATTGCATGCAGCTTCACAAGGTAAATATAGCAGGGAGCAGGGCTGTTAACCCAAAATAAACAGCTCCTAGTCAGCCAGGGGCTGCACAGGGTCTAGCCGACAGAATGGTGACCAGGGTCCCCAGCTCCCACCAGTCTACAGACCCTCACCAGAGAAACTGGGGATCCTAGCGCTGAAGCACGGGCTAACGATGACTGATCCTGTGGAGGGCAAGGCCCGGCTGACCCGGCCAGGCACATGTCCCCTCCACTTGAATACCATTTCTTACCTTCCTGTTGGGCTCCATGGAGACCCTGCACACCTGGCCACACTGGTACTTTTGAGAGAGCCCCCCAACTTGCCTTGCCCAACCCCTCTACCCACAGTGGGCAACACGGCGTTCTCTTCCCTAGTTCTTCCAGTTCATCCTATGGTTACCCTACGGAGAGCTGTAGCCTTTGGGAGATCCCCAGACCCCAGTCACATGAGCTTCACCAAGCTGCCTGCATCTGCCAACTCCATTCCAAATGCAAGCCATCGATTGAGAGATCTGAATCCAGTCCCATGGTTTATAAACTCTCTTGACCACAGCAGCCCAGAACTCTAATAAATGTTTCTAAAAATAGATATGCACTCTTTTATGAAACAGAAACAAAAGTTTCACTAAAAACCACTTACTCTTGAAGCCTGTCAATGCAGTCCATTCTTACAGGCTAGGGCTCACTCCTCCCCCCCTCCCCGAGAATTCCAGCCATATCTCCTCCCATTCTGAAGGAGAGACAATACTGTGGAAATCAAATACTGTTCCACAGCTACTGGGCAAACCCTCCTAAAAGCCTGGCATTCAATCTTCCTTAACCCAAGGGCAGGTGCAGAAGAGCCAGCACACGACACCACGGTCAAAGGGGTGGTGTGCGTTGGACCCCCTAGCTGGCTCAAAAAAAAAAAAATGGAGAAAGCCGGGCAGTGGTGGCGCACACCTTTAATCCCAGCACTTGGGAGGCAGAGACAGGAGGATCTCTGTGAGTTCGAGACCAGCCTGGTCTACAAAGCAAGTGGCAGGACAGTCTCCAAAACTATAGAAACCTTGTTTCTAAAAATGAAACACCCCCCCACCATGGAGAAACATATCTACTGATCTTGGTGTCCACACTCATTTTTTATTTATTTATTGGTTTTGTTTTGACCAGGGCTTTCTCTATCATGTAGATCTTCATGTCCTATAACCTGCTGTGTAATTAGGTTGGCCTCGAATTCACAGACACCCTCCTGCTTTTGTTTCCCAAGTGTGGGGATAAAGGCGTGCGCCACCACACCTGGCCTCACACTTATTTCTGGTCCTTGATGAGGCTGTCATTTCTCTGAGTAAAGGTGTCACTCTGCAAATTCAGCACAATGGTGTCTGTCCATCCCCCGTCTTCCCCCACCACTTTTATTTTTGAGACAGGGCCTCACTTGGTAGTTCAGACTGGCAATCCTCCTGTCTCATCCTGTCTGTCTCTTCACATTTTTCTTTGTTTCTAAGATTATTTTATGTGAGGATTTTGCCTGAACTTACGTTAGGTACATGAGCTCAGAGGTCAGAACAGGGTGGTGGACCCCCAGAAATGGAGATGTGGATGGCTGTGAGCAGCCATTTGGGTGTTAGGACTCAAACCAGGTCCCCTGCAAGCGCCACGCATTTTATTTCGTCGGTTTGTTTTCTAAGACAGGGTTTCTCTGTGTAGTCCGCTGTCCTGTAGCTCTGGCTGGGATAGAACTCACGAGATCTATCTGCCTCTGTCTCCTGAGTGCTTGGATTAAAGCAACATGCATTTTAACCACCGAGCCAACTGCCCAGCACCCATGCTTAGGTGTTTTGGAGACAAGGTCTTCCGGTCCTCCTGTCTGGGTTTCCTGAGTGGATGCCTAGCGGTTTCTTTTTCTTTGTGCTGTTACCATTCAAACCCAGGGCTTTGTGCATGCCAGGAAAGTGTTCTAAAACTGAGATTCAGACCCAAGCATCCCTTTAACTTTTCTTTTGGGTCAAGTACATTCCAAAGAACAAGTGTTTTTTTCCTTTTCAAGACAGGGTCTTACTGTAGCAGATTGGTCTCTCACTCACTGCTAAGGATGACCTTGAACTTCTGATCTTCCTGCCTCTAGCTCCCAAGTGCTGGAATGACAGGCATGAACCCCAATGCCCACCTTTTTTTTTTTTGTCTTCACTTTTTTGAGACAAGGTTTCTCTGTGTAGTATTGGCTGTTCTGGTACTCTGTAGATCAGGTTTGCCTCAAACTCAGTGATCTTCCTGCTTCTGCCTCCCAAGTGCTACTGGAACTAAAGACATGTGTTACTATTGCTTAGCTCCATCTTTTAACTTTTTTTGTTTCTAGATATGTTTCTAATGACGTGATAGCATTTTTGGTTGGTTTTTTGTTTTTCAATTTCAAGACAGGGTTTCTCAGTAGCTACAGACCCAGTCTCGGAACTCGCTTTGTAGACCAGGCTGGCCTTGAACTCACAGAGATCCGCCTGACTCTGCCTCCTGAGTGCTGGGACTAAAGGTGTGCACCACCACCTCCCGGCCATGACATGATCGATATCTTTTGTTTAGTTTTGTTGCTTTTAGAGACTGAGTTTCTCTGTGTAACAGTCCAAGTTGTCCTGAACTCACTCTGTAGACCAGGCTGGTCTCGCACTCACAGAAATTCGCCTGCCTCTGCCTCCCAAGTGCTGGGATTAAAGGTGTGCGTCACCACCACTGGTTTGATTGTTATTTTATTAAAATGTATATATTACCTGTAGAAATACAATACAAACAAGGCTGGGTGTAGCAGTGCATGACTTTAATCCCAGCACTCTGGAGGCAGAGGCAGGTGGATCTCTGGGAGTTGGCGGCCAGCCTGGTCTACACAGTTCCATGCTAGCCAGGGCTACATAGTGAGATCCTGTCTCAAAATAAACAAATAAAAATCAGTAAGGCTGGCACTAACAAGTTTTAGCAGTTTGGAGACCAAAGTTCAGACCAAAGGTTGATCAACTAGGGCCCTCAGATTGTGGTTTTACATAATGTTTTATAGGCCCACAGCCCTCTACTGACCACACCCATTAATTTACATAACATCTAAGGCCAATGACAGAGTGCAGCAGTTACCTGGAAAACCGCACTGACCTGACAGAAAAAGTTGGCTGACCCCAGGGTTAGACAAACACTCTATCACACACAAGAGTCCTCCCTCGGGGGAGGGTCACCGATCAGAGCCAAGTTTAAGGGCACATGAATGACAATGCCATAAGGAAACCCATCACTTTGTAGGACAGCTTTCTCAGCAGGTGTGGTGACAAATGCTTTTTTAGTCCCAGCACTCAGGAGGCAGAGGCAGGAGGATCCCTGAGTTTGATGCCAGCCTGGTCTACAGGGTAAGTTCCAGGACAGGCAGGGCTACACAGAGAAATCCCTTCTTCGACCCAGGCGTGGCCGTATATGCCTGTCCTCCTAGCACTCAAACACTGAAGCAGGAAGAGCAGGGCTTCCCTGCCAGATCGGGCTCTAGAGAGACCCAATTTCAAAGAAATAAAAACCACAATGATCCTTTTTAAAAAAACAAACACATCAACACTGTTTGGCTGTGGTGCCGTCTGTCTGAATCCGTCCTCTTTAGCAGCATACTTAAAGACCCTGAGATGTTTCATCAGAGAAATTGGCTGAGTTCCACTTTAACTTCATATTTCGTTTTCTTCTGAGTATCCTCCATCTCTACCCAGCGCGCATCAACAGGGCACTGCCTTGGGAAACCTACTTCAGAAGAGTTTTTTCCTCACCAATCAGGGACTGGGAGGGGGGCCTCACTGTTCCCAGCTGAGAATTCCAGAAACATGCCGCAGGCACTTGTGAAATTTCACAAAAGGCTTCTCAGTAGGGCAGACATGAATCTCCTCTTGGGACATTCAGCAGCATTCCATTTACACGCGGCCCAGCATACAAATCCTGCATGCAGAATTGGGCATCTGGCAGGCTCCAAAGGCCTGGGTATCAACCAGCTAAGGGAGTATTGGCAAGAGGGGGAAGAGGAGAAAAGGCTCCAAATTAGACACACCAGAACTTGAGCCCTACTTGGTGGCGATCTGAGCCGTGAGGGGCCCTGTGAGGTTTAAACAAGAATGAAAGAAGGGGGTCCGGGCCTGTTCCAGACACAATGGGAGCTGCATGATGGCCACTTTCTCCAGCGCTATCACATTAGCCATTGCCACTCCTGGGTCTGTAACTTTTTTTTTTAAAATATTTATTTATTTATTATGTATACAATATTCTGTCTGTGTGTAGCCTGAAGGCCAGAAGAGGGCAGCAGACCTCATTACGGATGGTTGTGACCCACCATGTAGTTGTTGAGAATTGAACTCAAGACCTTTGGAAGAGCAGGCAATGCTCTTAACCTCTGAGCCATCTCTCCAGCCCCCTTTTTTTGGTTTTTCGAGACAGGGTTTCTCTGTGGTTTTGGAGCCTGTCCTGGAACTAGCTTTTGTAGACCAGGCTGGTCTCGAAATCACAGAGATCCGCCTGCCTCTGCCTCCCGAGTGCTGGGATTAAAGGTGCACGCCACCACCGCCCGGCTCTACCATAAAGTTTTAAGACCAAGTCTCACTCTATGGCTATGGCTAGCCTGGAACTCACTATGTAGACCAGGCTGGGCTTGAACTCACAGAGACCCATCAGCCTTTGTCTCCTGAGTACTGGGCTTAAAGATGTGCACCACCATGCCTGGCTACCATAGTGAATTGGCATGTGGCACAATGCCAGTCACACCAGACCCCTATCTTTCCCTGATCTCTGTAACTGCTCTTGCCAGTTCACTCACAACCCCCCACCCCCCCTGCACACCTTGGAAACTCAGGTAAACAAGTTTCCTAGATACCAAGGCAGGTATCTAGGCAAATACCACCCACCAAATCCTCACATCAACAAGGTTGCTATTATTTGCTATTATTATTACTTCATTTTACAGGTGAGACATCAAGATCCAAGGAGGTTAAGTGACTTCCACTTCCCCCAGATAGTACAGTCTGAAGAGGCTGGGCTGAGATGGACATCCCAGCTGGATAGATGCGGTCCCTGTTCCTACTCCTCTATCCTAGAGCTTCTGGGTTCTATGCCCTGACCATTCTGATGCTTGTTTTCTCTTGGTGCCGCTCAGAAGGCTACAGCCACTTTCCCAACCATGTGACTTCCACTGAGGCAAGTCATTCATTGGGGACAACCATGCTTGGAAATAGACGCCATGATGGCGCTTCTAGAGCTTTCTGTACCTGGCTGGCCTACTGTAAGAGCCTCATCAGCTCCAGCACTAAGGATCATCTCCAGGCTCCCTGAGCTCTGAGGACGTCATAAACACCCAACAACGTCTCATGGCTTGAGTGTCTCCTTCCATCTCATTTTCCCAGAAATCTCAGCCAACTTCTGAACCTGCTCTGGAACCTGGAACAAAAGGGGGTTGGCGGGCAGAACTTGAGGAGGAAGATAATCCAAAAATAATTGATCCCAGGTCATGGAAAGCATTTTGTTTACTGCACCAGTGACCTTCCCAATTATTGTCCGCTTAGGCTAACGTTACAGCCTGCCCTCCTCAGTGGGCCGGATTGCCATGCATGAGCACACAGTCCTTCTGGAGTCCTGTTCAGGCTGTCGAGTGGTAACCTTAGGTACGGAGAGCTGGAAGGCAGGCAACGAAGGACACTGCAAGATGCACATCTACCCTATGTTCAGGTTTATTCTGTATCTTTTTTTTTTTTTTTTTTTTAAAGATTTATTTATTTATTATGTATACAACTTTCTGCCTCCATGTATACCCACACACCAGAGGAGGGCGCCAGATCTCATTACAGATGGTTTGGAGCCACCATGTGGTTGCTGGGAATTGAACTCAGGACCTCTGGAAGAGCGGACGGTGCTCTTAACCACTGAGCCATCTCTCCAGCCCCTTTATTCTGTATCTTGTGGAGTCTCACCAGCAGACTATACAAGAACAGGGTACATCATCAGACCCTGAAATTGCCCCCTCCCCGCCGTGGACCCTTGTAGTGAATCTTCATTCACGTCAAGAGACTAGGATCTGCCCACCTCACATGCGAGAAGACTATAAGCTTCAGACACCCTCGTCAAGTTACAGGTACCTGGCTGCTCTTCCTATGTGAAGTAAGGGTTGGCTGGATCTCCCCCAGGCGTTTTGGGAGACTCTCCCTCACCTTATGGACAAAGAGGTGAATTTGGCATTCTAGGCAACCTGGCTGACCCTAGAGAGCAAAGGTCATGTGAGCTCCTCACTCTTCCAGGTTTGTAGGAAGGAAGCCCTCTGGGGACAGGAAGTTAGTTATGCTGACTCACAAGCCAAGGGAGAGTAATCCAGGAAACTTGTCACTCTGTTACCATGGCACCGGGGAGGCAGGCACCCCTTCCTCTCTTGAGGTTCACTCAGTGGGCAGTGGGGGCAGGGCACAATTAGAGCTCAGACCGTGTCTCCAGAGCTCTCAGAAGTCCAGCTTCACAGCAAGAACTTAGCTGCCCTCTCAAACCTGCTGCCCAGCATGGAGGCTGTCCTAGGATTCAAACGCCCCCAGTCTGCAGAGTGTAGGAGAAGCCATCGTGGAATTGATGAGCCTACTCCACCCTGGCTGAGAAAACCAAATTCCCAGACAGTGTGGAGATGCCCACGCCCACTCAGGTTATGAGCTCCCAGCCTTTTGAAATCCTCCGCAGTCTTTAGTGGAGGCCTGGCCCCTTGCAGAGTCAAGAATGAGGACAACAGAGTAGGAGAGTGTCACCTAAAGAAGGAAGGTGTCACCTGAAGAAAGAGGACACAGTGGTGCCTCACCTCCACAGACTGTAAAACTTTCTCTTTAGCGTCCACAGAAACCTTTTGGCTTAGGTTTTCATTCCCCAGGCCTGGTGCTACCTGCCTTTAGCTAGACACTGATCACAGCACTATGGTGACAGGTGGTACAAGTGCCTAAGCAAGAACTAGCTGCCTGCCTGCTGACCTCGGTCAAGTCCTATTTACCAGACTAGCTCAGCACTCAGGAGGCAAAGGCAGGTGGATCTCTGAGCCTGCCTACAGAGCAAGTTCCAGGACAGCCAGGACTACAAAGAGAAACTCTGTCTGGAAAAAAAGAAAATTTTTAATCATTTTGCCTGAACCACAAACTACAGAGCTACTCCTTTATTTCTCCAGGACAAGGTCTTAATAAGTAGCCCTGGCTTGAAGTCACTAAGCAGAATAGGCTGGCCTTGAACTTCCAGGGAATCCTCCTGCCTCTTCCTCCAGTAATTATAGGTCTCACCCAACTCTCCCTCTTTTCGCCACTAAAGGGCCCTTCAACTTCATTTTTAAAGGCAAGAGAACGCCCCCCCCCACCTTGAAGACATGTTTCTCTGTGTGGTTGGCTGGTCTGGAACTCAATCTGGCTTCGAACTTAGAGAGATCTGCCTGCCTCTGCCTCCCCTACCACCCAGTGGCATCAGAGGAACTTTTTAATAAGTTTTTATTTACCATTTCAGAAATCAAGGTCAAGGGAAAGAAGGGAGCGATTGGCCTGAGAGTGACAAGCAAGTGGCATAGCTGGGAGGGGTATTTCCATCACTCCCTCTCCTGGCCTTTCAGCGAGGCCCAGTGCATTGAGAGCCTCTAAAGCATTCAGGCTCACTGTTGCCCTGATCCAAGACAGGGAGAGACCCAGACACTTGCTACACTCCCTTCCCAAGAAAACACTAAGGGTGCCAGCCACTCCCTTCCTCAAGGCCAAGGTTTAGCTAATTCTCGGGAAGGGGTGGGGGTGGGAGTGCTGGTGAGGGGAGGGAGATAGACTTCATTGATGCAGGTTGACATCACCAAAAGATAATAAAGAAATTGTTATGAGGCGCCCTGCCCCAGGCAAACTCCAAGTTGTCAGGCCTGAAGGTATTCCCAGAGTGAACTTCTCAAGCTTAACTGCATCCTCCAGGGCACCTCCTGCAGCCGCTTCTTGTACCATCTTCTAAGGACTTGAGAGGAAGAAAATAAGCCGACCTCCTAATCAACCTCCTAATCAAGCGAGAGAGAGCCGTTCAAGGGGAACATGTCCCACCCTCCTCCCCCACACCCCGTGACTCAGAGACAAGTTTCTGGAGAAGAAACTGAGGATGGGGAGTGGCTGTCAAACCCTAGGCTGAGGCTCTTGGAAAATGCGGGGGGGTGGGGTGGGGTGGGGGGTGTGGGGGTGGGGGGGAGTGAGAGCTGAGAGCCTGTGGAGTATGGGGAGCGGAAAGCATTAGGAAATCCCCTCCAGTATTTGATAAAGAATCCTTAGGTGGGTGGGAGGGCACAGCACAGGGTAGCTCTCCTCTCCATCCCTTGACACCTGTCCTCAGTGGGTCAGACCTTTTGCATTCTCCCTGTGCCCCTGAACACATACATGCAGAGCAGACTTTTTAAACTATCAACTTCAGGAAAAGAACATTTTTTTGTGCCCCTAACCTCTTTGCCGCAACACGGTACCCTTCTGAAAACACCTGTGCCTGGGTATTTCGGATCGTCCACTTCTCCCTCACAACTCAGTACCTCTGGCTTCCCACCGGCGCTTACAATGGCTTATCCCAGCTCTTCCCCTCACCCCAGGCACGCCCAACCCGCTCCCAACTGTGGGCCCCGTCGGGGCTGCGGGGGGGAGCGGCC
Source organism: Chionomys nivalis (assembly GCF_950005125.1). NCBI lineage: Eukaryota > Metazoa > Chordata > Mammalia > Rodentia > Cricetidae > Chionomys > Chionomys nivalis. The sequence continues at coordinate 111,133,293 of NC_080088.1, forward strand.
GAAGCAGGAAGAGGGGAGGAAGGCAGGGCGGCCCGAGCTCACCATGGCGAAGCCGGAGAGAAGAGCCGAGGTCCGGCTGGACGCTTTGAGCTTGGCGCGGCTTAAGTAGAGCTTGCGCCAGGACAGCGCCTGCATCGAGTGCTCGTTGAGGCTCATCACCTCGGAGTAACTCTGGCCGATCCAGTCCGGGTAGCCGACGGCGGGCGGCGGCGGCAGCGGTGGGGCCCCCGAGGGCTCCCCGTCCCCGCTGCGGCGGCGACTCCGGCGGCTGCCGCTGGTGCTGCTGCCGCCGCTCAAGGGAAGCTCGGGATTGCTGCTGCTCGGGGGCGGGGCAGGCTCCGGATGCATGGAGTAACTCTGCGAAGGCTCGGCTGGCGGCGGGCGCCTGCGAAGGCTGCGGCCCTGGGCCGCGCCGCACCTCCGCCTGCTCCCACTCGAGTTTGTCGCACGCGGCCGGACGGACCCGATCCAGAGGCCGAGGCCGTGGCCACAGAAGCGCTCCTCAAGTTCCAAGCGGCAGCAACCTGAGCCTGCGCGCCGACCGGCGTCCGGTCCCAGGCCGGCACCTCAGCGCGCTCCACGATTGGCCGGCCCCCCGCGATTATTTGCATACGCCACACCCTCTCAGATGCCCCGCCCATAAAGAGGTGGTCGGTGTCCTGCGAGTTACGTGCCCCACGCCGCCTCCGACGGCTCCTCCCACAGCCCCTGGCGAGCCTTCCTGGAAGCGCCCCACGCTGACAGGCCTCGCTTCTCATCTCTGCAGCTGCTCGTGTGGCTTTGCTCCCGGAGCTTCTGAGTTGAGCCATTCGAGGTCACCTCTGGGCGCCTCCTGAGGCCTGTTTCCTCCTTGGAACAAGGTGGCAAAAGGTCTGTTGGAAAAAGACCAAGTGGCGGTCTAGAGTTCGGTCAGTGATTATTGAGTGCTTACTGGGTGCTGACACTGTACCAGGCGCTCAGGGCAGGCATTAAATTGGTGATTAGGAGGGATAAAAAATCGATCCCAGAGTGGTCATGTTGCCTGTAATCCCAGCACAGGGGAGGCTGAGGCAGGAGCATCACGAGCTTGAAGGAGCAGTAAGTGCCTGCTTCAGAACACAAGAGGAGCAAAATTCCATGCTCCCTTGCAGCCAACATTCTACTAGAAGAGATGTACAAACACCAACATGTAAATTATGGTTCAGAAGGCTGTAAATGTATAGGGAAAAATAAAAACGGTTTTTAAAAAAGTGGATAGTAATGGGGATGGTCCCGATTTGTTTTTGTTGTTGTTTGTTTTGTTTTGTTGAGAACTACATAGCCCTGCCTGACCTGGGACCTGTCGGATAGACCAGGCTGGATTCAAACTCACACAGATCCATCTGCCCAGGGCTCCGGAGTGCTTGCATCAAATTCGTGTACTAGCCAGACAGTGGTGAAACGTGCCTTTAATCCCAGCACTCAGGAGGCAGAGGCAGGTGGATCTCTGTGAGTTCAAGACCAACCTGGTCTACAGTGTTGAGTTCCAGGGCAGCCAAGGCTACACAGGGAAACCCTGTCTCAAAATAAATAAATAAACAAATAAATAAATAAATAGATAAGTAAATAATAGTGTACTACCATTCCCGGGTCTCTTCATGGGATTTTCTATTCTGTGGGGGCAGACTATAAACTCGTTCACACCTCTGGGTCTCATCTGAACTGAGACTTGAGCCAGCAATGTAAAGAGTCGGGACCTAAGGAGAAAGGAAACTAAGTGCGGAGACCACGAGTCAGGGACTTCGGAATACGGGGGTTGAGGGCGGGGCTCAGGAGAGGTGAGGTGCAGACTAAGGAACTCGACAATGTTAAATCCAAAGCCACTGCGTTAATTAACAGTGGTTCCGCTGCTCTAACCCCAGAGTTCAGGATGTTTGTTTTTTGGCACACGCTCCACACTGAAGAAATATTTGTTGACTAAATACATGTGGGAAAGAGAAGAACAAGTGACGTGACACATTTAGACCCCAGTCAAGTCCTAAGCATGTGGCACTCCAGGTCTATGATGTGATGATTCCTATAAAACCACTAGAGGGCAGCCCTTCATCCAACCACATGGTACAAAGGAGAATGCCTCCATCCAAGTTTCTGAGATTCCCCTAGAGGCTTTTTTCCCTGGTTTATAAAGACTCGCGAAACTCTGAGCCTGCAGTGGTAAGTGCCTTTAATCTCAGCAAGACAAAGGCAGGGCAAGCGGATCTCTGTGAGTTCTAGGACAGCCACTGCTACATGGAAAAAGACCAGCTCAATAGCAAAATCAAAATGACAAAATAAGATTAAGGACTTGGAATTTGAATTTTCACCCCCGAGTTTGTTTTGCAGGTGGCTGGGTTTGAACTCACAAAGATCCACCTGCTTCTGCCTCCCACGTGCTGGGATTAAAGGCATGCGCCACTACGCCCCTCTTATGCTTATCACTCTTTTTTTTTTTTTTTTTTTTGGCTTTTTCGAGACAGGGTTTCTCTGTGACTTTGGAGCCTGTCCTAGAACTAGCTCTGTAGACCAGGCTGGTCTCGAACTCACAGAGATCCTCCTGCCTCTGCCTCCCAAGTGCTGGGATTAAAGGTGTGCACCACCATTGCTTATCACTCTTGATTACCATCTGCATCTGGACTCAAATATCACTTCCAAAAAGACCTCTTTCTGCCTACACAGCCTCTCACCAGCACGTGTCTGGTCGCCCTGATATCTTTCCTTGCATATCTCCGATGGTGACAGCATCTGTGGTGGCTCTTTTTTTTTTTTTTTTTTTTTTTTTCTTTTCTTGTCAGCTTGAGACAAGCTAGAATCATCTGAGAAGAGCAGCTCTCAACTGAGAAAATGCACCCTTCAGATTGGCCTGTAGGCAAGTCTGTAGGACATTCTCTTGATTGATAATTGAGATGCCCAGCTGTCCCTGCGACGTGGGTATTCCTGGGTTCTATAAGAAGGCAGGTTGAGTGCACCAGGAAGCAATGTTCCTGTCTGGTCTCTGCTTCAGCTTCTGTCCTGACATAGAGTGACCTAGGAAGCGTAAGTCAAATTCCCTCCCCGAGTTGCTTTGGATCTTGGCCTTTATCACAGCAACACTAAGACATCATCTGAGATTATGTAGCCGATTTGTGTATTGATCTGACCCCGGCTAAAGTGTGAGCACCCTTAGAGTGTGTGTATAGAAACAGGTTGAATAAAGTAACAAATGCCCTTGGTCCAGAGAAAATCCTGCTGAGAGAGGGGCTGAGGTCTGGAGGGAAGAGTCTGGAAACCACAAAGAGACACCTACTGTTTAGAGCAAGGGGATCTGGCAGTGGTGGCTACAGAGGGGCCTTTACAGTGGAGATGGTTTCCTGGTTGCCACCTGCTAACTCCCCTCCTCTCCTTATCACGCTAATTTTGAATTTGATTTTGAATCAGCCCATCTGTATAACTGAGAAAACAGCTCAGCGTGTAGTTCTGGGTTCAAACCTGGCACCAAAAAGCAAAGCAAAGAAAGAATCCAGACCCTGGGTGGAAGGGAGACTGCTAAGCACAGCCGCCGACCCTGCAGGATAGAAGGGCCCGTAGTAACCTTTGTCTCCCTTCCTAGATTCAGCGGGACCATGAGTGGCCACAAAGGCCACAAAGCCGTCAGGACCCATACTTCAACAGGTGAAGAACTTCAGGAACCAGCGAGAAAGCACGGTGCTAAAAGACGTAAAAGTCGCCAACAGAGAACAGAGAGGATTGGAACCCAGAATCCTGATTCATCAGTTTCTCCAAGCCAGCCTGCTCCTCCCTCAAGTGACTGGCCAAAGGTACACTTTCACCCTCTGGTGTTGGTATCTCAAAAAAAGCGCTAAATACAACTTTTCTTTTCCAATCAGTTTTGTGCCTGACAGTGTAGAGACCCTCCGCCAAGGAAAATGGCTCAATTTATTGGGACTAATGGCCATAGCCTGAGACTGATCAAAGACTGCTGGGTGAGTAGCCTAGGTGGTAGCAACATCCTCATACTGTGGGAAAAACATTAACACCAGCACTCGGGAGGCAGAGGCAGGTGGATCTCTGAGTCCGAGGCCAGCCTGGTCTACACAGCTAGTTCCAGGACAGCCAGGGCCACACAGAGAAACCCCGAGCTGGCTCGGTGGTGAAGAGCTCTAGTAGGGGTATCGCAGTTGGTTCTCCAGTACCCACACGGTGACTCTCAACTGGCATCAAGGGATCCAACACCCTTTTCTCACTACCACAGGCGTTCCCTGTACACGGTGCACACCCTCGCAGGCAAAGCGCTCCATACACATTAAATACAGATAAAATCTTTAAAAAGAAGTCATTCTAGCTAAGCATTCAAGTGTTTTGAGTTTATTACATGCTTAAATTTGGTTGTGCTTCTGTCTGCTCAGTTACAATGTGACCTTGGGCAAATTCCTCTAGGAGCTTTGGTTGTTTAAGCAAAACTGAGATGTTAACTCAGCTTGGTGGTTTACAACTCTGATCCTGGGCGTTCACAGGCTGAGACAGGAGTTCCCTTGGTTACAGAGTGAGTTCTAGACCACCCTGGGCTACAGAGACCTAAAAATACACAGTTAGGCTGGGAAGATAGATCAGTGGTTAAAGGCACTCATTGTCCTTGAAGAGGACCTGGGTTCAATTCCCAGCATCCACATGATGGTTCACAATCATTTAATTCCAGTTGTTCCAGGGCGTCAGACACCTTTTTCTGACCTCCTTGGGCACTGGGCACACCTCTGATGCAAATACATACACACAAAAACACCCACACATGAAATTAAAACACCCAGCATCTGCACATAGACGTGATGAGACACAGGGAAAGACCCCTATCATCTGATGGAGTGCATGCAGGACACCAGAGGCTGGGACAAAAAGCCCCAAACAGATCTTCCTCTAAAGCTTTGAGAAGGGTGTCCCTCCTGACACACTGGGGAGATTGGGTGACATCAGAGTGATATGGCTATAGTTCTTGGCTGCCCTCTGACATCCAGAACGGAGACAAAAAAATCAGTTAACTGGGTGTGGTGGGACACCCCTGTAATCCCAGCACTTGGGAGGTTGTGGTAGGAGATAAGAGTCTGAGAGGCCACCCTGGGCTATATAATTAGACCCTGTCTCGAGACAGTAATAAATGAACAGATCTCTGAGCTCGTAGATTGTAGTGTTTTCTTAATGTTAGCCTGAGAGATTAATCTCAGGACCCTGGAGTGGCCTAAGAGGAGACTTCAGCTGACCAGAGAGGTTGCATCCTTATTTATCAGGGGGCTGACTGCAAGTACATTCAGAAATAAGGAAAATGGCAGACCACTGAGTGAGGTAGGGACACCTGGATTTGGACTCTGGTTTCATCGGTGCATGGCTCTGTTACTTTGGGCAAACATCCCAACCTGTCTAGGCTCCATCTGTCAAGCGGGAATCACGACGGCACCAGGCAGCCAGGGTTGTTACGAGTGTTTTGTGACAGGACATTTGTCTGGCAGTCAGCACAATGCTTAATAAATGGTGGCTATTTTCCCTTTCACGGCTGTGCAGGGATCAAAGAATGAAGGCAGCACTGAATGGGCTGATCTGTATTTACCAAGGGCAGTTGTTCATCCTGAGACTCTGAACAGGAAAAACAGGTAGCAGGATAAAGGAACAGATATGGTACTGCCCTGAAGGAAGGGAAAGGAAGACACAGTTGCCACCCTCCCCTCCAGGCGGTCCTCTGTCCGCTCTTGTCCCTGCCTCCCATTGGTTTGGTCTGTGCAGAAAGCCTGACGATTGAGCAGCCATAAGGATGGCTCCCAGTGATGCAGGACCAAAGCAGGATAAGAGGATGGGATGGATCTGAGGGTGCAGAGGTCCAGGCCTAGCAGTGGGCTGTGGAATCGCATTGCCCTCTGTTGCCTCAAATACCATGTGTAGAAACCAGGTATAAAGATAATATCGACTTGGGGCTGGAGAGATGGCTCAGAGGTTAAGAGCATTGCCTGCTCTTCCAAAGGTTCTGAGTTCAATTCCCAGCAACCACATGGTGGCTCACAACCATCTGTAATGGGGTCTGGTGTCCTCTTCTGGCCTGCAGGCATACACACAGACAGAATATTATATACATAATAAATAAATAAATTTTTTTTTTTTTTTTTTTTTTTTTTTGGTTTTTCGAGACAGGGTTTCTCTGTAGCTTTGGTGCCTGTCCTGGAAACTAGCTCTTGTAGACCAGGCTGGCCTCGAACTCACAGAGATCCGCCTGCCTCTGCCTCCCGAGTGCTGGGATTAAAGGCGTGTGCCACCACCGCCCGGCTAAATAAATGTATTTAAAAAAAAAAAAAAGATAATATCGACTGGGGGCTGGAGAGATGGCTCATAGGTTAAGAGCATTGGCTGCTCTTCCAAAGGTCCTGAGTTCAATTCCCAGCAACCACATGGTGGCTCACAACCATCTGTAATGAGGTCTCGTGCCCTCTTCTGGCCTGCAGGCATACATGTAGGCAGAATATTGTATACATAATAATAATAACTTAATTAAAAAAGATAATATCGGCTCAGGTAGTTGGGTGCACAAACAGAATCCATACCAGTTTTACCCAGTGCCTGGCACACAGTAGGCAGTGCCCACAGACAAAAGGAGTAAGCTCTCTGTTCTCCTAAGATGAAAAGGGGAAGATGACTGTGGAGCCTGAAGTAAACTCAAGGTACAAGTCTAGCATTAGTGTGGAGATATTTTTATCCAGACACCCGTCCATCTGTCCTGTGTCAATTCTAAGCTGGTGAGTCTATCTGTCTCCTTTTAGAAATCCTGAGTCAGGGCTGACCACACCGTGTTCAGGGGGTAGGGAGCTTGGTCTCACAACTCCTCCAGAAAGATCTGAAATCTTGATTTTTCAGTTGGTGTCTCTGCCTTCAGCTGCGGTTGCCAAATTCCCCTTGCCTCCTCCAGTCTGGAGCTGGGCCATCTCCAGGATCTTTCTTTGTATAATTAAAAAGAAAAATAGAACAGTTGATGTTGCCAAACACATATTTAAAGTGACACTCTGAGCCCAGGGAGGGAAGAGTCAAAACATTTTAAGGTTTAGTTTTACAGTCTCCGTACTCCGCAGTCTACTGACCTGGGATTTCTCTGGAGCCTGGCTGCCTTTAATCCTCTGCCCTGCTCATAAAAACCCATTAGACTAAGGGCACTTATTTCCCAGAACTATTCCAGGCTAATCACATAAAAATACCCTGCTTCCCAGGAACACCCATCACCTGAGGAGATACTTGAACCCTTTCCTTTATGGTGTCCTTCCCTCACCATCCAGTCCATCAGAAAACCCAGTCAATTCTGGTCCTTAAAGTCGGCTCATTCCTCCAGCTTCCTCTTTTTCATTGTATCCAGAGTGCCATCATCAGTCACCCGGATGTCAGCTGTCCCTTGCCCAACTCTTCTGTGGCTATTTTTAAAACTCCTGGAGCCCATTCTGTCAGAGCAATCAGAAAATCTTTCTAAAAGGTACAGCTTGCCAGGCAAAACGACATATACACCCCCTTTTTTGTGTGTATGGGAGTTGGAGATAGGGTTTTTCTGTAGCTTTGGAGCCTGTCCTGAAACTTGCTCTGTAGACCAGGCTGGCCTCGAACTCAGAAATCTACCCATCTCTGCCTCCCAAGTGCTGGGATTAAAGGCATGTACCACCACCACCCGGCCAACACACCCCTTTAATCCTAGCACTTGGGGGACAGAAGCAGGCAAATCTCCAAATTTGAGGCTAGCCTAGCCTACAGAGGGAATTCAAGACAGCCAGGGCTACCCAGAGAAACCCTATCTCAGAGAGAGAGAGAGAGAGAAAGAGAGAGAGAAAGAGAGAGAGAGAGAGAGAGAGAGAGAGAGAGAGAGAGAGAGAGAGAGAGGAAGGAGAAGGAGAAAAAAAAAATCCCTCTGTAAAGCCTTTCCCATCTAACCCATCTAAGTTCTGTTCACAGGTTCCATGGGGATGTGTATAGAAGGGGCCATTATTTAGCTCGCTACACTGTGGAAGGCACCTCAGTGGCTTTTCAACTTCCCACTAGGGAAGCTTTATCTGATGGCATTCTATCTTCTCCCTTATGACTGGGATTCATGTCTTCATAAAAGAAGCCCCAGAGAACACTTGTCTCTTTTACTACAAGACATAGCAAGAATATGCCATCACTGAGCCAGGAAGCAGGCTGTCATCAGATACTGAATCTGATGACTTTGTTTTGAGATAGGGCCACCTCAGTAAGCCCAGACTGGCTTCAGACTCGTAGGTAGCTGAGAATAACCTTCAATTTCTGATCTTGTCTCCGCTCGAGGTGCTCGGGAGACAGAGGCAGGTGAATCTCTGAGTTTGAGGTCAGTCTGGGTTACAGAGTGAGTTCCAAGACATCCAGGGCTAGAGAGAAACCCTGTCTCAAAAAAATAAAATAAATTTTTAAAAAGATGCAGGTTCCAATATTTCAGAATCTCTCTAGGCCATGCTTCATAGTATTCCTGCACACAGTTGCACATTTAGCAGATGCCCACTTGCTAAGCTTGGTGCAAGTGATTTATATTCAGTTAGAGGAGCATTTATTGAGTACCTGTTAGATGCTAGGTCTGAGATCCTCATGGAATGAAATGTACTTTTACCAAACGTCTACTGGATACTCCGGTCACCAGTCAGTATCTGGGTTTACTGTACTTCGATAAATGTCTGAAGGAAGGCTCCCTGGTCTTCTGCTGAAATTCTCTGTAAATAAATAACTCTGACATACAAGGCTGTAACGTGGGTGTGTTCACAGTGCAGGAGACCCTTATCTCCTTGTACTGCCAGGTACCTTTCTCGGAGACTTATCTTCTCCCCTGGGGAACAGAAAGGCTCTTTGAAGAGGCAGTCAGACAGAGCCTGCTCACCTGCTTCTTGGTCTTTTGTGTCCCAGAAGGACTCTGCCTGTGGCCCACTTTCATCAAGGCCTGGGATCTGATGGCTGCCACCTTCTTCCACAGACTGTCACTACTTCATTCATCGGGCTAGAGGGTAGCAGCTGGGCTCCAAACCTGGTGCTGCTGGCAGCGAGCCGAAAGCTGTCTGCCCTGGGTCTGGCCTGACTTCCCTGCTCTGGAGGATTAAACTCTTCCTCATTATAACCCTGTCCCTTGACTTTTATAATGACCAATTTAAAAGGGCACTGTGCATGCGTGCATGCGTGCATGTGTGTGTGTGTGTGTGTGTGCGCACGTGCGCATGTGTGGTGTGCATGTATGGGCACTTACAAGTGGAGGCCAGAGGTTGATGTCATTCATCTCGGTGGATGGTGCTCTTCATTTACTGAAGCAGGGTCTCTCCCTGAACCCAGAGCTTGTGATGTGGCTAGTCTAGCTAGCTAGCTTCCCCCAGGGATCTAGTCTGCCTCACAAACACTTGGATTTCAGGTAATCCACTAGACCGGCAAGGCTTTTTTTTTATGTGGGCACTGGGAATCTAAACTCTGATTCTCATACTTGCAAGGCAGGGCATCTTATCAGCTGTGCCATCTGCCAAGCCTGGGAAATTAAAATTTTTAATTAGGACTAATACATTAGGTGTACATAGAAATGGCTATGACTGACTGAAATCCTCACCACCACGGTCACAAAGCGTTGGCACCATATGAGCACCTCCCTCCCCCCATTTCTCCCCCCCCCCCCCGCCCCCGCTGCTCCCATTGGTACTAGAGATAGATGTGTGCTTTACACTGAATCATGTCTTTCTCTGCCTTGAGACAAGTTATCTTAGACTGGCATGGATTCTCATCACCCCTATCCCATCTCTCCCTCTCTCCCTGTCTATCTCTCGAAGACTGTGGTGTGCACGCCTTTAATCCCAGCACTCAGAAGGGAGAGGTTAGGGCAGATCTTTGTGAGTCCCAACTCAGTTTGTTCTACATAGTGAGTTCTAGACCAGCCAGGGAGACAAGATGAGACCCTGGCTTTTTTCTTTCTTTCTTTCTTTCTTTCTTTCTTTCTTTCTTTCTTTCTTTCTTTCTTTCTTTTTCTTTCTTCCTTCCTTCCTTCCTTCCTTCCTTCCTTCTTTTCTTTTCTTTTCTTTCTTTTTTTCCTTTCTTTCTTTCTTTTTGAATTTTGAGACAGTATTTCTCTGTAACTTTGGAGCCTGTACTGGAACTCACTCTTATAGACCAGGCTGGCTTGAACTCACAGAGATCCACCTGCCTCTGCCCCGAGTGCCAGGATTAAAGGTGTGTGCTACCGGATTTGCAGACGCTGCTGTCCCTTCTCACCGCTTTCTGCAGCCATGGTCAACCCCACCGTGTTCTTCGACATCGCGGCTGATGGCGAGCCCTTGGGCCGCGTCTCCTTCGAGCTGTTTGCAAAGTTTCAAAGACAGCAGAAAACTTTTGTGCTCTGAGCACTGGAGAGAAAGGATTTGGATATAAGGGTTCTTCCTTTCACAGGATTATTCCAGGATTCATGTGCCAGGGTGGTGACTTCACACGCCATAATGGCACTGGTGGCAGATCCATCTACGGAGAAAAATTTGAGGATGAGAACTTCATCCTGAAGCATACAGGTCCTGGCATCTTGTCCATGGCAAATGCTGGACCAAACACAAACGGTTCCCAGTTTTTTTATCTGCAGCACCAAGACCGAGTGGCTGGATGGCAAACGTGGTCTTTGGGAAGGTGAAAGAAGGCATGAACATTGTGGAAGCCATGGAGCGTTTTGGGTCCAGGAATGGCAAGACCAGCAAGAAGATCACCATTTCCGACTGTGGACAACTCTAATTCTTTTGACTTGCGGGCTTCTTACCCACCAGACCATTCCTTCTGTAGCTCAGGAGAGCACCCCAGCCCCATCTGCTCGCAGTACCCTGTAATCTCTGCTCTCACTGAAGTTCTTTGGGTTCCATATTTTCCTCATTCCCCTTCAAGTCTAGCTGGATTGCAGAGTTAAGTTTATGATTATGAATAAAAACTAAGAAATAAAAAAAAAAAAAAAAGGTGTGTGCTACCACCGCCCAGCCTGATTTGATTTTCCAAGACAGGGTTTCTTTGTGTAGTTTTGGCTGTTCTAGAACTAGCTCTGTACATAGAAACAGTTATGAATCAAATCCTCACCACCGGTTGAGACCCTGTCTTTAAAAAAAAATTTTTTTTGGCCTGGTGGTGGTGGCATATGCCTCTGATCGCTGCACTTGGAAGGCAGAGGCAGGCAGATCTCTGGGATCTCTATTAGTTCAAGGCCAGCCTGGTCTACAGAGCTAGTTCCAGGACAGCCAAAGCGACACAAAGAAACCCTGTTCTGAAAAACCAAATAAATAAATAATAAATAAAATTTGTGGGTGTGAATGTGGGTGACCTTGCCAAGATTCCTTGTTGTGGAGATCAGAGGACAGCTTGTGGTTCCTCCTCCTACCACCTGGATCCCAGGGATCGAGCTCAGGTCATCAGATGTGGTGGGAAATGCTCTCAGCTGCTGAGCCAGCTTGGTGGCCCTGGCCTGAAACTCTGAAGTCACCTGCATTGTCTCCCTGAGGGCACAGATGATGCTTCTGCTGACCTGCCAAGTCTCCCTTCTTTTTATGTACAGTAAGACACACATCATGGGGTTTGAAGAGATGGCTCAGTGGTTAAGAGCACTGGCTGCTCTTCCAGAGGGCCTGAGTTCAATTTCCAACAATGGCATGGCGGCTCACAAATACCTACAGTGGGATCTGATACTCTCTTCTGGCATAAAGGTGTACATGCAGATAGAGCACTCATACACATAAAATAAATTTAAAAAATACACATAACATAAAAGGTAGCTTTAAATATTATAAGCATGCACTACCCCACCTCGCTTAACCTTTTCTTTCCTATTTATCTATTCCTCTGGTCACCTATTTATTTTTGCGACAAAGCCTCTTTCTGTAGCCTAGACTGGCTTCAAACTCATGGCGATTGTCCTGCCTGATATGGGCGTGAGTCACCTCACATGGCTAACCTTTTCTTTCTCATTTATTATTTTTTTTAAACATACATACATTTATTTATTTATTTATTTATTTATTTATTATGTATACAATATTCTGTGTCTGTGTATGCCTGAAGGCCAGAAGAGGGCACCAGACCTCATTACAGATGGCTGTGAGCCACCATGTGGTTGCTGGGAATTGAACTCAGGACCTTATGCAGAGCAGGCAATGCTCTTAACCTCTGAGCCACTTTCCAGCCCCCTCATTTATTATTCTTAAAGACTTTTTTATATATATGGGTGTTTGACTGCATGTATGTATGGGCACCACATGTGTGCTTGATGCCCTTGAGGTCAAGAGGACACTGGATCCCTGAGTCTGGAGTTAGTACACATGGCTATGAATTGCTATGTAGGACCTGAGAAGGAACTCCATCCTCTTTCAGTGTAGCAAGTGCTCTCAACTGCTAAGCCATCTCTCCAGTCTTCATTACTTATAAACTCTGTGTGTGTGCGTGTGTGTGTGTGTGTGTGTGTGTGTATTTGGACACGAGAGCAGAAGCCAGAAGAGGGCATTGGAACCTCAGAGCTGGAGTTACACCAAGTTGTAAGTCACCCGATGTTGATACTGGGAACTGAACTCATGTCCTCTGCAAGAACAGTAAGTGCTCTTAACTGCCAAGCCATCTCTCTCTCTTTTCAAATGAAGAAACAAAACCCGTTCACTTCTGCATTGCCATTCACTGTGGTCTTATCCGGAAGATGTCAGTGCAGAGCATAACTTATAAAGATAACCTTAACAGGCCGGGCGGTGGTGGCGCACGCCTTTAATCCCAGCACTTGGGAGGCAGAGGCAGGCGGATCTCTGTGAGTTCGAGACCAGCCTGGTCTACAAGAGCTAGTTCCAGGACAGGCTCCAAAACCACAGAGAAGCCCTGTCTCGAAAAACCAAAAAAAAAAAAGATAACCTTAACAATGTCTCAATTATGCTTGCTAAAAACGAAACTACTAATCAGGACTTCGTCATGGTCAAACTGGATCAGTGGGTTCCTTTTGAAAGCAGACCTATGGTGCATGCAGGTAATCCCATCATGTGGCAAGTAGAGGCTAAAGAAAACTCAAGGTCCTCATTGGCTGCTTAGCGAGTTCAAGACCAGTTTCAATTACCTAGGACCTAATCTCTAATAACAGAGGCAGAGCTAACCTGGGAGAGCGCTTGCTCGTCGTGCAGAAAGGCCAGTACTGCAAACCAGGAAAGATTAATGGAAAGCAAGCAAACAAAACCCTACTTTGGGGGATCACTGTCAAGCAAAGCAATAAAAATTGCCCAGCCTTGGGCATGTGTGAAAGTGAACACAATGGAGTTCTGAGATGACAGGAGAAACACTCGTCGCGTTCCCTTAGGTCCTCACAAATATAAACTGCTGGGACCTCTGGTCATCAAGGTGTGGGGCTTCCTCCTCAGTACCAATCAACCATCAGTTCTCCAGAATCTACAGGTACACTGGCTGGGTGTCCTCTAGCCTACCTCAGTTCTAACACTCTATGGCTGGGCTGTTATTGACGGGTGGAGGATATGCTTAAAATGGGTAAAGTCCTGGCTAAATCCATTGCACCACAAAAGAGGGAGAATAAAATCAAAACAACAAAATGGGTGTGTGGTGGAATATTAGTTATCCCAGCACCTGGGCGGCAGAGCCAGGATTGCTATAAGGTTGAAGTCAGACAGGTCTACGTAGCAAGTTCTAGGCCAGCTTGTGTACAAAAGACACCTGTTCTCAACCATGAAGCACAGCATACACACAATTAGACTATCTTTAGTAGTTGGAGATCACGCCAGGCCCCATTGGTGAGAACTCAGATCCTGAGACTGGCCATATGTCTGATGCTAGCACAGAGTCCTGGGCTGTTTTACCTGTGTTTCTGAAGGACTCACTGCAAACCAGGTTTTTTTGTTGTTGTTGTTGTTTTGGTTTGGTTTTTTTGTCTTCTGAGACAGGGTCTCTGTGTAGCCTGGCTGTCCTCAAACTCAGAGTGCTGGGAATTAAGGCAGGCCTGTGCCACCACCACCCATCTGCAAAGCAGGACTCTTAATTCACCACAGCTCAGGCAACTCAGGGAAGTTTGTTTACATTCACTATTTGGTTACCAAGGGCATTACATAGATGTAGATCATTTCAAAGGAGGTTCCGAGGCCACGGAACCAAGAGCTTAACACTCCTGTGACCACAGGATGACGTGGGCTTCACGGCACTCCATTTTCCTGAGGAGACAGTGGATGAGGTAGACAACAAATGTTCCAAAGTTACCATCACAGGACAAAAGACACAGATGAAGGTTGGTCTTTCTTTGCTTTTGTTTTTTGTTGTCTGAGACAGGGTTTCTCTGTGTAGCCCTGGCTGTACTGGACCTTGCTTTGTAGACCAGGCTGGCTTCAAACTCAGAGATCAGCTTGCAACTGCCTTCCAAGTGCTGGGATTAAAAGTGTGTGCCACCACTGCCCAGCCTAGGTATGACTTTCTAGTAACTTCATTTTGGGCTTGGTTTTATGATGCTGAGGATGGATCCTAGGGCCTTGAACATTCCAAGCAAGTGCTGTATTATGGTGATTTTATTGCATATCCATGATTGATTAAATCACTGGTCATTGGTGATCAACTTTACCTTCAGCACAAGCCCTGTCCTGAGGTCGCAGGTGGGGCTGAAAGTTCCCACCCTTTAATGCTGCTTTGGACATGCTGGTCACCTAGCTCTCATTGGGAGCTATCTGGAGGCTGCCAGGCATCACTCAACTCATTAGCATATAAAAAGACGAATCGCTTTGGAGATTCAAAAGCTTTTTTTTTTTTTTTTTTTTTTTGGTTTTTCGAGACAGGGTTTCTCTGTGGCTTTGGAGCCTGTCCTGGAACTAGCTCTTGTAGATCAGGCTGGTCTCGAACTCACAGAGATCCGCCTACCTCTGCCTCCCAAGTGCTGGGATTAAAGGCGTGCGCCACCACCGCCTGGCTCAAAAGCTTTTTGAAGTTGTAAGCCAGGAAACTGGGATGAAGATCACACATATTTCAAAATATCACAAGTGCTAAGCTTTAAAAAATTAGAATATAAACATATGTGTATGGTCTAAAAATAATTTATCTCCATCAATCTAAAAGAAAATATTAATGGTTTGCAATAGCTCCAAGGGTGGAAACACAAGATGTCAGTCAGTGGATGAATTAGAAAATAAAATGGGGTGTATTGCTGACAGGGGGCCAAAGGGCCATGCCGGTAATCTCAGCACTTGAGAAGCTGAAGCAGTAGGATGGATAACAAGCTACCCTGAGCTACAGAGTAAATGCAAGGCTAGCCTAGACTATGTAGTAGAGCGAGAGAGGCTGTCTCAAAAGCAGAAAGAAAACCACCAAACCAACAAGACAATGGAATATTCAGCACTCGTGAGAGCAAGGCAGGAGAATCAGGAGTCTCAGCTGTACATTAAGACTATATTGGGGCCGGGCGGTGGTGGCGCACGCCTTTAATCCCAGCACTCGGGAGGCAGAGGCAGGCGGATCTCTGTGAGTTCGAGACCAGCCTGGTCTACAAGAGCTAGTTCCAGGACAGGCTCCAAAACCACAGAGAAACCCTGTCTCAAAAAACCAAAAGACTATATTGGGGTTGGAAAGATGGCTCAGTGGTTACAAGGACTGGCTGCTAGCATTTCCAGAGGACCTGGGTTTGATTCCCAGCACCCACACAGTGGCTCAGAACTTCTGTATCTTCAATTCTAGGTGGCCTGGTACCTTCACATAGCCATACATGTAGCTAAAACCCCAATGCACATAAAATTAAAAAAAAACTTATGGTTATACATTAAATCGTTCTCAAAAAGCAGATTTGACAGATGTTATAACTAGATGAATCTTGAGATATGATAAATGAAATAAGCCAGACATAAAAAGATAATGTGGTTCTTTTTCGAGACAGGGTTTCTCTGTGGCTTTGGAGCCTGTCCTGGAACTAGCTCTTGTAGATCAGGCTGGTCTCGAACTCACAGAGATCCGCCTGCCTCTGCCTCCCAAGTGCTGGGATTAAAGGCGTGCGCCACCACCGCCCAGCTAGAGATTTTTTTTTAAGTTTTTTTTTTTGACATAAGATTTTGCTATGTAGCCCAAGCTAGTCATACACTCTTTCTTTAAAATTCATTCATTTATGTACATTTTGGTTTTTCAAGACAGTTTCTCTGTAGCTTTGGAGCCTGTCCTGAAACTAGCTCTTGTAGACCAGGCTGGCCTTGAACTCACAAAGATCCACCTGACTGCCTTCTGAGTGCTGGGATTAAAGGTGTGAGCCACCACTGCCCAATTACTTTTTTATTTTTCAATATTTTGTCTATTTTTATGTGAGCAAGTGTTTAGCCCATATGAGCAGCATGTCTGAGCACCAGTGTGCCTGATGTCTACAGAGACCAGAAGAGATCATCAGTTCCGTGAGTGATGCTTGTTAGCTATGCCTCATGGGTGTTGGGAACTGAATCCTGCTCTTCTGGAAGAGGAGGCAATGCTCTTAACACTAAGCCATCCCTTCAGTTTGGAACTTAATGTAGTGCAGGCAGGACCATAACTTGTGGCAGTCTATCTGACTCAGCCTCCCAGGTGCTGGGATTACAGATGTGCACCCTCACATCTGCCTAACATTTAAGTATTGGTGGCTTATCAACCATTTTTTATTTTTTTTGTTTCTTTTCCTTTTTTCCCCTGAGACAGAGGTTTCTCTATGTAGCTCTGGCTGTCCTGGAACTCAGTCTGCAGACCAGGCTGACCTCAAACTCACAGAGATACACCAGCCTCTGTTTCCCTAGTGCTGGGATTAGGGTGTACACCACCACCCATTGGCTCCACTGGCTCCTTTCTATTATTTATTTATTTATTTTTGGTTGAGAGAGAGAGGGTCTCACTGCTGGCCAGGAAGGAACTCATTTTGTAGATCAGATTAGCTTTGAACTTAAAGTGATCCACCTGCTTCTGCCTCCTGAGTGCTGGGATTAAATGCCTGCTTCACCATGTCCTGCTAACTTTATTTTTTTTCAACAAAATATTTACCAATAGCCTACAATGTGCCAGATTCTGTTTGAGGAGGAGGAGGAGGATTTCTCCTCTGTTGCACTGGCATCCTAGTAGGAAAAGAAGAATTAAAGAAGCCCTGGTGAGGGCTGCTTCGGAGAAAAGAACAGAAGGCTGCAGGGAGCATGGCTATGATTCCTAGGGTCTGATTTCGCAGCCCAACAGTGCTGGTTTCCCACTGTGGAAGAGGTGATGTCACTTCCCCAGGCATGCCAAGGTTCCTACTGAGGAGAGAGGACCTTAAAGCTCTGAGAACCCACCTTGCAAATTATTCTTCCCTGGGCTCCTGCTCTTGGCACTGTGACGTAGACAAAGCAAGTGTCACACTTTTTCCTAAGAGCTTAAGATCTGGTGTTTGACGTCTGGCAGACAGGTAAGCTTGCCTCATGGCGCCTTGGAGTCACTGAGTTCCACTGAGTCATTACTGCAGAGGGTGGGCATGAAGTGTGATCATGGACAACTTACAGATGGGGAGGCTGGCCTACAGATCCATACTGATGAGTCAACTCCAGAGACCAGAAGCAGAACATAAAGCTCCCCTAGAATGTACTGCTACTATTGGCTAATTTAAAGCTAACAGCTGGCTCTGTGCCCTCCCCCTTGAGTTCTATCATGAGCTGGTAGGCCAGGCAGGGAGGGGCCAGTTACCTAGTGACTAGCTCAGGCCTAAAAACAGTACCCACCCATCTCTCGCCCATCACCCTAGACTGGGGTTCCAGAGGAGGATGCAGGGTGCACGTCTGCAGGCTTCAGATGTACGGTGATGTTGGCGCTCTGCCCTCAGTGGCCCTGTGGCTGCTCAGCTTCTGCCCAGTGGATCTCATCAACTATGGTGGTAGTCTGGAATATCGAGGAGATGTGGAGACACAGAGCACCCCTGGCACCATCTTCCTCCAACTCCACACTGCAGCATGTTTTCTGTGTGTCAGGAGGGCCCCTAAGAACTTCCATAATTCATCTCCCACCCCCCACAAAAAGGTACCCTTTAAAGTTCAGCTGATTGAACTGAAAACAGGCATATTTCAGGGGGTTGAGAAATTTACTTCTCCATGTAACTTTATTCGTATTTTTGAGACAAGGTTTCTCAGTGTAGTCCTAGTTGGAACCCACTCTGCACAGCAGGCTGGCCTTAAATTTAGAGATTCACTCCCTGACAGCCCCAGTGCTGGGATTAAAGCAAGACCACCACACTCAGCTTCTTGTAACTCTTTGTTTTTATTTTGGTTTTTCAAGCCAGGGTTTCTCTGTAGTTTTTCTGGAGCTGTTCTGGAACTAGCTCTTCTGGACCAGGCTGGCCTCGAACTTGCAGAGATCTGCCTGCCTCTGCCTCCTGAGTGCTGGGATTAAAGGTGTGTGCCACCACTGCCGGGCTAAATTTTCAAAAAAGATTTGTAAGTAGCCAGGCATAGTGGTACACAGCTTTAATCCCAATACTTAGGAAGCAGAGACCTGGAGATCTCTGAGTTTGAGGCCAGCCTGGTCTATACAGTGAGTTCCAGGACAGCCAGAGCAATCGGGATTCTGTCTCAAAGAGATTTATTTGTATGTACTTAAAAATTATTTTTATACTTAAAAAAAGGTTTATTTGTTTTGTATAGTGTTTTGCTTGCATATTTGTCTGCACGGAAGAGGAAGACAACATATCTCATTATAGATAGTTGTGAGCTGCCAAGTGGTTGCTGGGAATTGAACTCAGGACCTCTAGGAAGAGCAGTTAATGCTCTTAACTCTGAGCCATCTCCCCAGCCCCTCTTTTTTTTATACTTATTTAATGTGTATGAGTGTTTTTCTTGCATGTATATATACCTCATACGTGCTTACAGATGCTTGTGAGTCACCATGTTGGTGCTGGGAACTGAACCCAGGTTCTTTGACAAGAATAGCTAGTGCTATTTTTGTTGGTAGCTTTTTTTTTTTTTTTTTTTTTAAGAAAGGTTTATCTGTGTAACAGCTCTGGCTGTCATTGGAATTCCCTCTTCTGTAGACCAGGCTGGCCTCGAACTCACAGAGATCCGCCTGCCTCTGCCTCCCGAGTGCTGGGATTAAAGGCGTGCGCCACCACCGCCTGGCTGGAGAAGCGATTTTTAAGTTTCTTTTTTTTTTTTTTTTTTAGTATTTATTTATTTATTCTGTGTGTATGCCTGCATGCCAGGGCACCAGACCTCATTACAGATGGTTGTGAGCCACCATGTGGTTCAGGACCTTTGGAAGAGCAGGCAGTGCTCTTAACCACTGAGCCATCTCTCCAGCCCCCGGGAGAAGCGATTTTTAAGGGAAGAAACCACAGTCCAGTGATCTGGAATTGGCTGTGTCACAGAAAATTCCGGAAAATACCAGTGAAGATCACAAGGGGGCAACCCCCTGCCTCTCAGGACCACTCCCAAGGTCATAATCAGCTAGTTCCTAAAACACAGTACAATGACAATCACAAGGGGGAAACTCCCTGTTTCCCAAGATTATAGCCTAACTTTATCTTCAGCTAGTTCCTGAAACACAGTCACTAACCGGCTAATCCTAGATTTTTGATTTTTCTCTTCCTGCTTGGATTTTTGGCTATTTTCTTCCTGCTGGGGAGGTCTGAATTTATCCAGGTCTTTCAATTCCATCCTCCCTAGGGGGAGCCTGTTCTCTGCCAGGAATAGGTGGCTAGGGAAGGAAGGGAGGGGAAAGGAGGGTTTCCTGTAAAGGCTGCTGTACGTGCGTATCAAGTTCATGTTTTTTGAATGATCTGTGAATTGATGTCACTTTGGAAAGGGTTAAAGTGACCGACACCACCTACAAAAGCTGTTTATCCAGGGAGAGGAAGCTAAGCACTGTGGGAAGGAGGATAGTGAGGGCATTGGGGAGAATGGTAGGGTTGTGGGCTCCATTTGAGCTAGAGTTTTAAACAGACGGAGGTGCTGTTGGAGGAGACACACAGGGATGGAGAACACAGCCAGGTGCTTGCCCATCATGCGCAAAGTCATGTTCAATCCGTGTTGAACCTGTGGTTTGTGCCATAGGTTCAGTCCTCAGTACTAGAAAGCTCGGCACCTGGGGGAGGATCTCCCTGATCTGAAGGCAGTCTGGTGATAGCAGAGGCAACAAGATACGTGCAACTCTTCCCATTGCCACGGGTTCAGCATTTGTGGATCAGGAGATTGTTGTGTGCGGGTGTGTTATGGACAGATGCTTGGATGCACACACGCACTGAGACCAGAGGACGGTATACAGTGTCATCAACCTTTGAGTCAGGGTCTCTCTCTCTCTGAAATTGAAGCTCACGTTTCCTGATAGGCTAGCAGTCAGTGAGCTGCAACAATCCTGTCTCTACCCCTGCACAGTAGTGGTGTGTAAGATCAGGCTCAGCTTATATAGGTGTCAGGAGCCAAAATTCATCATTGCTCAGCAAGTACTCTTAACCACTACGTCGCTTTTCCTGCCCTATTTATTAGTGGTTTTTTTTTTTTTTTTTTTGTCCTAGGGGTTGAACACGGGAACTCATCCTCATCCATGCTAAGCACTTTATCTCCAACTTCAGAAAACATAAAGAATTCCATCTGGAGTCAGGTGTTAGTTTATACTGTAGTCCTGTCATTGATGAGGCTGAGGGCAAGTGCTTCTTTCTGAGTTTAAGGATAGTTTGGTTGGCCGGGCGATGGTGGCGCACGCCTTTAATCCCAGCACTTGGGAGGCAGAGGCAGGCGGATCTCTGTGAGTTCGAGGCCAGCCTGGTCTACAAGAGCTAGTTCCAGGACAGGCTCAAAAGCCACAGAGAAACCCTGTCTTGAAAAAAAAAAACCAACAAAAAAAAAAAAACAAAACAAAACAAAAAACAAACAAACAAAAAAGGATAGTTTGGTCATAGTGAACTCCAGGTCAGCCAAAGCTATACAGGGAGGCTCTGTCTCAAAGCAACAATAAAGAACCAACGAGGGGCGCAAGACGGCTCGACGAATAAAGATGCCTTCCACCAAGCCCGATGAGCACATCCCAGAGAACGGCTCCTTCCTTCGAGCCCTCTGATTTCCATGTGTGCTGTGCTGCATCTGCACACACAACAAAAGCAAAGATGTAGAATAGGAAGCATGACAATAACTCAAGGAGTCCCATCTGCTGGGCCTTAGGTCTGTAATTCCAGCCGAGAATGAGGATCACAAGCTGAAGGCTAGCCTGGACAATTTAGGAAGACCGAGTTTCAAAAGAAAACGAGAAAAAGGGTTGGGGAAATAGCTCAGTGATAGAGTTTGTCTAGCACTGGAAAACAAAAAAAAATTCATAATAGGGTTTTCTTTTCTTTTCTTTTCTTTTTTTTTTTGTTTTTTTCGAGACAGGGTTTCTCTGTGGTTTTGGAGCCTGTCCTGGAACTAGCTCTTGTAGACCAGGCTGGTCTCGAACTCACAGAGATCCGCCTGCCTCTGCCTCCCAAGTGCTGGGATTAAAGGCGTGCGCCACCACCGCCCGGCCATAATAGGGTTTTCAAAAATTTTTTTTTCTCCTCTACCGCATCTTTTCTGCCAGGTCATTATTCCCTAAACACAACTATATTGTAACAACTGTTTACACAGCATCTAAGTATTAGGCATTCAAAATAATCTTGAAATAATTCAAATAATACCTGGAAGATGGGAGTTCTAAGGCAACACTACCATTATAGGACTTGAGTATCCTTGCATTTTGTTATCTGCTAGAGAAACCTCAGGACAACATAATGTGCTCAGCACTAGAGGTGGCAGGAAGTAAGATACCCAAGTAGATTCTAGCCAGATGTTAGAGAGGCGGAGGCTAATAGGCTGAAACGCAGAAGGGAGGAACCAGCAGGTGCAAAGGCCTGCAGGAGACAATGTTTAGTCAAAGGACTCAAAATACATAGAGCAATGAGGTCAGGCTAAGAGGGGCTATGGCTGGGGAAAAAGCCACTCCATCCTTCACAGGTGACTCCCCTCTGAACCTTAAACTTGGAAGAAATCAAAATGGTAGGGTTGTGGTGCCCAGAAGGTCAGTTTCATTTGAATAGCATCATTGGATGAACCCCTTCCTAACCCTGGCTCATACAGTACCCATGAGACGAGTGTTTCTACATCTTCCATTGTACAGGTGAGCAAACAGACTGGCCAGCACCTTGTATCTTGAGGGTTACAGTGTTCAGTGCCTTTGAATTGAAATAATACACAGAAAAGCTTTGTTTCCTTGCTTTCTCTCTTTTTTAATAGCGCCACTTAAACATGAGGCATTATGAATTTGCTGGACTTGTGGCTCCCTCCAGTTTAGCCTGGACTGTTCAGGAAACCTAGGAAGTGACAATGGTTATTGCCTAAAGGGCAAGTAGCTTCACAAAATTTCCCACCTCTATTCTGGTTCTCCCTCTGGGGCAGCTCTTCGATACCATCTTCTGCCAAATAGAGTTTGTTTCTCAGAAGCTGTAAGAAGTGGGAGGTTAGGGAAAAAAAAAACCTGCATCAACCACTGCAAAATCCCCCTGCAGCCTGAGCACAAAGGGTTTGAGTTCTGAACAAAGGGCTGGGTGAGACTGGAAAGTAAATGCTGACACATCCTCTCTCCAGCTGTGAACTGGGGGTCTGAGGGCTGCTGCAAAGGTCATCTGTCTCCACATCTCTGGGCAGGAAATGCAATTCAATCCTTCCAGTGACTGATCACTTTACAAGATTAATGGAAATGTCTCCATGGCTCTGTTCTGACAGCACAAAAACAGAATCAAACTTCTCCCCTGGCCGCCTACTCAGCGAGGTCAGCTGATTCCTTGTCTTTAAAAGTTCAAAACTTTCCTCCAGGATGTCTTCCCTGACGTTACTTTGATAGGAGAGGTCTGCCTCCAGGGTTGGACCAAAGTCAGCACCTGGAGGTGGACTGACTTTCTGAGGCTCCTCTGTCTTTGCTTCATCTTTCAAAATAAAAGACATGCAAAGGGTTAACTACCAGCCTTCTTGTCCATCCCTCAAGGACTGTCAACCAGTGACAACCGAGCATGATGAAGTAATGCATGCCTTTTTATTTCCATTGGCTACCATACACGTCCATCAATCCCAAGATACAACTTTTGAAAGAATCTTTGAACTTTTATGGCTCTCTTCACAGTATTAACCCTTTAACTCACCTGTGGCCTCGAGGGTTCTTCCCATCCTTACACAGAAAGGGAAACAGGACGAAAAGCAGGATTCTATGGAGAACATTAAACTTTCCCCCAAGGGTCAGGCCTGAGAGTCTCTGCACAATTTTGTTTTTCCTTTTTGACTTCAATCCACAAGGGACTGAGGACTAAAAAACAAAATAAACAACCATTTTAACAGAAACAGTTCAGTCTGCTGATATAGTAAAGCAAAGTAGATTTTAAATTCTAAAAGGGATACAAAGTAGAATAAAACTTGTCTTAGGATTTGCCAGTGCTGGCTCTTGCACACACAAGGTTTTACTGTGTTTAATTTCTATTCCTGTTCCCTTCTATCTGGCATGCTGTGGACTGAACCCAGAGCCTCTACAAGCCAGCAAGCGCTCTCTCTATTCCTCAGCTACACGGCTAACGTGATATCCGTTTCTGAGGTCGTGCACCTCCCTGGTACAGAGATGGGAAGTCACTACAGCATCTAGAACCAAATTCAATCCTTCAGATCTGAATCAGGCACTTTTCATACGTACCGAAGAATAACTACTTTACTCATTTTTCTTCGCCTATTGTTGTGTCTTTCCAAAGAAAATTCAATGCATATAAATGGTTACATATAGCCAGGTCGTGATGGCACATGCCTTTAAATCCAAACTCTTGGGAGGCAGAGGCAGGGGGATCTCTGAGTTGGAGGTCAGCTTGGTTTACACAGTGGGTTCCAGGACATCCAGGGCTACACAGAGAAACCCTGTCTTGTTAAAACAAAGAATAAGTATTGATCTTCTTTGATTTACCCAAGTAGTGATCAACATTTAGTATTCTTATCTTATTTTTACTTAAGGATATCATCAAGTCATTCCATGGAAACATATATTTTCTTCTATCCAGTGCTGACCATCAAACCAAGAGCCTCGATTTAATTTTTTTTTTTCTTTTTCTGTTTTGGTTTTTTGAGACAGGGTTTCTCTGTGGTTTTGGAGCCTGTCCTGGAACTAGCTCTTGTAGACCAGGCTGGTCTCGAACTCACAGAGATCCGCCTGCCTTTGCCTCCCAAGTGCTGGGATTAAAGGCGTGCACCACCACCGCCCGGCTGGATTTATTTTTTTTGTGTGTGTGTTTTTGGCAGGTCCTTGAGTTTATCCATAGGATGCAGATCATCCCTTGGACGTTTATTTTTATGATGTGGGCAGGTGAGCCAGCCCCATCCAACTGGTACCTGGCCAGGCTCACAGGCATAGGAGCACATGCTTTGAAGTCTAAGGCTGCAGAATTCACCTTGTACCATATGTGCTCAGTATAACCGTTGCTGGGATCTTTGCCTCCATGGGCTCTTCATTCATTCAATTACTGTTTGGGGATAGTTGATTACAGAGATGCTAAGTCAAATGGGACCTTGACTCATGCATAAATAGCCTGGTAGGTACTTTAAGAGCAATAGTGGCAAATACCCTAGGGCTTCATTGCCTTAAGTTTTCTGTTTGCTTGCAGCTCTGGGGTTGGATCCGGAGCCTTGCACACGGTGCTAGGCAAGAGCTGTCTCACTGAGCTAGAACTCTAGCCCATTAATTTTTTTTTTTATTTTGAGATAGGTTTTCATTAAATTGCTCAGGCATGCACTACCATGCCCGGCTTAAATGTGAATATTTTTGCTACAAGTGTATTTTAATAGTAGAGTGAGTTCTTGGTTATCATTGCAAGTAGCTGGGGTTCTACTCCATGAGCACGTGCATGCGTGCACACACATCAGGGCAACTGTAATTGACAGCATAGGTATATAATATTCCTATCTTTTTTATGTCATAATCCCACAGGCAGGCTTACATAGTGGCCAGTCTTTTGTGCTTTGGATACAAGCTCTTGGTTCAAATCCTATAGCCGGAGTATCATTGTGGTCAAACGACTTAGCATTTCTTTGAGCCTTAGCTATAAATGGGGAGAAATTGGCTAAGATTTAAAGAGATGGCAGATAGGAAAGGCTCTGCCCACAGACACTGTAAGTTCTTAAAAGCCTGGAGCTAGAAGCTGTGAGCGTCCAGAGGCAGGAGGCTCATGCAGAGTTTGAGATCTGCCTGGTTTACATAGCAAGTTCCAGGTTATCTAGGGCTCAGTAGAGACCCTGTCTTACAAAGAGGACAGCCAATGATCTGAGAATGGTTTGTTTTTTCCCAGTCCAGATGAGTGCTCCATCCAGAATCGCAGTCATCCTGTTACAGGCCATGTCTGCCTCCCAGCCACCCCACAGTGTGTGTGTGGTGTGTGCGTAAGTGAGGCTGCTCCGTCTGTGTTTTCTGTGTGTGTGTGTGTGTGTAACTGAAGCTGTTGCTTCTATGTTTTCTGTCTTTGAACACAGATTTGCTTAATTAGCCTGTGAGGATGGAGGGAACGACCGAATGAGTAGAACACAGGTAGGATTTGACTGGGCCTTTTGTAAGACCGAGCAGGAAGATACAGGAAGTCATTATTACTTTGTTTCCAGTGGGGCTGGCTTGGTGTTTTCTGCATTAAAAGTTCATCTTTTCTCTTCCTCTCACCTATTCTAAGCTCCTGGGGGGACAATCAGCCAAAGTTACAGCTCAAGGGTCTGGCCCTTCCCCCTCTGGTCCAAAATAACCTCCTCTGCCACTTGGAGCGAATGCTTGGAATTCTTTCAACTGAGGACAGAGCCTTTCATCTGTCAATTACTGATAAAGAGAAAATGCAAATACGCTGGAGAAGGTGATCCATCAAGAGTCCAACGTTTACTGAGTGACCACTTAGACCCAGCCAAGGGGTAGGCATTCTGGGGGAGTCAAAGGGGAACAAACTGCCGGCTGGCCCATTCTTTTAGGTTTGTGGTTTCCTGGAGGTCTGTAAAGGGAGGGGACTATATCAGGTGACTAGTCAACAACCCCTCCCCACTCTCTGCACGCCAGGAGGTGATATATGGACTTAACTGCTTTTATATAAAGGTGACTAACATTAAACTTTTTCCTAATGCCAGCATTTTTGGGGATTCTAGGAAGCCAAAGGGGGAGAAAGAGCCTTAGGGAGGAAGATGAAGAAGGAGGATCAAGTGTCCCATTTGACAGTTTTGCTTTAAGTCTGCACTGATTCTCAATTCAAGCCCTCCTTTAACCAGGTTCATTTCACTGTGAAGCATAAATGAAGGTGGTGAACATTTTAAAAGGACCAGCTGTTTGCCGGGCGGTGGTGGCGCACGCCTTTAATCCCAGCCCTTGGGGGGCAGAGGCAGGCGGATCTCTGTGAGTTTGAGGCCAGCCTGGTCTATAGAGAGCAAGTTCCAGGACAGGCTCCAAAGTCAAAGAAAAACCCTCTCTTGAAACCCCCAATCCCCCCCCCCCCCGCCCAAAGGGGCAAGCTGTGTGATTGTGGGTGAATGGTTTTGCCTTTCTGATCTGTTTACAAAACAGACCTACAAGACAACAAGACATTTCCTTTAAAAGATTCTCAGAAGACGAGGCAAGTAAAACTAGCCATGTTATCTGTTTATTTATTTATGTATTTATTTACTTTTGGTGTTGAAACCAGGGCTTTATAGTTGCTAGGCCAAACTCCATCCCAGCTGGTCCCAGGTTTTCAACAGAGGGATGGGTGTTAGAAAGAAAGCCTACTGGGTGCAGCTGGTCCCAGGTTTTCAACAGAGGGATGGTTAGAAAGAAAGCCTACTGGGTGCAGCTGGTCCCAGGTTTTCAACAGAGGGATGGTTAGAAAGAATGCCTACTGGGTGCATCTGAAAGCTATGGAGATGTGATTTCAGTTTGGTGACAAAGTTGGAAGCTTGTTGCCTCATTCCAATGTAGAAGATTTCTGCTTCTAACATGTGTGGATGGAATTAAACTTCAGAGACTAGCTTTGGGCACAGGCAGAAAAAGGGAAGGACATTCTAACGTGAGGGAGGGAGAAGTATATTGTCTCTGAGGATGAGTCAGGGCTCACAGCCCAGCTCAGGTGGCAAGGCCACTTCCTCCCCACATCTGTCTGAGCTAGCGCTCCTTGACACTGGGCCAAGATAAAAAGAACAACCACCCAGATTCATAATTTCTTGCATCGAGGTTTCTCAGTGTGCAAACTGACCTGCTTTAACTTATGTACTGGGCAAGAAGCTGCAATCGGTACCTCCTAGGATCATCTAAGGGGTCTCGGAGTATTCCTGGTGCTATGCCATAGGCCTTGCAGGACACAGAGGCTGGGTGGGAACTAAGTTTAGGGCTAGCTTTTCTCATAATTAAAATGGACCTGATTTGTCCATTTTGGTATTTACAGGATCACCCAGGTCCAATTCTGGGAGCAGTCACAAGCACTACTTAAGGGGACGGAGGAGCATTGGGGGGGGGGGGTCTGATATTCTGTGCATATTCGGAGGGTGCCCTACCTCCGCTAAGAAACAATATGGCTTAATCAAGGTGTGCTATCTCAACAAGCCGCGAACATCCTCACCGCTTTACTATTAAATTGCCAAACAAAGAGCTTACCTTTCTCCTGCGTGTGAGTTGCATTATAGACGCTAACTCCGATTCTCTATTTCCCTCCCGTATATCGATTTATCTCTTCTCAGCGAGTGTAGAGACTTTTTTTCTTTTCTTGCCCAACTTCTTATTTCAGGCTCTTCAACTGAGGCTGTCCGAATGAATGAAAGGCTTCCGGTCAGCTGCAAGCTGAAAAGGCTGTGGACTGGCTGTATTTCCTGTACCTATGCGTGTATGCCCATATTATTATTTCAGTCCGGGGAGCTTAAAAGTTATGCAGTCTATACGGATACAGAGCTGCGCTAATTTCTTTCTGAGCCCCTTAGATACCTCTTCCATATGGCAGGTTCGCAAATGGATAGGGGTTTGGACAGGCTGGCCCCTCCCCCCTAGACAAGCAGTATAAAAGCAAAATCAGAAAAAGAAATTATACGTACAAAATACTTTAAATTTAGGTCGCCAGCACAGGTAATAAGGTGAAGTAGACTCAGGAAGAAAGGGGCAGCCGTGGGTAATCCGAGAAAGGGGGCAGGGGCAGAGGTAGGGGGTCGTTTTGGGGGGTGCCAGGCCCCGGGGGCTTTCACGCCAGCAGGCTCGGCTAGCATTTCCGTGCCTCCCGCTGAGGCCATCCGTGCAAAGCTGCACCTCCCTCTCCACCCCCTCCTCTCTTTCCCTTCCTCCCTGCCCCGCCATCTCTGGGATGCGCCCGCCGCCTGCAACTCAACCCTCCAAAAGTCAGCTCCCGGGCGGCGGCGGCGCCTGCGTGCAGAGGCGCACTCGTGACCCAACAACAAAACAGCGATGCCAAGGCGCTAACGGCGCCGGGTGCGTCCCAGGCTCCCTTCTGGCCCCACACCTCCTACGGCTGTGGTCCCCGACACCCCCAACCCGAGCCCCCCTTCTCCCCAACTAGCCCTGCCGCAAGCTCCGAGCGCGATCTGCAACAATGTTTACGTTCCGGGGATTATGACGTCGACGCCTCCCCCCACAACTGCTGAAAATGGTTTCCTAGGACTTTGCAAACGGATCTGCTTAAGTGTTGGTGCAAAACTTTGTAGATATCGGCTCTGGCTTGCTCTATTTATTTATTTTTTGGTCTCTTTTCTTTAGTCTTCCCTCCTCTCCCCCTCCGCCAAAATGCAGGGGGCAGGAGTGTTGACAATTAATTGGTGAACTCTCCTAAAAAAATGGAGGCAGAGAAAGACTCTGGAAGAAGATTGGTGTGTAGCTTTTTTTTTTCCCCCCAAATCTGTATCTGGTATATGATCGATTATTTATTTATTTTTTTGGTTGTTTCTTGCTGCCTTTTCTTTCCTTTTCTGTATTTTGCAAGAGGACCGGAAAAAAATAATAAATTGCATGCAAAAGGAAGCAAGCAGCTTACTCCTCCAGTCTCTTGTGAGGCTCAGGGTCTCAGACACTTAAGTGGGGAGGAGGTAGCGCCGAAAGGCGTGGAGGGGGCTGAGCGGGCTTGGGGTTCGCCTGGGATCTGGGGGGTTGCGGGGCTCGGAGCTGGGCGGCGGAGGGAGGAGGAAGAGGGATGCGGGGAGTGGTGGGGGAGACTCCTTAGGAAGTGAGTGTGCGCGCGCGCTTGTGGGGAGATGAGGCAGCTGCTGGTGCGTTTTGGGGTCTCTGATGGAAGCTTTGTGGTGGGCGAGCTGCCTCTCTCTCCCCAAGCTCTTAACCTTCTCCGCTCTCCTCCTCTTGCACTAGCGGTCGGTCGGCGGGGGCGGCTAGGGTCTCAACCCTTCCGTTTCAGCTTTCCAGCTTTTCTGTAGCTCCGGAGCGGCTCCAGCTTTAAGAAATGCCGCCGGCCCTGGGTTCCGGCTTCCCGGGTTGGCCGCTGTGGCCGCCGGGGCTGCTGTTACCGCTGAGCCGGGCGCTGCAGCGGCTTCTCTCGGGGCCTACATCTGCCCCGCCAGCTTATGCCCCGAAACCCCTTTAGGGGTTACATAACCAGGCTCCCTGTGGAGCGGGCAAAGCTCTGGACATCACTGGGGTGGGGGCAAAGGAAAGCCCCCAAATAGCATTTCCACGGCTTCAAAAGATGCAGGAAGGGAGTGCTTCGTGTATAGACATTTGGGCCTTGGGGGTGTGAGCCCCTTTTTCTGCTTTTCAGCATCTTTGGCATTTGCGCAAAGTTGTTCAGATTGCAATACTGGGGTACAGTGGGCGCGCGGCTCTTGCACCTGTTTGTGGTGGGCCCAGGGTGAGAGGAGACCCCCAAGTCCTCTCAGTAATGTCCCGGGTTCTCTGGTTGGGTCCCGCAGCGTGCGATTGACCGCCAGAGATACGACGAAAACGAGGACTTGTCGGACGTGGAGGAAATCGTCAGCGTCCGTGGCTTCAGCCTGGAGGAGAAGCTACATAGCCAGCTGTACCAGGGGGACTTCGTGCATGCCATGGAGGGCAAAGGTGAGGTGCCCCCTCTCCTGGCTGCAGTCTGTGCAGAGGGCCAGCGCGCACGTGGGGAGGGAGCTGCCTGTGGCTGGGTTCGTATTTCGCGCCCGCGTCCCCCATTCCAGGGGATCCGGTGACGAAACGAGACCGAGCACTGGGGGTGGGGGGGTGGTAAGGGAGGAGGGCAAGCAGGAAGAGGGCTGGGCCTGGCGTGGGCCTAGGCCCTGATTGTACCCATCACTAACATCAGGGTGGTCATTGCCAAGGGGCTAGCCGACTGAGAGGGACGGGGGACAGACACTGGGACTGAGGGAGGATGTGAGCGCAGCATCCTTTCTCTCCCAAGCCGGTTGCGCTCTCTGCGCTCGCTGCCAGAGGTGCAGCGCCTGGCAGGAGCCTTCTGAACGTCCTTGGGACATGGGGTGAGGGCGTATGCTTGAAACCCTCCATACAAACCCCTGTCATCCTGGACCCTGAGGGTTATGAACTGGAATGGGCTTAGGGATTGGAGATAGCAGCATCTTCGGTTAGGGTTACGCCCCTTAGAGGCTTGAGTCTGAGCCTTTGGTCCGTTTTGCCTTTCCCCCTTCGAGGGCCCTGCCCGGCGGCATGGGAGAAGGGACTAAGTGGGCTGTTTGGGAGTTGTTGGCACTACACTCTCCTCCCAAGCCTGAGGCCTCTAGCGCCCCAACCGTGACCGCGCTGAGTAGTGGGGTCTAGGTTATATATGTGATGAATTACCCGATCAGGCCTAAAGGTAAAATCCCTGTGCCTTGGCAGTTTGAATGAAGACTTAGGTATCTCTCTGGAAACAGGTTCTTTTTCCATGCCTGAGATGAGAGCTCTGTGCTCTGACCTTCCCAGTGTGGAGCAGAAGCTGGGTAGGCTCCGGTTTTGGAGGGACTCCTGGCTTTGGGCATCTCCCTCTCCTACTGACGGTGTGGGTGTGGCTGAGAATGTTTCTTCGATGTGTTGGGTGATGCTCCTGTTTGAGGCTTGGTTTTAGGAGCCCTGAACCACCCCAGCCGGCCTCCTGGGGTTCCTTTGTGGACCCTGGTCCCAGAACCTATCTATCTTCTTGGCTTTGGGAACAGCCCATGCTTACCCAAGCCTTTCTAGAGTGTTTGGATTTTTTTTTTCTCTTAAGTTTCCTTTCAATTACTCATTTTCCATTTTGTGTTTCCCCATCCCCCTAGGAAACCCCTGTCCTCACAGTGAGCTGACAGCAGGGGCAGTGCCTCCCTCCTCCAGGTTCTGCTTGAGTGGCTGAGGCCTAGAGTTAGCCCTAGAGGAGACTGTCCCGGCTTTGCATTTTTGAAGTTTCTCTTTTGTGCTCATCGCCTCCTGGGGCTCTAGTGGAGTTAGGGAGAAGTGGGGGGAGGGAAGAAGACATTTTTTCTCCCAAGAAATTTCACCCAAAAGCAGGGTGCCAGCCCCAACTGCATTTCTATTTTCTCTGTATAAATGGGATTTTAATTCTTCTCCTTTTCCCCCTTCACTTTACTAGTCTTGGCAGAGCCTATGAGAATACGGTGTGCAGGCTCTTGGTGGTCATCTGTCAGCAATCCTCTGGCCCATTTGTGGAAGCTGAAACTGGGGGTTGGTGGGGAGTCAGGGGTATGAGGGCTGGGAAGGTTCCATTAGGGAACTCCTAAGGGCATCCTTCTAGCTGCTGTCCTGGCTGCTTTCAAAGGAGAGGGCCTTAGGGTTCTGCTTGTTAATTCAGACCTGGCCCCAAAACTGGAGGGAGGAGTTGAAATGCAGAAGGAACCTTTAGCATGGATTCAAAACAGAAGCTTCTCAGACTTCTCTTCCTTTAAATCCAGAGGAATCCCCATTCACTGGGAGCCCCTGGGGATCTGAGCCTCTGGGGTCAGGGCTTTCCAGGCTCTGGGTTTTGTTCTCTCTTTGGAGCCTGTGGCTCTGGCCTCCTCCTCCCCCAAGGCTGCCCTGGTGAACTGTTTCACTGGGACCGAGGCTTCCATGGCTCCAGGACTGTCTTTCTCCTTTCTGACCAGCTTGCAGAAGACCTGTGTTCTTGGTGCCTTGTGTTAGCTGATTTGGGAGAAAGAAGGGTGTGTTTCAGCACCTCTCCCCTCCATTGTCAGGGAGATGGTTGGGTCAGAGCCCCTGGCTTGGGAATTGATGAAGGAAAGAAATGAGGCAAAGGCTGAGGGGCTTTGGGTAGGATATTGTGGGTGGGGGCGTCTGTACCATGCAAATAGAAAACTGCCTGGTGAATTTTTCCGGGGAGTGGGGGTCTTCTGTGCTCCATCTTCACAGTTCACTAGCTCATCCCTCCTGGTTATCCAGCTGAAGCAAGTATTACGATGGGCTCCAGCAGCATTTCACTATGGGAAGACAACAAAGCTGTGCCCAGTTCCCTAGTTATTTTGGCACCAAATACATAGTTTCCAGGGAAACCGGCTTTTCCCCACTCCCCTTCACTATGCAGGATATTACAATAAGATTTTCCCTGATGTTCAGCTCCAACGAGAGCCCTCCTCCCTGGTCTGTGGGGCTTCAGACCCTCCCAGGTAGCATGCTTCAGTTTTGCTGTCCTTCTGTCCCAACTCTGCTTGGGACGTGTTTGTCTGTCCCTATTTCTCAACAGTAGCTGGTGAGTTTTCAGCACAGAGTTCTTGATAATTCTCCTCCACTGGCCTAGGGCTGTTCATTGACAAGTTGGGACCCGTGGGGCATGCCGAGAATGAGTAGGCAGAAGAGCTGATGGAGGATACAGTTTGGCTTTGCCTTGTCTATCTTATTTCGCCACAGGTTTTTTTTGTCTGTTTTATTTTATTTTTATTTTGGTTTTATCTTCTAGCTGGTACCTATATCCAGTATATATGCCTTGTTCTTTATTTTTCCCCCCTCACTGATGGGTTGTGGTTCGTTTGCTCTTCAATAACTTAACCAAATAATTGTTTTTAATTCAAATATCCAAACAGATTTTAACTATGAGTACGTACAGAGAGAAGCTCTCCGGGTTCCCCTGGTTTTCCGAGACAAGGATGGACTAGGAATCAAGTAAGTTGCTAAATTAACCCCTTCTTCCCTGATCTTCCTCCTCCCTGTCAGAATTTCTAGCTTGGGCCGGGCGGTGGTGGCGCACGCCTTTAATCCCAGCACTTGGGAGGCAGAGGCAGGCGGATCTCTGTGAGTTCGAGACCAGCCTGGTCTACAAGAGCTAGTTCCAGGACAGGCTTCATAGCTACAGAGGAACCCTGTCTCGAAAAACCAAAAAAAAAAAAAAAAAAAAAAAAATAATAATAATAAAAAGAATTTCTAGCTTGGGATTGTTCTCTCCTGTCTTCTTCTCATACCTCAGCACTTCCAGAAGGATTTTTTTTCCTAAGACTTGAGAACAGCTTCTCCTTGTTCAAGACCTGCTTGAGGAGAAAAACTGTCGAAAAGTGATCTTTTTCAGGAGCTGGGAAGAGAGGTCCTAGGGCGTTTAAACAGTGATAGACCTCCCCCATTCCTGTCTGGTCTAGCCTGGTCATTTCAGTAGTGTTCGATCTCCCAGCCCTTTCTGGTCTAGCCTGATCCCACATAGCAACTTCCTAGTGAGCATTGTTCCTCGCCTGCTTAAATCAGAGCGAGGGTAGTAAAGGGACCGGCCACCCAGTCTGGGCACCAGGATGCATGCTTCCTTCACATTCTCCCAATGTGTGGGAAATGGGCCTCTTTCTGTGAAGGGTGTGTGTGTTTTCTCCCCTTTCCCTGCCTGACTCTGTCTGTCTTATGTTCTGGAGGAGAACTGCCAACGTTCTGGGTTGGGGAGAGATGGAGGCAGGCTGGAAGAACAGGTTCCTCTCCTTGGGCAGGGATAGGAAAGGATAGGCTGCCTCCCTCTGCAGCATCTATGACGGCTCGTTCATGTATGTTCCTACCAGAGGCACAAGACTTTCAGCATCAAGCTTACCATGCAGTCCTGGCTAGCCTGGAGCTCATTATGTGGACCAGGCTGCCTCAGACTTAGAGATCTTCCTGTCTCTTTCTGAGTGCTGGAGTTAAAGGTGTGTGATACCATGTCTGCCTTTCACTAACTCCTTTGTTTTGTTTCTGTTTCTGAGAGGGCAGGCTGGCCTCATACTTAACTGCGTTAAGGATGACCTTGAGGTCCGGTTCCTCCTGCCTTTACTCCCAAGTGCTGGGATTGTAGGCAAAGGCCACAGTCCATAAAGACATGATGTCCCCTTTTCTGACTCTGACTTGATTTATTATTTAGTTAATTAATTTGTTTTTGAGATAGTTTATTGCTATGTAGCCAAGATTGGCCTGAAACTCAAAATCTTCCTGTTTGAGTCCTCCAAATGTGTTCCCTCTGAGTATAAATGGTCTCCCCTGTTTTCCATACCATACTGTATGGAATCTTTTTTCCCTTCTGTGCAGCCCCTGGTTGTCCTCTGCCTCCCAAGTTCTGGAATTAAAGGTGCACACCAGCATCGCCCAGCTGGAAAGTATTTTCTTTCTTTCTTTTCTTTTTTTTTTTTCTTTTTTCTTTGAAACAGGGTTTTTCTGTAGCTTTGGAGCCTGTCCTGGAACTAGCTCTGTAGACCAGGCTGGTCTCGAACTCACAGAGATCCACCTGCCTCTGCCTCCCGAGTGCTGTGATTAAAGGCGTGCGCCACCACCGCCTGGCCTGAAAGTATTTTCTAAAAGGGAGAGAGACACCCTAAATTAAAGCAGGTGTTTGGTCCTTGGCACCACGCTTCAGTTTTCGTGCTGTAGAGTTGGCCAGTGATGTCCCATCCTTCCTGAGGCTCAGCTTTGGTCTTTCTTTTATTTTTTTATTTTTATTTATTTATTATGTATACAATGTTCTGCCTGCATGTATGGCTGCAGGCCAGAAGAGGGCACCAGATCTCATTACAGATGGTTGTGAGCCACCATGTGGTTGCTGGGAATTGAACTCAGGACCTCTGGAAGAGCAGCCAGTGCTCTTAACCTCTGAGCCATCTCTCCAGCCCTGGTCTTTCTTTTATAATAGAGAGTATACTCCATGATTCTGGGCGCCTTCCCTCAAGGTACCTTCCTGCTTTACCAGGTTTCCCTCTAGATTATCTCATTCTCAGCATAGAGCAAAGAACCCCTTTTGGAAAAATGGCTTCCCCCTGGATCCAGGGTAGAGTCTAGCTCTGTGGGTTTATTTTATCTATCCATTTTTAAAAAAAATATTTATTTATTTATTATGTATACAATATTCTGTCTGTAGGCCAGAAGAGGGCACCAGACCTCATTACAGATGGTTGTGACCCACCATGTGGTTGCTGGGATTTGAACTCAGGACCTTTGGAAGAGCAGGCAATGCTCTTAACCGCTGAGCCATCTCTCCAACCCCTATCTATCCATTTTTTAAATTTATTTTTTATTTTCATTTTGTGTTCATTGGTGTTTTGCCTACATATGTCTGTGTGGGGGTGTCAGAAGCCCTGTAATTGGAGTTGTGAGCTGTGATGTGGGTGCTAGGAATTGAACCTGGGTCCTCTGGAAGAACAGTTGGTGCTCATAACTGCAGAGCCATCTCATCAGCTCCTGTTTATTTATTTTGTAACCAAATATTCATGCCTATCTCTCTCTAGGATGCCAGACCCTGATTTCACAGTCAGAGATGTCAAACTCCTTGTGGGTAAGTGCGCCAGTGGGGCAGGGGAAGGGAAGGGGCTGTCTTCGCTACCTGCCCATTTAGAAAGAACCTCCTCCCTGAAGGAGGTTGGAGCAGGTGTTAGCTGCAACCGTCTGATTCTGGAGAACAGGTCAGATCGCAAAGTCCTGAGAAGCTGTATGGGAGGGTGTTTGCCAGCACGGTTTTTATGAGGCGATTTGGACCCATGCTCTGTCTCGGGCGTCAGCAATGCAATTTCAGATCTCCCTTTGCGTTTGTTTGTGGGTTGCTGGGTAAACACTGGGTGCTTCATGACCCCTAAAAGACTTTGATGCGTTCAAGGGGGGAGGGATTATGCGTCCTGCTTCCTCAGGGTTCTAGACAGGCCTAGGGCGGGGCTTCCACTGGGTGTGCAGCAGAGGCCTGTTAACCCTCTGAGAGCCTGCAGAGAGCACCTGTGGCTTGTCTCTCTCAGCCTTCACCAGGGAGAAGAAAGTCCTTCAGTACCCCACTCTTTCTTATCTACCGTTTCTTACCTACGTGGTAGGCTGAGAATGTAACTGACAAGGCCCCTGCCATATTTACTAGGACAGGAGTCTATAAAGAAGTTAACCAGGCGTCTTTCCAGTGATGGAAAGGACTTTGAAGAAGCAGTGCATGGTGATGGGTCGAGCATGGTGGGCTGTAGGCGGGGTCATCAGGGATGATGAGAGGAGGCATTTGAGCAGATTCCTGAGCTGAATCAATCAACTCTGGGTGCCTGTAGAGTGGGCTCACTTGCTGCTCTTCCAGAAGGCTTGACCTTGTTTCTCAGTGCTTACGTCAGGCTGCTCACAACCACCTGTAACCAGCGCCGGTGGCTCTGACACGCTCCTCTCGCCTCTGTAGGCACCAGCGTACATACAGAAACACATGAATCATGGAAAAGAATAGTCTAAGCTGTGAGATGAGCAGGGGAAAAGGCCAGGGGGACAAACTTGACATTTCAACTTAAATGACAGAGTAGAAAGTGGTACAAGAGCTGGCAGAAGCTCCAGGGCCAGGTCATCAGGGCCCTGGAGGCCCTGGGGAAATTTGGATTTGGCTGTTGAATATGATGAGAAGCCTTGGGGAGATGAAAACTGGGGTGAGGGTGAACCTGTGATTTATTTTCTTTGGGGGTATTGGCACTTTTAAATCAATTTAATTAATCAGGTAATTAATTAATTTGGTATTTAATTAATTAATAATTGTGGTTTAATTAAACCAAGACCCTCATACATGCCAGCCAAGTAAGTTTTCTACAAACTGGGTTATATTCTTTTTTTTTTTAAGTTAAAATAAAATCCATGTAACCAAACGCTATTTAAAGTATACAGATCAGTGGTTTTTTGTTTTAATATTCGTGTTTTACAGCCGTCACCACTATCTAATTCCAGACTACCACAAACCTGTAGCTCCGAATTGTATTTTCCTTTGTATGAATGACCATGTTTTGTTTGTCCGTTTACCCACGGATGGACATTTTGCTGTTATGAATAATGCAATGACTATTTATGTACAAGTTTTTATGAGTATCAATTTCTCTTGAGTCTTGGGAAGGAAACTGCTGAGTCTTAGGGCATCTTTGTGTGTTTACTGTTGCTGCGACAGGCTGCCCTACGCCTAGCAATTTTACAGAGGAGAGGTGGCTTTGGTCCATGGTCTTGAGACTGTGGAGTCCAACAGCATAGTGTAGAAATGCGTGGCAGAAAGAGAAGGGCCACGCAGGGGTGTGCAGAACCAAAGGAACATCTTGCTTTGGAGCAACTTGTATCATGGTAACTAATTCAGTCCCTGCAGACATTTATCCATTCCTTAGGGGTCCACCCTGAAGACCTAAATACCTCCCAGTAGGCCTGCTTCCCACCTTCAGTACTGAGATACTGAGTTTCCAATGTGAACTCCTGGGAGTCACTCACACGAAGTATAAGGCAGCTGACCAACCTGACTAACCGTTAATTGCCAATCTGTTTGCCAAGTCTTTATCAGTCGGATCTATATGAGTATTCAGATTGCTCCTCCTCTACTCTTGTGCTTATTATGGTCTGGTTTTTTTTTTTTTTTCTTCTTATTTTCAAGACAGGGTTTCTCCGTAGCTTTTTGGTTCCTGTCCTGGAACTAGCTCTTGTAGACCAGGCTGGCCTCGAACTCACAGAGATCCGCCTGCCTCTGCCTCCCAAGTGCTGGGATTAAAGGCGTGCGCCACCACTGCCCGGCTTTGTTTTTGTTTTTTGCTTTTGTCTCTAAGTTAGTTTTGTTTCTTGGGGTTTGTGTTTATTTGTGTTTGAAGCAGGGTCTCATTGTAAAGTCCAGACTGGTCTAGACTTGCCATTCTCCTGCCTCAGCCTTGTTATTACAGGTGTGTACTACCAGACCCCATCTGTGTTTTTGATGACCACTGGCCATGCCAGTGGGTATGGACCGGAGTGACTGGATTGAAAAGCACACACATGGGAGATGAAGGCAGCTGGCTAGTGGTATGTCAGACAGTTTGATCAGAATAACTGGGGTTGTTGCTCTTTTAGGTTTTGAAGACTGTGTAACCAAGGTTGGTGGTCTTCAATTCACAGTGATCCTCCTGCTTTAGCCTTCCAAGTGTTGAGATTATAGACATGTGCTACTGTCCGGCTCCAGCTTTCTTAAATAACGTTGCCCACCTGGACTCTGTAATACGCGTTCCAAGCCTTTTGTGGATGTGGTATGCTCTGACTGCGTCCAGGCTGCCTCTTTTTTCCCTTGGTCCTTGTGCATCTCCCTGGTGGACGCAGGAAGACCCCATTAGATAATTCCAGCATCCTTGCAGACTAGAATTGTATGTTCAGCAGGAAAGCAGGGCCTGCTAACCTGCTTCCATCTCTGTCAGTATTCTTTCCCCCTTTGTTTTCATTCTGAGACAAGGCCTTACCCTATAGCCCAGGCTGGTCTTCAGCTCACATTAATCCTCCTCTGCCTCCTAGATGTGGGATTATGGGTATGAGCCATCATGCCTAGCTCTCTTAGCATGTCTGGGGCCATTCTCTGTATGTATATGCTTTAGGAAGGCATGAGGAATTTGGACACTGATGTTGGTGGCTGCAATTCTCCTGGGCTATTACAGTTGCCCATTGTGGTCTCTGTCCGCACAGGCTCTGGAAGGTGGTGATAGACGCGTTGTGACAGAGTTGACAGGTGTAACTCAGGCTGGTTTAAGCAGAACAGAAGAGCTGATTTATGTGATAGATCTAAGCTGTAACCTTCAGGCACTTACAGACCTAGACGTCCTAGTCCTAAGTCTGTCGAGAGGAAGTTACCTCCAGAGGTCGCCTCTTGCCTCAGGCTCTGCGGAGGGCCCTTATCTTCAGAACCATCTTACTCCAAAGTTTCTCTTTGCTTTTTCCTTTTCCTGAGTTGTTTTGGGCAGTGCTGTCCCCTGTGAAGGTAAAGACAGAACCAGGAGCCCCAGGCTGACACTTGGCTACCACAGGCTCCTCCTTCCTGACTGCCCTCTGGCATGGCGGATAGTTCAGCACCATGCCAAATTTGAAGCTGGTTGCTCGGGACAGTAAGTAAGCCCCAGGGACGGATAAGCCTGGCAGCCAGTGAGGAAGCGGCAGTTCTCCAGGGTGTCTCAGACAGAGATCTTTTCCTAGCATGAACTCAGGCCTTCTGCTAGGAGGGCAGTGTTGGGGTGGCTGTCCCACCAAATTCAGGAGGAGGTTGGGTGGATGGAGAGCGAAACACTTGCTGTGGAAACATGAGGGACCCGAGGCCGCATCCCAGCACCATGTCAGTGCTGAGCAGGTGTGGAACCCGTCTAACACACACACACATACACACACACACACACACACACACACACACACACACACGCCCCCCCCCAAAAAAAGGAAGAGAAAAGCAGGTTGGGGGAGGCATGACCAGCTGTTCCGGCTACAGCGCTGGCTGTAACTCCTCCACTGTTTTAAAATCAAGCTTTTGTGTACTGGCCATCTGCTCTCACTTGAGCCCTGTCTTTTATTTATAGAAATGGATCTCAATATGTTTTCCAGGCTGGTCTTGAACTCTTGGGCTCAAGCATTCCCCCTACCTTAGCTTTCAAGAAACTGTGACTGGAAGCCTGTGTCATTTGCAGTGGCTTGCCTTTAAAACTAATAAAAAAAGTAGAAAGTTTCCATTTCTACATTATACTGTAGTCCAAACAATAAAAACCCAGAGATCGATACTGTCTCTTCCCTCTACCTCCGACTGAAAATGGGTGATCCTGCCTCCACAAATCCTCAGATTGAGACTGAGACCTGCCTCTTCCTGTTTTATATTCCTCCCCAGTGCTAGAATTAAAAGCGTGCACCACTACCGCCCAGCCTCTGTGGTTAACTAGTGTAGCTGCCGGGATTAAAGGTGTGCACCACCACTGCCTTGCCTGTGGGGCTGACTAGTGTGACTACTTTGCACTGATCTTCAGGCAAACTTTATTAAAACACAAATAATATACTACTATATTTCCCCTCTTTTGTATAAAATAAAAGAGGCTATAACTGATATAAGAAAAATTATATACAGTAAGTATAACTATATAAGGAAAACTATATACAATAAGTATAATAACTATATACAATATATACAGGCAATAAATACATCAACAATGTCAAGTCCATTTACATTTAACAAATTCAGAGAAAATACTTCATATCTATCCTGTCTTGATGAATCCAAAAGGTTGTACCTAATTCACTTTCTCTTGCAGTTTGCATTATCGAATTCTTTTACACTTTTTACCTCTTTAGTGAGTTTCTTTTCTGAGTCTGGTAAACAAGGAAAACTACTATAACCATCTAGTTCTCGACTCCCTCAGAGACCCGAGAAGGAAGTAATATTAACTGAGTTGAGTAGCAGGAAGTGCAAGCAAGCAACTTTCAAAAAATGTGAGTGATGACAGAAACAGCTGGCTACCTGGACAGTCACCCAGAGGTCCTCTGCAGTGTTGGGGTGTCCATCTTTGGCCAATAGGCCTAGAATATCTAACAGACTTTTCTGTGAAGCAAGGTTTTTGAAGGACTGTCCTACCTGGTCTGAGCATGGTTTGACAGTCATTCTCTTTTGTGTTCTGCTTGTCCCATTAGGACAGCATACTGCCAGCAGTCGAGGCAAGGGCATTTTCTTGCCCAGTGGCTTATTTTTGCCACAAAGAAAGTAAGCTCCACGTGGAGTTTCTTCAATGCCCATTATCTTCTCTGAAGTAGATTGGTGCTTCCAGGAGCAGACATTGTCAGTTAAAAACAAAACAAAAAACAAAAACTGTTATTAAAACATCTTAAATACCATATTCTGTAGATCTCTGAAGTGTTTGATGATGACCTGTCTTTTAAAAATATATCTGTTTGCCGGGCGGTGGTGGCGCACGCCTTTAATCCCAGCACTCGGGAGGCAGAGGCAGGTGAATCTCTGTGAGTTCAAGACCAGCCTGGTCTACAAGAGCTAGTTCCAGGACAGGCTCCAAAACCACAGAGAAACCCTGTCTCGAAAAACCAAAAAAAAAAAAAAAAAAAAAAAAAATATATATATATATATCTGTTTGACCTTGAAAACATACCTAATGTGACTACAAGTTCAATTATAATAGGTGACTAATTACTAACCTGCATTTCCTTATTAGCCTAAACAGTTGGTAATAATAACCTTCAAGGACTAGAAATTTGCAATTCCTTGTTAAATGAACTGTATAGGTACCATAGCTTGAACAAGAGTAGAATTGTATGTACAATATGTTCTAACAAAATTTTAATCTTAAATTTGTATCAATATACAAAATTTGTATACAATATACAAAAATTCAACCCAATGTAAGACATTTAAAGCTAGTAGTATTTTAAAAAAGTGGATTCAATAAGCTACCTTTTTATCTTATCGTATCTATATTATACTTAAGTTTCTTTAAATTGAAGTATAGATATAAGGAAGTTCATATATGCTAATAGTGCTGGCTGATTTTTAACACCCAAGCACACGGAGACCTGCTTTCTTGTCTGTCTTGCCTGTTTCCTTTTTTGTTCTTTCTTTGGTTTTGGTTTTTTTGAGACAGGGTTTCTGTGTAGCTTTGGAGCCTGCACCAGGGTGGTCTTGAACTCACAGAGATCCTGCTGTCTCCACCTTCTGAGTGCTGGGATTAAAGACGTGTGCGGCCACCACCACCTGGCTTGCCTGCTTTCTCAGTTTGTGAATGGAATCATACAGAGTATCCTGTTGCTTTTGGTTTCTTTTACTCAACTTTGTACTTAGGCATTTCGTAGTATTTATTGTGTGTGATTGATTTATTTCACTGCTGTATAGGTTTCCATTCAAGATTATCTCACAGTTGATTTATTTATGATATTGATTGGGGGCAAGCTGGTAGCTGCTCCGTTAAAGGCGGTAAGTAAACCATGTGTAGTGAATGACTCATTGGAGTGTTGGTTTAGTTTTGGTCAGTGCTATTCTGGTTTTAGCTGTTCCCTCTTTTATAGCCAGTCTTTCCCTTCTCATTTCAGCCATGGTAGCACAGGGATGCAAGGCCTTGAACTTGGAATTCCACGTCTTTAGTCTCCTAATTACAGACATGTGTTTGTGTGCCCTGCACAACTTTTAAAATTTCCCTCGCTTATATCATTTTGCTTTGTTGAGACAGGGGCTCCTGTAGTCTATGCTGACTTCACCTTCATGATGCTTCTGTTTCCGCCTCTCAGGTGCTGAGGGTATTAAGCAGGTACCATGGAGCCCAGGCTGTATTGTCTTTTTATGTAGTTAAAATGATGCTTTGGCTAGGTGTGATGGCATATGCCTTTAAAATCCAAGCGCTCAAGAGGTGTAGGCAGGTGGCTCTCTGAGTTCCAGCTCAGCCTGATGTACATAGTGAGTTCTAGGTCATCCAGGGCTGCAGAGTGAGACCCTGTTTAAAAACAAAAATGGGGAGGGAGGGTACAGTTGGTTTTATCTTGTCTTTTTTATTATTATTATTATTTGAGATGGGATCTTCCGATCTTGCTATATTGCTAAGGCTGTCTGCAGATTCTAGGCTCAAGTGATCCTGTCACCTCACAGGGAACTGGGACTAGAGGCCCTGCCACGGAGCCCCACAGTTGTTCTTCATTTTTACAGATACTAATTAGCCTTGCACATCAGCTCCTCTTTTTTTTTTTTTTTTTTTTTTACCTTCTCCTAGGTCATGAAGATGCTCATGTTTCTCCTCCTCCTCCTCCTCCTCCTCCTCCTCCTCCTCCTCCTCCTCCTCCTCCTCCTCCTCCTCCTCTTCTTCTTCTTCTTCTTCTTCTTCTTCTTCTTTCTGGAAAGCTTCTCATTGACTTTTCATTTAAATCTCAACTTCATCTGGAATTGTTTTTTGCATTTGGTAAAAGATAGAAGTCAAGATCTTTTTTTAAATCCTTGTGGATGAAAGGTAGCCTCTCTCCAGAGCACCACTGGCATCAGGAACCTGTGCTTTCGTGTTGGGGTCTGTTCCTTTGGCCAGTCTGTACTGAAGCTTAACTGTCTTGGTAACTTTGTAAAGGACTTTGTAGTAGGATCTTTTTTTTTTTGTCCTTTTAATTATTTTACATACCCTTTACTTCTTTATTGTGCGTGTTTGGGATTGAGAATGCCCAGGGGAGTGTGTGCATGTCAGGATGACTTGCGGAATCCGTTCTTCCCTTCTACTGTGTGGGTCCTGGGGAGTGAACTTAGGGGGCAGCAAGCTTGCTGGCAAGCCTTTCTCTGCTCTAAGCCATCTTGCTTACCATTGCTTATCAGCCTGTTCGTGGTTAGGGTTTTTGTTTTTTTCTTCTTCTTTGCTTTTTTGAGATAGGATCTCACTTTGTGTCCAGGTTGGTCCTCAACTCAGTATTTAGTAGTTCAGGCTGACTTTGAGTTCTTGGTGATCCTCCTGCCTCAGTGTAAGTGCTGAGATTACAGGAGTCTGCCGTCACACCCAGCTTATCACCCTTTGCAGTTCATATTTTTATTTTGTATGTGAGTATCAACCCAGGGCCTCCGCATGCTTGACAACACTCATGGTTGAGCTGTACACACCCTGACTCTCTCTATGACATTTGGAATCATCTTGTTGCAGTTTTGGCAAATCTGAGTTTGGGTGCAGTGATATGCATTCTGTAATCTTAGCAGTGTGAGAGGC
The DNA here is from genome assembly GCF_950005125.1 of Chionomys nivalis. NCBI lineage: Eukaryota > Metazoa > Chordata > Mammalia > Rodentia > Cricetidae > Chionomys > Chionomys nivalis. The sequence continues at coordinate 111,177,035 of NC_080088.1, forward strand.
TGAGGATTGGTGGAGGTAGGACTGAAAATTCCAGGTCAGGCTAGGCTAGCTAAAAACAACAATGAAAACAGTTCTATCCAGGGAGTGGTGGTCACTCCTTTAGTCCCAGAACTCGGGAGGCAGATCTCTGAGTTTGAGGGAACTCTGGTTTACAGAGTGATTTCCAGGCCAGCCAAGGCTACATAGTGAGATCCTGCCTCAAAATAAACAAGTAAGTAAAGTAGAAGAAAAGAACACTGTTATTGTAGAGAAAAATTGGGGGCTGGAGAGACAGCTGGGTGGTTAAAGAGTGCTTGCTGCTCTTGCAGAGGACCTGGGTTTGGTTCCCAGCACCCCTTTGGTTGCTCACAACCACCCGCAACTCTGGTTCACAAATCTGATGCCCTCTTTTTTATCTCCCAGGCACCAGGCACACATGTGGTAAACATACATACATACATGCAGGCAAGACAAAAGATAAGACACAAAATACACATCTAAGAGTTCCTTTAAGCAGAAATGGAAAAATGGCTTTTTATCACATTGAATTCTAATCAGTGAATGTAATGTAAGTTACTTTTCTGTAACTGTGATTGAACTCTGAGGGCACAACTCTGGGGGGTGGGAGGAGAGACTTAGTGTGGTTCAGTCTCCGAGGTTTCAGTCCAGGGCCAAATGGACTGGTGTGTTTGGTAGAAAGTGGTTGGGGGTGGTGTGTGTGTGGTTGGGGGCTTCTTCAGCGCATGGTTGATGTGAAAGAATGTATTACTGTAATGGGAAGGGGCCACGCAACGTCCAGTTCCCAAGAATGGGCTCTAGTTACCCACTTCTTTCAGTCAGGCCCCCCTTCCTCAGTTCTTCCTCCTCCCAGTAACCCATTCAGATTTTCAGTGTATTAAATCATTCAGGCCTCCCAGCCCTCAGGATCCAGGGAGTCTGGAAACGTTCTTGCAGGCATACCCAGAGGAACCCGTCTCTCACCTCCCCAGTGTTTCTCAATCCAATCAAACTGACAAGGAGATTAATCATCCCAATAAAAAGAAGGGATTAATCCCACAACCTACATCTCTTACTAGTCTTATTCCTAGGTAATCGGCTTTTTCTTTTCTTTTTCTTTTTTAAAATTCTGTCTGTGTGTGTTGCATACACGTGTGTGGATGTGAATACCCATGACTGAGTATTCGGAGGCCAGAGCAGGATGCAGCTACTCTGTCGGGTTGTCCTTGTTAAGACAGATTCTCTTCTGAACTAGCAGCTCCCCATTTTCTCCAGTCTGGATCAATAGCTAGTTTTCAGGATCTGCCCGTCGGTGATGAGGGCACGTGTCTATGCTGACATAACTGGCTTTTCACGAGGGTGCTGGGGTTTCGAACTCAGGTCCTCACACTTATAGAGCAAGTGTTCTTCCCCACTGAACCACCTCCTCAGTCTCTGCTTGTATATATGTGTGTGTGTGTGTGTGTGTGTATTAGGTTATTTTAAATTAGCCAGTTGTATTATCTGCATTATTGTTTCTCTTTGCAGTAGACTTTTACACTGTTACCCAGGCTGGCCTTTGGCTTGTGGCAGCCTCCTGCCGCAGCCTCCTAAGTGCTAGAATTGTAGGTGTGAATCCCCACGCATATCTGAGACTATCTATGGTACTTCTTCCATTTGATGCCTTTTAGTTTATTTTCTTTGTCTTGTTGAATCGGCTGGAATCTTGTCTTCGCTTTTCATCGTCTGATGACAGAAGTAAACCAGGCTCCCTTTGAAGAAAGTGATTTGGTGCTGTTTCTGACACTCGGCTCCGCTCCAGTGGCAGTTCTCTGCTGTGTCGCCTCACGGCACATCACAATAGCTGGAGAACATATGGGTGCAAATAATTGCACCGCCCTCCAAGGAGGTGACGTGTTGGGTGGAGCCAGGCCAAGGCTTTTGGAAATGTCCTCTCCAAGGACTAGCCAAGACCCCAGGAGAATTAACTAGGCCCTGCCACAGGCTTTCATATAATCAAAGCTGGCTTCCACCTCCATATGTAGTCAGGGCTGGCTTCGAACTCTTGATCCTTTTGCCACCACTTCTGGCGCTGGGATTACAAATGTGCACTATTTCGCCTGGCTCCAAGTCTTAAAACTTTTAACATGTTTCCATCACCTTCCTCCATTGCCGTTGTAATCCAAGCCTCTGACCACTGGAGACACCACAAGTGTCTGTCTGTAGGTTCACTTTTTTTTTTTAATCATTTATTTAGTTTTTGATGTGTGCCTGGGTTTCCATGTGTGCATTTGTATGGGAGCTTGGCGCATGTGTAGTCAGAGGACATCTTGCAGGAGTTGGCTCTCCTTCCTGAGCCACGTGGACCCTAGGGATTGAACCCAGGCTGTTAGGCTTGACAGCAAGTGCTTCCATGCATTCGGCCATCCCACCAGCCCGGCGGTTTATTTTTAAAAGCTCACTCTGTTATTTTATTTTATACTGTGAGTATTTGCCTGCATGTGTGTCTGTGTACCACATGCACGCCACCTGGTACCTGCTGAGGCCAGAAGAGAGATCCGATCCTCCGGAATTGGAGTTACAGATAGTTGTGAGCTGTTGTGTGTGTGCTGGGGATATTATTAGGATCCTTTGCAAGAGTACCAGCAAGTGTTCTTCACTCCTGAGCCATCTCGCGGGGCCCCATATCCCCCTCCCAGTTCATGGTACTGAGAATGAGACCCAGGGACATCAGGCATGCTGGTTAAGTGACCTCTGTCACTGGATGGACCGCCCTAGCTCCCTTTGTTTCTCAATGTTTACAAAGGAGATTTTAAGGTGGGTGGAAGATAGTAAATTTTTTTATCCCGAAAAATTTTGAACTTCAGAATAAGCATTCTTCTGCATAAACATGGACACACACATACTTTGCTTCGCTGCTTGAGAACTGGTTGACATCATGACCTGTCACTGCTAAGTACTCCAGTAGAGGTCTCCTAAGAACCCGAGCATCCTCCTACAGGGCCTGCCTAGAAGTGTCCGTCACACTCAGGTAGTTCACATTGCTATGTAATGCCACGTAGTGAACGATTTCCTTTAGAGTCCCTTTTCTTGTTTCTTTTTTTTTTTTTTTGAAAATTTTCTTTTTTTTTAATATTTTATTTATTTATTATGCATACAATATTCTGTCTGTGTGTATGTCTGCAGGCCAGAAAAGGGCACCAGACCTCATTACAGATGGTTGTGAGCCACCATGTGGTTGCTGGGAATTGAACTCAGGACCTTTGGAAGAGCAGGCAATGCTCTTAACCTCTGAGCCATCTCTCCAGCCCTTCTTGTTTCTTTCATTCTAGCATATGGTTAAGGTTCATACAGTGTATTTACAGCTGTCCCTTAGGCTATGGGGGATTTAGCCTGTAAGTCCCAGTGATACTACCATCTGAAGATGCTGAAATCTGCATGCATGTATAAAATGATTTGGTATTTGTGGCTAATCTATGCATATTTGCTCATATGGTTTAATGCACCCCTAATATAATTTCATTACCTAGTACAATGTTGGTGTCATGTAAGTGGTCATGATGTATTTGTCGTAATGATAGTGATAGGAAAATAAGTCTGAACACATCCAATATAGACACGCTTTATTTGCTTTATGTTGTTTATATATTTATTTATTTTGGTGCTGAGGTGTCCACCATATGGCTGTAAGTACTAGGCAAGCTGAATTCTTAGCCCCAAAGCAGAAGTGTATTTGAGACAGGATCTCTCGAAGTAGTCCAGGCTGGCCTCTCCTTCCTGGTTTCTGGGATTATAGGTATGAATTTTAAATTCATTCTGTGCCTGGCCAGAATTTTTTTTCCTGAAATGTTTTCGATCTGAGATTGGTTGAATCTGATAATAATAATAATCTATGATTGTTCTCAAAAGCGTGTTGATCTTTTCTAGCTAATCTCAGTCCTAGGTACTCTGGACCTTGCTGGTTCAACGAGGAATCTATTTGAGAAGCCTGGTTTCCCCACCACACCACCATAACCTAGGGTGTACGTGGGCTGTGGGGTCTCTGTCCTGGGCACTTCATTTTAGGAGACTAGGCTATTTTTACATCTAGTATTTGGGTATTCAAGGAGTAAAGAGGCTGGAAAGAGAGAATCTGTAGATCAGAAAGAACTTGAACTCGAAGACATCCCCTTTTCTGCCTTCAGAGTACTGGGATTAAAGGAATTTGATGCCACATCTGCACCCCTTCCCCCGATACTTTAGGTCTCAGGAAAGGTACCTTATCTTGGAGAGGCGATGGCTGTGGAGTTTTCTTGTATTAGCTTTTTCTCTAAGGGATACTGAAGTCAACTGATACTCTTTGGCCCCCTTTAAAAAAAAATTGCAGGAGAATTATTTCACTCAGTATTAATCGATCTAATTATGGTGATAGCCTCTTGTCTCTTACTGAATGTTTACAATATGAGTTCATTGTGTTCTCACCAGCAATTCTGTGAATTACTTGTTCAGTATTCTGGGTTGGGAAGCCCCAGGCTCTGAGGGAACAAGTACTCCCCTCGTGGGCAGTAGAGCCCGGTTCTGGCTCCGAGTATGGCTCCGCATTTCTCTCTGCTCACTTTGACTCACGCCTTTGTGTTCCAAGTGGCCAGACTTGGGAGGTGTGGGCTCAGCTCTCAGTAGGCTGAATTTAGGGGAAAGACTACAGATCCTCTATCTTGGATATCTGAGGTGGCTGATTTAACGTTAGATCTCTTTTGTGTATATATGTGTAGTATGTGTACATATGTATGTGGATATAGGCTTCTATGAGGATATGAAGCCCGGAGGTTGATGTTGGATGTTTTTCTTTATAGTGCTCCATTTTATTTATTCCTGTTACTTTTAATTAATTAATTAATTGAGACAGGATTTCACTGTGTAGATCTGGCTGTTCTGCAACTTAGGTTGTAGAACAGGCTGGCCTCAAACTCACAGAGTTCCGCCTGCTTCTGCCTCCTGAATTCTGGGATTAAAGGAATGCACCACCACTTAGTTCTTTAAAATGACATTATTGTTTTTTGTTTGTTTGTTTTTTCGAGACAGGGTTTCTTTGTGGTTTTGGAGCCTGTCCTGGAACTAGCTCTGTAGACCAGGCTGGTCTTGAACTCACAGAGATCCGCCTGCCTCTGCCTCCCAAGTGCTGGGATTAAAGGTGTGCGCCACCACCGCCCGGCCAGAAAGCTCCTTTATATGAGCTATGTCATTAGCCATCCATTCTCTCTCTGACCCTTGTTCTCTGACTGAACCGGGAGCTTGCCAGCTGACTAACCTGGCTCCTCTCAAGCCTGTTCCCACCTTCCAGCAGGGCTTACAGCCACTCAACCCTGCCCCAGCTTTTCCATGCAGAGAGGTGGAACCCTGGTCTTTACTCTTGTGCAGCTAGCACTTACCCATATCACCACCTCTTCAGCCCCACCTTTTACTTTTTTTTTTTTTTTTTCGTTTTTCAAGACAGGGTTTCTCTGTAGCTTTGGAGCCTGTCCTGGAACTCCCTTTGTAGACCAGGCTGGCCTCGAACTCACAGAGATCCGCCTGCTTCTGCTTCCCCAGTGCTGGGATTAAAGGCGTGCGCCACCACTGGCCGACCCTTATTTTTAAATGAAACAATTTATTTAAGATAAGGTCTCATGTAGCCCAGACCAGCCTTGAACTCGCTGTGTAGCAGAAAATGATTTTGAACTACTGATCCTCCTGCCTCTTATCTTTTTTTCCTTTTTTAAAAAGATTTATTTATTATGTATACTGTGTTCTACCTGCATGTGTACCTGCAGGCCAGATTAGGGCATCAGATCTCATTACAGATGGTTGTGAGCCACCACGTGGTTACTGGGAATTAAACCCAGGTCCTCTGGAAGAGCAGCCAGTGCTCTTAACCGCTGATCCATCTCTCCAGCCCCCTATCTTTCCTTTTTTTCAGAGTATTTCTCTGTAGCCCTGAGCCCTCTCTCCAGCCCTGAAATAGGTTTTCTATATGTCCTGACTGTTTTGGAGCTCACTATGTAGACCAGGCTGGCCTCAAACTCACAGAAACCCCCCTGCCTCCGTTTCAGTGCTGGGATTAAAGGCGTGCGCCTCTGTACCGGCTTCTTCCCTTTCTTGACAGAGGTCTCGCTATCCATCCCAGGCTGGCCTCAAACTCAGTCCTCCTGCCTTTAGTCTCTTGATTGCTGGAATTGTCACCTTGTGCACCATCCTAGGTTCAGACCTTTCAAAGCTTTGTTTGTAATTGTAGACTTTGGTCAGATGGGTAAAGTCACTTACCGCCAAGCCTGATGACCAGAGTGCAATCACCAGGACCCACTTGGTGCAGACTCACATGTGACACACACACATTAATAAGCACATTAAGAATTTCTTTGGTATAGTTTTTATTTGTCTGTTAATTATTTTATAACCTGATATGCTGGGAATGTAAACCAAGATCATTTCGAGTACCTGGCAAAGGCTTTACAATTGCCAGCACCATCTTTTTCCAGTTTTAGTCTGGGAACAGGTCCTGAGTCTTGCTCTAGTCCTGCTTTCACAGTTCACAGATGAGGACTGAGGACTGGCTCTCTGCCCGTTGAGTTGCTCGGATGATCTGTGGCCATCTGCTTCAGATGTGGGCTTGAATTTCGGCGCATGGAAGACGAGGCTTTTGTTTGATCCCAGAGGAAAAGTGACTTGGGTGTGGGTGTAGGTTTTGTTGGGTCCTAGTGCCGTTAAATTTGAGCTCAAGGCAGAAGTCAAGATAGGACAAGCAGTTGTGGAGGGTCCAGCTGTCCACAGGACAGAAATGCAGGGCGGTGAGGGCATGAAGCAGAAGCACTCAGAATTGTGACCCCAAGAGAAGTTGGGATTTCAGATTCCTTCCCATCTGACAGATTTGATACGAAGTTAAATCCCTAATAATGGTCAGATTAGAGAAACTGCACATACCCTCCTACTGCTTCTTACAAGCTTGAATCACTGTCCTCCAGGGGTAGCTCCTTAAATAGTAAACCCAGGTGCTTCTTGATGTACGGCGGGGTCGTATACTAATAAAAGCATTGTTGGAGGAAAAACAGAGTAGACAACACATTTTCTGTCTGTGCTCCTAAACACTGCCTGGCAACAGCACACGGCAGGGTACCAGCCGTTCATCGTCATGATCACAGGGCTGAGCAGGAAGGAGTCTTGGCTGGCTGTTGCTGCCTTCCTGAAAGTATTGGATTGCCTGGGAAAAGATCAAAACTCAGAATTCAGAGTATTTTTTATTATTATTTTGTTTTGTTTTTTTCTGAATGTGTTTTTCTTTTACACTGTCATAAAGTAAGAAAGTCGTGTCTAATCACCTTAAGTTGGGGGCTGTCATTAATGGCCTTATCTGCCACTGACAGAGATGCTATAAGCCAAGGACCTCTCCTGTCTTTTCTGTTTCCTGGTTTTGGGAATTGAACCCAGTATCTCAAACTGCTGGGCAAGCACTCTACCACTGAGTTGTACCTCTCATGCCCATTTTGTAGAAGTCAAAACTGAGGCTCAGGGCTGGTAATACCTCAGTGATGCGTGCTTACCTACTGTATGTAAACCCTAACATAGTAAAACTAAAACAAAAATTGAGGGTTCAGAGCCGTTTGTCCCTGATCGCACAACCACACATCCACATATCCGTGTGAACACAGAGAGCTTTTTGTTTGTTTTTGTTTGTTTTGTTTGATTTTTTTTTTAACCTTTTGAGAACAGGGTTTCATAGCCCAGGATAGCCTTGGATTTGTGGTGGTCCTCCTGCCGCAGGCTCTGAAGTGCTGAGATTGCTGTCATACAGTATGTTTTCATAACCTCTGTATCGTGTTGTGGCTGGCTCTCAGCCTCCAGCATCCAGAAAGCTTCCTTGTCGCTGGCTTGGGTAACTTCTCTGATTTCCTTGTGTGGTTACATTTAGATCAGATTTGTTTGTTAATCTGTCTAGGTTTGTGCTGTCGTTGTTTTTCCTTTTTTTAAAAAAACATTTTGAAATTTATTTTGCAAGTGTATGATTGTGTGGAGGTCGGAGATCAAGTTTCAGGGGTCAGTTACTGCTCTTTCCATCATGTGGATTCCAAGGGCAGAACTCAAGACTGTAGGTATGGTTTGGTGTTTGGCAATCAGCTCCTTTACCCATTGAGCCTGCTTTGGACTTGGGTCTCACGCTTGCTGTCCACGAAGGTCAGAGTCTTGAGGCGTGGGCACAGTCCCGGGGATCATTTGCAGGTGTGACGAGGAGTGTCCAGAAGAGTTGGGCCTTTGCTCCCATCTCACTTCATAAATGTCTAGATCTGGGGAGACTTGTCTTGAGTCACAGTGTCCCCTTTCCTACACTCTTCACTTTGGAACAGAGTCTTTGTGGGGGACCCTGGCTGTGGGACTTACCACGTGCCTTTGGCAGTTCTGTCAGGGCAGGAGGGGAACCCAAGGTGTCACTGTTGGAAACTGAAGCAGGAATGTACACACCTGCACTTGCTCTCCCATCTAACAATGTTACCCGTGGGAGATGGATGAGCAGGTACTTCTAGAAGCAGTGTAAAAAAGCTAGCTCTGAAGTTCCCTGGTGATTAATGGTGTTTCGGCGCTGTGATGTAGAACATAGCTGTGTCCCTTCTAAACACTTGGGTCACTTCTTGTATGTGCTTCCTGTTAGCGTCAAGGTGACCTTGGGCAGCCTCCTCCTGGCTGTGAGCCCACAACTCTTGGAACTGACTGATTGTGGCCTGATTCAGATCAGGAGCCACAGGGCTACAGGTTTATTTCTGCAGCTGCAGTCTGTTGGATTCATGTGTAGTCTGTGAGTTCAGAGAGCCAATGAGACCCAGAGGGAGAGAGAGGTCAGAGGAAAGGGAACATGATCTTGCTGGACCACTTAAGAAGCCCAGGCATTACTCCCAGGCGGGGAAATTCCTGGTGATCCATTGACTGGAGAGCCTGAGGTCCTATAATGTGGATCTGTCTTTCGTGGGTTCCAGCGGCGGCCTGTCCTAGTCACCTGGTTCTATCTTGCGACTGAGCCGACTTGTCTCTTTGGTGAACTGTCCTGTATAACGCTGAGGCTCTTCCTCAGAGACCCAGTTCTTGTTTTTGAGACAGGGTCTCACTATGTAGCATGTGCTGGCCTCAGACTCTCCATCTTCCTGAATGCTGGATTAGGTGTATACCCAGCTCAGGCGGACTGACAGGCTGTCCCCAGTGACCCCTCAAACCACATTTTATCCCTCTACTCCAACTTCCCTTAATCACACTGATGGGAAATGAGCTGAGTAATGAAGTCTGAACGTAGCGTGTCAGCTCTAAGAGAGGTCCCACACTAATGATCCCTCTCAGAGGTTTTCTAAGGGAAAGCCCAGGAATGTGGCTTGAATCCTGACTGTCTTCCTTGTCCCACACCAACCTGGGCTGCTGTGGTGTTTTTGTTTTGTTTTTTGATTTTTTGAGACAGGGTTTCTCTGTGGCTTTGGAGCCTGTCCTGGAACTATCGTTTATAGACCAGGCTGACCTCAAACTCAGAGATCCCCCTGCCTCTGCCTCCTTAGTGCTGGGATTAAAGGCGTGTACCACCACCGCCTGGCTGTAGCTTGTTTATTGGGGCAGGGTCTTAACTATGTAGGCTTGGCTGTCCTGGAACTCCCTGTGTAGATCAGGCTGGTCTCAAACTGCCTCTGCTTCCCAAGCATTGAAATTAATGGTTCCTCTACCTCTGTTCTCCCCAACCCCACCCCCGAGACACGTTTTTTTTGTGTAGCTTTGATGCCTGTCCTGTACTCAACTTTTGTAGGCTGACCAGGCTGGCCACGAACTCACATAGATCTGCCTGCTTCTGCTTCCTGAGTGCTGGAATTAAAGGTGTGTGCCACCGCTGCCTGGCTCTCTGTGTAGTTCTTTGTAAGTAAGAAGGCTTTCAGTAATTCTTTGAGAATGTTTTTCAGGTAGAATTTCTCTTTGTAGCTTCGACTGTCCTTAAACTCCTAGGTCTGAGTTTTTAGCTCTGCCTCCCAAGTACTTGGAGTAAAGGCATACACTACCGCACCTGGCTTTGATTGTATTCGAGGCAGGGTCTCTGTAGCCCTGTATTTTATTTATTTATATGCACGAGTGTCTTGCCTCCGTGTATCTCTGCGCACTTTTCACATTCAAGGCCTCCACTTGTCAGGTACCTGGGGTCTGCAGCAACCTCTGAGGCTGTAATGGTGATACTTTGTATCCCTGCTCCTTCTGTAATGCAATTACTGGATCCTGAGCAGAGTTAGGGTAGAGAGGTGGACAGAATAGGAGGCTGTCTGAAGGGCAAGAGGATTTGTGGGTGCCAGTAGTGGGTTCTCTCTCAGGTGGAACCCTGACAACACTGGTTCTAGGCCCTTCGACTGCTAAGAAACTAACATGTGTCAAGTGTGGCCTGAATCTTCAGCAAAGATCAGGGATGCCCCCTGGTGGATATGCACCTTCCCAGTGTAAACACAGAGTTTTAGCTTGGGTCTGCTTCCCAGTATCTCGAGGGCTGCAGCTAGCCACTGAAAACTGGAATGGTTGAAGGCAAGGCTAATCTTCTTCAACCTTGGCATGTGGAAGAAATACGCAGCATTGCCGGGGCGGCTTTAGAGCCTGAGCCTTGGTGTTGCCATGAATTAGCTCCAAATCCCAGCTATGTGTACCGACTGGGCATGCTTGGGCACGTTAGTTGTCCAAGCGTGCGGTCTTTCGTGCGTCCAGTAAGTATAAGTGGAGTTCTGCCTCACAGAGCGGTGGCCGTGAAAGTGCCTGTGGAGGGGGCGTGCCTGTGCTGGCCGGCTCAGCAAACGGCAACACTGTAATTGGTAGGAAGAGCATGTTCCAGGGGACACGAGTCATCGCTCTGTGTATGGCTGTGCTCTTCCTCATTTGTAAAGCAGTTGGTCCCGCTTTCCTTCTGGGTTGCCCTGAAAACCAGACCTTGAATCCAACAGATAGAACACCTGGGTTCTTCTGTGTGTTTGAGGAGATATTTTTATAGCTCGGCTTCTACTTCATGAGAGGTACTCCGTTTCGCCGATACCGGCCGTTGGGCTGTTACGGGGACAGTTCTCTGCCCAGAGCTGGACAGGAAGTGTTGAAAGTGACGAGCTGTTAACTTGATTCCGCGTTCAGGTTCATCGAGGGCCATTTGGTGTAAGGGTCAGCAGAAAGCAAACATTGAAGGCTTTGCGAGCGATGCACTTTCCGCCGCAGGTTCTCAGCTCTGTCGCCGTGGGCGATACTGAATCAGTGCCTGCTGGTCGGTGCCAAACAGACTTCTGTGTGGACTTGGGAATTCAGATTTCAATCATTTTCACGATTGTGAAATAGTCTTTCTACCACTGTGTTTAGGAACATAAAAAAATGCTCTTCTGGGGTGGTGTTTAGAGGCACTCAGAAATGGTCTGGCCTTTGACATACAACCCTTGTACAGTTTCCTGCGGCACAAGCCTCAAGCAAAGTTAGGTTGTCCTAAACCCCGGCAATGTTCACTTTCATACCAAGAAGTTCGGGAAAACCTTGAACTCTGCATGTTGTGTGTGCGAAGGCAGAATTTGAGCAGCCCGTGGAGTTGTCCAAGCCACAAACCATGTGTTAGTTGTGTCTGGGACAGGGTCAAGTGTGTTTTCAGTATTAAGGAGCAGAAAATCAGTGTGAAAGTGTTGAAGGCACATGCAGGGTCAGAAAGTGAGAGAAACGTGACACTTTCTAGAGGAATAAAGATCAAGGCTTTGCCAGAAGGCCGAGGCAGGTGGCTCTCGGTGAGTTCAAGACCAGACAGAGACACATGGTGAGATCCTGTCTCAAAAAATAAAAGAAATCAAGGATTAAAAAATTGACAGGTAGCCGGGCGGTGGTGGCGCACGCCTTTAATCCCAGCACTTGGGAGGCAGAGGCAGGTGGATCTCTGTGAGTTCGAGGCCAGCCTGGTCTACAAAGGGAGTTCCAGGACAGGAACCAAAACCACAGAGAAAACCTGTCTCGAAAAAGCAAAAAAAAAAAAACAAAAAAAAACAAAAAACAAAAAAACCTGACAGGTGAATTCAGCTACGCACTCCTTTAATTGCAGCTTTTGGTTTTGTTTTTTGGTTTTTTGAGACAGGGTTTCTCTGTGTAGCCCTGGCTGGCCTCGAACTCCTAGAGATCCTTCTGCCTCTGCCTCCTGAGTGTTGGAATTAAAGGCGTGCGCCACCACTGCTCGGCCTCATCAAGAGTTGTTGCGGTCAATTTCGACTATATAGTGAGTTTTGGGGCCAGACAGGATAATATATAGCAAGATCCTCTTTTTAAAAGGAACAAAGGTCAAAAAAGCAGCAGAGCCAAGCGTGGTGTGCCTGTGCCGTCCCAGGTGTAGGGAGAACATGGCAGGAGGGTTCTGAGTTCGAGATCATTCTGGGCTATGTAAGGAGATCTGTCTTCTAAAAACATGTTTGTGATCTCAGCATTTGGGAGGTGGGGGCAGGAAGATCAAGAGTTCCAGTTCCTTCTGGGCTACAGTGCTGAGGCCAGCCTAAACTATAGGATACACTGGCTCAAAAACCAAAACCAAAACCAAGCAGTCAGAAAAGCAGGCCATGGGCTGACTTGACAGCTGGCCCTGAGATGGTTGTGTGTCTCTGGGTGAGGGCTGAGGTGAATAAAAGGCTCAACTTTGGTTGTTGTTGGCTGTCTCTAAGTCCCCGTGGACCATGTATTTGACACTGAGATGGTAAGGAATTAGGCTCCTTTCAGGCCAGATGTTGGGGTTCCCACCGCAGTCCTGTTCATCTTGAGTGTCACACACGGAGGTGCCAGGAATCGCCAGGAACTTGGTAGGCTGCGTTGTGTCTGTATGCTCCCCTCCATGGCGGAAGTTCCAGAGACACCTGTTTTCCCATTTCACAGATGAGCCAAGAAAGGTCAAAGGTTTGCTTGGTGGTGGGATCCGGCCCTCCCCTGGAGGGTCTGCCTCTGTTCCCTTTTCTCTGGGATGTTGTCAGAGGCCGAGAAGGAAGGCTGGACTGTCCCCACCAGGAGATACTCGCTCTTTTCCTTGTGTTGCCATTCATAGGTGACATGGGTTCCACCTCATCCTTGATACTCGCTCGTTGTCTAGCTTGTGGTAAGCCAGGCCCCTTTCTCCTGAGTCGTGTTGTAGAACTGTGAGGTGCCAGCACCCGTGGCGCAGGCAAGACAGACAAGAAAACAGTATGATCTTCAGCTGTGGAGATCCGTGCTGGGGATAATGAAGCATCATTGCATTCTGGACCCTGTGCCAATTATTTGAGGAATTGTGTGTTTTCTTCCTCAAACCCAATCTAGAAGAAGGGCTGATAAGATGAAGACCGAGGTTCAAAGAAACCAAGTTATCTGTTGCCTTCACAGACTAGTGTTTTTTCCTCCTTAGATTGTTTGTTTGTTTGTTTATTTATTTATTTATTGATGACGGGTCTAGACTTGCCTGGGAGTCACTGAGAAAGTCATCCTGGCCTTGGACCCATGGTGCTCCTCCTGCCTTACTCAGCCTCCTGAGCGTTGGAATTACAGGTTTACAGGAGGTGCCCTGTCTATATAATGCTTGAGGCTGAAACTGGCGCCTTGTATGTATTAGGCAAGCATGCTACCAATTGAACCAGATTTCTAGTTCCAGAAATGAGACCTTGTGTGAATGTGTGTGTATGCGTGGGTGCCTGCCAGTCTGTCTCTCTAGGCCAGCAGACAACCTTGAGTACCTTCTGAGGAGTTATCCACCTTGTTTTTATAAGGCAGAGTTTCTCACTGGCAGGCATCTCAGTGAGTGTAGGCTAAGCTGGCTGACCAGAGAGCCCCTGGCATAGGGGTCACTAAAGACCATCGGAAAACACAGATATTTACATTATGACTCATAACAGTAGCAAAATTAGTTATAAAATGGCAGTGAAAATAATTTTATGGTTGGGGGTCACCCCAGCACGAGAGGTATAGCCTCAGGAAGGTTGAGAAACACCACTCTCTAGGCTTGCCTGCAGTCCGATCTTACGGAGGCCTTTTCTCATCTGAGGCTCCCTCTGACTGTAGTGTGTGTCAAGTTGACATAAAACGAGCCAATACCCACAGACACTGGCTGGCTTAGAGTAGCGGTGAGGAGAGTGGCAAGCTCTGTAGGAGAAGCAGATGTTGGATGTGGCGGGGAGGAGGGGAGAAGTGCTTCTTCATGGGATCTGGAGTCCTAAGCTGGTCGGTGAACAGTGTGTACATTCTCTCCCCAGGGAGTCGCCGACTAGTGGATGTGATGGATGTGAACACCCAGAAGGGTACCGAGATGAGCATGTCCCAGTTCGTGCGTTACTACGAGACCCCAGAGGCACAGCGGGACAAGCTCTACAATGTCATCAGTCTGGAGTTCAGCCACACGAAGCTGGAGCACCTGGTCAAGCGCCCCACTGTGGTATGCCAAGGCCTTCGTGGCCCCTTCCTTCCTCGTCTGCCACCATGAGGTGGAGTGGCTGGTTGGGCGTGGTTGAGGCTGGTCCCTTAAGGCATGGTGGGGAAATGTAGAAGCCGAGTTGGATCCAGGGTGGCGTGGGTGAGGCAGCCTAGCTGAAGACACCCAGGGACTCCTTGGGCAGAGGGGTAGTTCTTTCTGGAATGTGCAGGAGACACGAGGGTGCTTACAATGGACTGACTTCCAGGTGGACCTGGTGGACTGGGTGGACAACATGTGGCCCCAGCACCTTAAGGAAAAGCAGACGGAAGCCACAAACGCCCTTGCAGAGATGAAGTACCCCAAAGTGAAGAAGTAAGATTGCTTGGCTGGTGGTGGGACTGGGCAGGGCTGAACCCCAAACTTGTGGGTATTGGCAAGCGACTTCTTGGTCCTCGATGCGAGTCTCAGTGTTGCTTCAGAGGTGAAGGATTGACCCCCGACTGGCACACAGTGGTCACACGAGAGATGAGTCCCTGGGTGTGAACAAACCGGCCTCTCAGCTCCGTGGGATGTAGGCCTTTGGGTGCTGTGATGGATCAGGCCTGCCTTCCTGTTGGCCCTGGAGCCTCTCCACAGCTGCTCTGGAGGTCTGAGAGGAGTGATGGGAACTCCCTCTGTGGAATCCATGTCTGTGTATGGGTACAGTTTTCTGGTTTGGTCTGTACCCTCAGTATGACATTGTCCTGGGAGTAGCATTTCCAGAGGACCCTGCTTTTGGAGCAGCACAGAACTCAGGCTGGGCAGTGCGTGCCTCTCACTTTAAAGATTTCGTTACTTAATATGTGTGTGCGAATGCCTGTATGTGTATGTGTGCATCACGTGTGTACCTTCGCACCAGATCACCTGGAAAGACCTCTAATGTGGGTGCTAGGAGCTAAACCTGGCCCCACTGTGAGATTAGCCAGTGCTTTTAACCACAGAACCATCTGTCCAACCCAAGTCTCTTTTCTTTGGTGTTGAGATGTGGAACTTCTGATCCAGAAGCACCTCCCCAAGCAAAGCTCAATGTCAGTCACATGATGTGCCTTCAGTGGTGCCCTGTGGATTGGAGGGTGGTCAGGGTAGGGAAGGTAACCCCAGTTGAGAGCAGAGAGAGACCTCAGTACGTGTCACATGACCAGCTTGTTCTGAGCCTGCTGTTCAGTATGGACAGTGGTACTTGGGGGGCCTTTCATATTCAGGGATTTTAATAATGGGCCATCTGGAGAAGGAAGTCACCTTAGATAATCCTGCCGTTTCAGACCCTCTGCTTCTGTCCCTGAAAATGGGAAGGGGATACTGGCTTCCCAGAAAGACTGGTGCTGGCAGCCAGGATCCATTAGCATCTGTGCTTAGCTCTGCTGCCAGCCGTGCCCCCAGGAAATCTCAGCCGTGAACTCCTCATTTCCCCAGCCTTCCATTCAGTCTGTATTGAATGCAGACAGTGTGCCTGGCTTTGTAAGGCAGGCTAGCACTCTTGGCCCTGGATTTTTTAATGGTCCTCTCTCTTTCTGTCACTGTCTCTTTCTCTCATTAATTCATGGACGTTTTTCTTCCCCTCTAAGCTAAAGTTCAGTGTAATCCTTGGATCTGGGCTTTATCAAAGGTAGAGAATATGGTCCAGGTGCAGAGGGAGGTGGGCAGGGCTGGCTTCCAATTCTGTTCTGTTCCGATTGAATCACAGCATAATGTTTCGAGATGGACTAAAGGACCTCCATCCTCACGCAGCCTGTTTAGAGCATGTCTTGTAGCACAAGTTGCCATGTTTCTAGGTAGAGGTGAATTCTTTTTAACTCTTGTTCTCAAGGGGTCTTGGAGGGCAGGAGGCATTTAACTTGGGTTTTATTTATTCTTCGTTTTGTTTGAGACAATCTCTTTACATAGTTCTGGCTATTCTGGAACTCACTCTGTAGACCAGGCTGGCCTTGAACTGGGAGATCTACCTGCCTCTGCCTCCCATTTACCTTAATTGAAGGTATGCAGTACCATGCCTGACTACTTTTCTTTACAGTTTGTTTATTACTACTGTGGTTGTGTATGATACGTGTGTGTTGGTGTGTACCACAGTGTGCCCAAGTTGGCTTTTTTTTATGGGAATTGGTCACTCAGGTGGCCAGGCATGTGGAGCAAGTGCTTTACTGATTGGGCTGCCTCTGAGTCCTATCTGGGCTTTGGCGGGCAGAGGAAATGTGATGACTGGGGAGGGATTGAGAAAAGGAAACAGGGAAGATGGAGCTGGAAGAAAGAAACAGTGACTGTTTCCATTCATTCATTTACTCAGTATCAGGGAATGGAACATCTTAGTGGTACTGAGGACACAGGCACTCAGTATCAGGGAATGGAGCATCTTCGTGGTACTGAGGACACAGGCACTCAGTATCAGGGAATGGAGCATCTTCGTGGTACTGAGGACACAGGCACTCAGTATCAGGGAATGGAGCATCTTAGTGGTAAAAGCTGAGAGATCAGAGAAGCAGAGCAGCCAGCCACTAGTTCTTACCACTACGAAACTCTCAGACCAAATGGGATATTCTGTCTCTACTAGTTCTGAGGCTGGATGCTGTCTCTATGAAACCTCAGACCAAATCCCTGAGCTCCTGTCTCCTCCCGCCTTATATTCCTTTCTGCGCTCAGCCATATCACTCCTGTCTCCACCTCCCTAGTGCTGGGATTAAAGGCGTGCGATCCCAAGTGCTGGGATCAAAGATGTGAGCTCTGTTTCACTTTTAGACAGATTCAATGTCTTGTAGCCCCCAGGGTGGCCCTGAAATTACAGAGATCCGTCTGCCTCTGTCTTCTTAGTGCTGGGATTAAAGATGTGTGCCACCACTGCCTGGTCTCTGTGACTAACTAGTGACTTAGCTCTGCACTCTGACCTTCAGGCAAGCTTTATTTGTTAGATGACAAACAAAATATCACCACACTGACCTCTGGGGATGAGGCCACCAATCTTGGTACTGTTCTGAAATGAATCATCTGGGAAGGCTCTCTCAGTTGACCTCAGAGCTCTCAAATATAGCCAGTCTAGCTTGCCAGGTCACCTCAGGGATCCCCTGTCTTAGCCCCGTGAGGTGTTAGAATTACAGTCAGGCAGCCACAACCCTGGAATTTTTGTGAGTTCTGGTGATTTGAATTCTAGTCTTCATACTGGCCTAGCAGGTACCAACAGGCACTGAGCATCTTCCCCAGTTCTGGGGAGTGTGGTTTGAGAGGGTCTCACTAGACAACCTAGGCTTGGCTCCAAGCTCATGATCTTTGTGTCTGCACTCACTGAGTGCCGGGAGTACCATCAGTCTGTCATACGCCCCACCCCCCTTCCTTGAGATCTTCTAAGCAGAGCAGAATGGGATGCATGCATTCATGTGGGCTTGCATTCTGCAGCTGCTCCTGCTGTGTGGATTGGAGGTGTGAGGAGGCTGCTGCCTGTCCTGCATCTCAGCAGACAAGAGGGGATCACACCTGGACATATATTTAGGAAGTGAACTAGATTATACTGGGTGATGTGAATGCCTACTGAGGTCTGCCTTGCCCTTCGGAGGGTTTCAGTACAGTCTGCACACTACACAAAGATTCCTTCAAATAGTAAGCCCACACACATTTAGGGGCTCTCTAGCTAATGAAAAACATTAGGACATAAATGTGTGACTGTTTAGGCTCATGTGTCTCAGAGGTATTGGCAAGACTGTGTTTCAAATAGATTTCCAAACTCTGTCAGTGGCCATGGGAACTTGCTATAGGATTTGAACCTTGCTAGGAAGGACGGTGTCACCTTGGAGATAGTCCGTTTGTTCAACTGGAAAGAAGGCTGATTTCAAATGTTCATAAGCAAGGTGAAAAAAAAAAAAAACCTCACCATGATGGAGTCCTCTGGGACAGTGGAATGGTTATGTGGAATTTAATTAAAATGACATTGTCTCTGGAAATCACAGTGCTTCCTTGCTGGAGGCGCCTACAGAACAGACAGCTGACGGCCCTCCTGAATGGAAGAAAGGTTTGCGCGGTGGAGGGGGACTTGTGAATACCACTAGGCTTTTTCCTGCCTCTAGGATTTATACCGCTTCATTGTGGTCAGAGGTTTGGGAATTTTAATAGGTTTTGGTTGAGATTCTTTTTTTTTTTTTTGGTTTTTCGAGACAGGGTTTCTCTGTGGCTTTGGAGCCTGTCCTGGAACTAGCTCTTGTAGACCAGGCTGGTCTCGAACTCACAGAGATCCACCTGCCTCTGCCTCCCAAGTGCTGGGATTAAAGGCGTGCGCCACCACCGCCCGGCTTTGGTTGAGATTCTTAAGGCAAGGGAAGGTGAATGGACCCTAGGTACACGAGGCGGAGGGAGAGGAAAGCTTTCTAGGGGGTGTTAATGTATTAGTTATAGTGCAAGAGGTCACTTTAAGCTAGCCGCGTCCCCATTCTCACGGAGCACATATTATGGTGGGGACAAACACGCCGCCGACAAGGAAGTTGTGTGATTGAATGCGCCTCATGTGTCTCAGTGGAACACGGAGCAGCAGGGCACAAAAGAGCGAAGCGGGTAAGCGATGAATACCCATATCACCCACCTGCATCTCTGCCGTCACCACAGCCTCCTGCTCTCCCCTGCCGAGATGCTTTGAGAGGGTAAAATTAGTCACCTTGGAAAAGTCCTGCCTGGACAGTGACAGTCGTGGGGAGTTCCCTGGCTTGGTTGCTTATGGTTGCTTAGCCATTACCCTTAACTCTAACATCCTTTGGAGAAACAAAACAGAACAAAACAAAAAACAGGACCAGTTGGTGGGCTCATGTCCGCAGTCCTCCCAGCACCTGAAGGGCTAAGGCAAAAGGATCACTGTGAGTTCAAGTCTAAAACAACCCCCCAATTCACCCTTCAACCCCCAAAGCTTAAGACACTGAAGGTGAAGTGGGGGACCTAAGAGCAGCAGCAGGGGGGTTTGCTCGAGGACTCTTCAGAGTTTATGTCAAGACTTAGGTCTAGGTGTGTTCATCTGACGGTGAGAACCAGGCTTCTTAAGTGGAGCCTCACATGGCGGCTGGTATCAGTGGACGTTGAGTTTCTTACCATGTTGACCACTCCACAGGGCTGCTTGAATGTCCTCTTGGGGTGGCAGCTGGTTCCCCAGAGAGAGTGCTTCTGGGAAGACTCAAGAGGCCATGGTGCTCTTAGGACCTGTTTACTTCTGACTTGTCTTGTATTCATTAATTAGTTCAGCTCATACCCTAAGGGGGTAGAGATGGAGTTCTACTTTATTTATTTGTTTGTTTATTTATTTTCCCTTTTTGGAAGGGTGGTGGTTTCTTTGAGACGAGATCTCATGTAGCCCAGGCTGGCCTCAATTTGCTGTGTAGCCAAAGATGACTTGAGCTTCTGATTCCCCTGCATCAACCTCAGGACTGCTGGAGTTATGTGACATGTGACCCCATGTCTTGTTTTAAATGTTTTTTAGTTTATTTTTTATTTTATGTGTGCGAGTGTTTTTCTTTCATATGTATTTATGTATATATGTACGTACTGTGTGTCCCTGCAGAGACCAAAAGAGGGTATTTGGTCTTCTGGAACTGGAGTAACAAACAGTTGTGAGCTACCGTGTGTGGGCAGGGACCCACGCCTGGGTCTTCTGCAAGAGCAGCAAGTCTCCTAACACTGAGCAATCTCTCCAGCACTCCCAAGTCTTGTTTTTATGTGATGCTGGACTTTGAACCCAGGGCTTTATACTGTCCAGGGGAACACTCTGCCACCTGAACTCCATGCCCAGATCCCCCCCCCCCCAGGCATGTGTACATGCCAGGCAAGGGCTCTCCCATGGAGCCGCAGGCCCAGTTTAGCGCTATCCTTTGAAAGGAAGAGCTTGAAAGAATTCCTGGGCATTGGAAGCCTCCACCATCCGATAGGTCTGGACGTGTGTGTACCTTTTCCACTAAGGAGGGTTGGGCATGGTAGCCCATTGCAGAAAGGGATCAGTGAGTCTCTCACTCCAGCTGCTGTAGCAGGGTTTTTGGCGGTGAGTGTTACTAGTGTAATGAGAGGTTGTGTGGCCACAGTCAAGGAGCTCAGAATCCCAGCAAAAAGGGGGCTTCAAATAAAGCATATGTTTGCAGCCCAGATGACTGCGAAGGGGCTTGGCCTCATCCACCCACACATACTCACAATTTTGCTGTATGTTTTTACTCTGCTGACTAGAAAATCTGAGAGATATATTGGAAGGAGAAGCTGAAAACACAGGGTGACAGTTTTACTGAATGCTCAGGCGTTGGGCCAGCGTGCACTTCTCTTTGTTGGGAGACTCAGCTTGTCCTTCTGTGTGGAGGCTCTTTGCCCTGGCCTGCCTGTCCCCCGTGCTGTGGGAAGACAAGCATCTGCAGCAGATGTAAAATGTGGAGTCTCGTCCTTAGGTAGGATGAGAGGTCTCACGTGTGACCCCTGGGGGTCTGAAGTTCTGTTTTCAGCCAGGCCAGCTTCACATCTGTTAGAGCCACATGCCCCTTTCAGTCCAGATGTTTGCTGCCGTCGTAAGTGTTCACCCATGTCTTACCAGGTAGGGAAACTCACAGTCATGGACAGAGACACCTCCCCAATGAAGAGCGCTCACACCCAAAAAAGAGAACATTCTCCAGAGCTATTCTTTTTAGCTTTCAATAGGGAAAACATATACCTGCTAAGAAAAACAGTCTAGCCAGTTGCAGTCTAAGAAGGTACAGAGAAGGAACTGCCTGGGTCATTAAACCCCTGGAAATGAGTTTAGTGTTTGCATACTTGAAGTGGGGTGATGGGGTTGAAAGGTGGCGTAGAGGCTACACTGTTTTTATAGGATCTGAATGTAACCAGTGGTTACTGTCAACACTTTAGTTAGAACCTATTAACCTTGTGGCTTTCTACAATATACAATGTTTGGCCAAAGAATGGAATTTGGTTTCTGCCTCTTCAGAGTCATACTGACATCTCCTGGCTCCTAGAGGCTTTGGAGGAAGGGTGACTTTTGAGTTGAGTTGAACTCTCTTTTGCCTAAAGTTAGTGAATGATTGAAGTTGGCTTGTGACATCAAATTTTGTTGTTATTGGCCAGGTAGATCAGGATGGGACTGGGAGATTTGCCGCTTTTAGGTTAGTGTCCAGGATGAGGGGCTGTGCTTCTGAACATTGGCTTCCTCGTCTGAAATAGTGGGGATGAACTTACAATGTGTGAAGTTTGGGTTGAACAATGTAGTTTCTAATTATTGGATATCTATCTAAATGAATTCCTGCAATAATTTCTATGTCCGAAGGGTTACGGGGCTATTGAGGCTCAGGTAAGGGAAGAGTCTTCTAGAATGCCTAGCTAAACTTCAGCCTACCTTCTTCTAGGAAATTACTGGGGAGAGGAAAAAAATTGCCCAAGGTCACACAGTTAGTAGGGCCAGAACCTCACCCCTCCCCATCATGGACTCTCCAGAAATCTTAGCTCTGATCCTCCCTCCAGCTATGCCAGCCAGAGTGGGGAATATTTAAGGCAGGTGGCTTTATTAGGTTGCCACCTGGGCAGTAAGGTGCAGAAAACCCGCACCCCGTAGTCTCCAAGCTACTGCCTGGGAGCTTAGGAGTGGGCTAGGGGTCCCGCCGCATGTGGCGGCGCGTGTTCTAGTGTGGCCGGTGCTCCTCTGTCACCGCGGCCTTTCCACCTTGCTGGCGGCCTCTGCGCCGCGCGGGTGTTCAGTTTCAGCGCTGGGATGAGCACAGACAGCGCCTGTCTCCCCGAGGAAGGAAGGCGGCGCGAGAGGGCCCCAGCGTCCTAAGCTGGGGCCTGGCAGCGCGGTGGAGGGGACTCGGCTACCTGCGATCGCCTCACGGGTCTGGCGCGCAGTGCGTCGAGCCTCTGCGGAAGGGGGACGCCTGGGAGCCGCTCCACGGCCCGCCGAGGGTAACCTCCTTTGTGGCGCGTGGGGCGGGTGTGGGTGGCCTCCTGCCCGCGGGATGCATGGCCAGCATCGCTGAGCTGTTCTTTGTGTCTCCCGGGGTGGGTTGGAAGTGTGGGGTGTGTACGTTCGCGCCCGCGCGGCGCCTCTAGTCCGTCACCCGTCGCCAGCTTTCCTGAGTCTCTCCATCAGACCTTAGCCCGAGGGGATGCCACCTGGGCCACCTCGGGGAGAGTTTCTGGAAGTTGGAGGGAGAAGGACGAGGTGGGGCTGCCCAGCCTCTGCAGCCCCCAGGCTGCGCCCCAAAGTTGGTGAGGCAGGTGCAGTGCCCCCTTATACCTCGAGTCTTCCTCTATCCCGGGCCTCCAGCCCCTCAAGGACTGTGCTCCTCGGCTACGGATTTTCAGCAATTCTCAGCTGCTAACTTGCAGGGTGCATAGAAGCCACCTGGTGTGGTGGGGGCGGGGTTGGGGTGTCGCGTGCGTGACTGTCCAGCCTTGCCGTTGCGGAAACCTGCCTGCTAGCCTGCCTAGCTGGCGGGCTGGCGGAGGGGAAAGCTTTAGCTAGCGGCTGTGGCACCAAGCCGAGCCGGGGTGCCCATGTGACTGCGGTGTGCTTGGGAGGAGGAAGCTGTAGAGGTCAGTGCAAAGGCGTCACGCCAGAGAGCAGGAGTGAGGAGGAAGCCCCCAATCAGCGCGGGTGGGAGTCTTGGGGTGGCAAGCGCAGGGTTACCTTTGGACTGCAGGGGCCGGTACACAGCCACTCTCTCACTGCCCCTTCCGCGTAATGAGAGGGTTAAGGGCTTGAGGGCTGGAATGGTCCACATTAGAAGAGGCTGGTCTGGAAGGAAGGTTCTAACACAGTAGGTCCCTGAGGGCAGAGCAGACGCTTAGAGAACTTTCCCTGTCTACACAGCCAGAGAGAACCCTAGTTTTCTATGTGAGTGGTTGGGGCGGCGGGGGTAAGGGGGTCTGGAAGATGGGCTAAGTGGGAGTGACCCATTTGACCAAGCAGTCCCAGGGGTCCTAGAGCTGGACAAACCAAACCTGGTTCTTTCTCCCTGCTGTAGGTGCCCCGTGGGCATCCAGCTACAGGCTGAAGGAAGCCTGTCCTCTTGGCTCCACCCCATACACTTAAATTGTTTTCTCAGTCTGTGTTGAGCTAAGGTTAAATTGTTTTCTCTAGTCTGTGTTCAGCTGAGGCCTCCTGGAGGGGGTGGAAACCAAGGTTAGATTAAAAAAGAAGAAAAAAAAAACTGAGAGGAAGAACTGGTTTTAGGGAAATGAGGACTAGTATTTTGAAGTGGAGCTTAGAGGAAAGAGGCTAGTGTGGTCCATGAGGGTGGGGTAGGGTAGGGCTTTAGGACCCCCCCCCCATTCTTTGGAGGGAAGATCTGAGGTCTTAAGTCAGGACCTGTTTGCATCGGGTCTTGGGTGTGTGTGGAGCCCCAGTCAGGACTTCAGCAGCGCTAGTGCCAGCTTCGTGACAGTCCTGGGCTGTCAACTACACCCCTCCAATGGGGTTGCTAGGCAGCGGGGCTCTGATGTACTGGGAGGCCTTCTGATTTGTCAGACTCCTGCAGACACATGGTTAAAGCTCCTTCCAGCCTATCCGGAGGAGGGACGCGGCACGCTGCCTGCATATTGCCGAGCCCCGGGTCCACCTGAATAAGAGGTGCAAAAGGCAACCAGAAGGAGGGGGCTCCTGGAGCCCTCCAACCTTCAAACCAGCCCAGCCCCACATCCCCCATTCTCTCTACTGGGCTTGCTGCTGGCTCCTCCCTGCAGGTCCCCGCCCCATTCTATCCCTCTTCCCCAAACCACGGAAGATCAAAGTGCAGCAGGGAAAAGAGGTCAGTGGGGTAAGCGTGTATGCGGGCCTCTGTAGGTGTCAAGATGGTTATGAGGGAGGGGAGGTTGCTCTTTTGTGCCCCTTGGGGTTCTTGTGGGTAGGGGTCAGTGGTAAGGGAGCTAACACCGTTGTTGGTCAGGCCTGGACTTGGAAGCCAGTGAGGTACCCCGCTCACTCAAGCTCTGTGCACCCTTAGGGCTAGCATGTAGGGGTAGGAACGGGAGCTTGCTGTGTACCTGCCTTAAAGCCTGGACTGCCTGCCTCTTCTAGTACTTATCAGGGAGGGAGCTGCTGTGGGTTCCTTCACGCCTTGAATGCACAACCTGTGGTTCAGCTTCTATTGCCGGAGTTTTTCACCCCTCTCCGATCCCAAGACCATCTTTGAATCCCTCCAGTTGCGATAAATCATCTTTGAGATAAAATTCACATATCGTTCACATAGAAAAAGTGTGCAACCCAGTGTTTCCTGGTGTGTTCATAGAAAGGTGCAACCACACAGACAATTTTAGGTATTTTCATCCTGACGGGATGAAACCCCCACCCCCACCCAGCCCCTGGCCACCACTAATCTGTGTGCTTCCTCGTCAGATTTCCCTAACTTAGGGTGTTTCATGTGTGCGGAACTGGGTGGGATTTCTAGCTTCATTGCTTACTTGGCGAGCCATTGCGTCATTTAACTTTATCTGTGTAGCCTCGTCTGCAAGGGGCTCGTCGGTCTGCAAGGGCAGGGATCGTCTGCACTCTTACCCATTTCTCAGCGCTGAGCTTCATTCCTGGGTTGGACTGCTGGTTGAATGAATGAGATGAATGGGGACTGGTAATTGGCAGACTACGCAGGTGGTTTACTACTGAATTCCAGGGGGCCCAGCTGCTACAAAGGGGGCTGGCAGCTAGGGAGAGCTAAAGCCATCGGATCTGTGATGGAGCAGAAAGGAAGCCTTGGAATTGGGCGGGGGCGGGGGGGGGGGAAGAAGGGTGGCGGCGGTTAGGGGTCGAAACTGATAGTGGCCTGTGGGTTGCCAGTTCTCTTGGGAACTTGAAAACCAAGACACTGTCTCTGAGCTCTGGGGTGGGTGACCCATGCTTGAGATTTGTCACCTGATCCCAGGGGCATCCCCCAGGAGGGAAACTCCACTTAGATTTCAATTTTTAAAATAAGAAGAGGAAATTCCCCATCTGCAACCTTTATAAAAGGGCATCGGGTCAGGTGACTCTGAAGGGTTTGCTCGCCCTATGATTTGGGGTTGACTTGTGCTCTCTGCCCCCACTCCTGCTTCTGTTCTACAGGTACTGTCTGATGAGTGTGAAGGGTTGTTTCACTGACTTTCACATTGACTTTGGAGGTACCTCCGTGTGGTACCATGTTTTCCGTGGTGGGAAGGTGAGTATCTATAGCTTTTGTACTTGAGTCCGGTTTGCACCTCCTAAGACCCTCTAGCATAAATTCCTCGGCTTTGTCTCTGGGTTTTTTAACTTCAGAGTAAAGGTGGCAGTTGTTGCCTGCCTCTGAGCAGGAACGTTTTGCACCAGAGATAGACATCGCTCTGAAGATGAAGTAGTGGGGTACATATTCAGGGTGCCTGTGCCAAGTCTACTTTTGTGGGCAGCATTCCTGCATGGATGTAGGTGATGCACGGGTTTCTTGAGGATGCCCATGAGGGCCTGGCTCATCTGGGTCTTCATGGACATCCATTTTAAACGACAGTGTTGGAAGAGACTCTGGGAGGAAGTCAGCCCACTTGATTCCAGATGTTTTTCCTCCTCCAAAGTGAGCACAGGCAGAGTTTATTTATTGGGGCCATTTTATCATACATCTTAGGAAATTCCCTTCCACTTCGCTCGCTACCTCCCAGATGAGCCTGTGGCTCGGGGGAGAAACTGTTCTACCCAGCACAGGAAGCATTCCTGCCTTGGTATTTCAGCAGGAATGGGGATATCCCAAAGGCAGCCAGAACCCTCCTCCCTGCTTGGGGAGTCCAGACAGATGGATTTGCCACCCTCCTTGTCCCTCCCCAAGTAGGCGGGGCTCTTTGGGGTTTGTTCAGACTCTGGAAGAAATCAGAGACTTCAGCCTAACGGCCTCCTTTCCCTCTCAAGATCTTCTGGCTGATCCCTCCAACCCTGCACAACTTGGCACTGTATGAGGAGTGGGTGCTGTCAGGCAAACAAAGTGACATCTTTCTGGGAGACCGCGTGGAACGATGCCAAAGAATTGAGCTGAAACAAGGCTACACATTTTTCATCCCTTCTGGTAGGTTCCTGTTGTAGTCTTGGGGTTGGTCAACCGCTGGCTCCCCCATCATTTGGAGCAGCCTCTTGCCTCCCTGTGGATTCAGCCAGGGTTGGAGGCCAAGTGAGGGCTTCTGTGGGCTTTGGGATTAGGGGAGCCATGGGTAAGCCCTGAGAGTAGGTCTGGTGGTACAGAGAAAACACAGAACCTGAGTTGCCATACCTGTGGGTTGGCCTTCCGTGGCCCTTAGAGAAGAAGCCTTGGGTTCTTTCTCTGGGGACATTTGAATGTCTTATCTTGGGCCTTCCTCTAGAACTGTGGTTTTCAGACTGTGGGTCACAACCCCTTTGGGGGGGTCAAATGACCCTTTCATGGGGGTCACATATCAGATATCCTGCATATCAGATATCATAATGTCAGATATTTACATTATGGTTCATAACAGTAGCAAAATTATAGTTATGAAGTAGCAAAAATGATTTTATGGTTGTGGCCACCACAGCATGAGAAACTATATTAAGGGGTCACAGTTTTAGGAAGGTTGGGAACCATTAGTCTAAAGATTTCTGTGAGAAGATGACAGGCCCCTTAGGGACTGAAGATGAGTGCCCCACAGACGTCAATACAAGCTCTAGGGAAAGGTTATGAGCCCTCTTAGTTGGCACTTGGCTCTGCGGCCTCAGTGTTCTCTCCTTAAAAATGGGTCAAGTTGTGTGGACTTAGTGAATTCAGACCTCCTTCTAGTTTCGTAGAAACAGACAAGAGAGGGCCTTTAGCTATAGACTAAGTTAACTAACAGAGGTAGCCAGTGACCTAGGAATCAGGGAGTTCTATGTGTGCGGGGGGAGGCAGAGTGTCAAGTCCACACGTGGCAGCTTGTATATTTCTTGGTAATTAGACTTTGGAAGCTGGCTGGAGAGATGGCTCAGAGGAATAGAGCACTGGCTGCTCTTCCAGAGGTCCTGAGTTCAATTCCCAGCAACCACATGGTGGCTCACAACCATCTGTAATAAGATCTGGTGTCCTCTTCTGTACTGCAGAATACATGAAGGAAGAAACCTATATACATAATAAATAGACTTTGGAAGCTATGGCAACCAGAAGAAAGAGTGGCAGGAAACGGTTGTGATAGGAGTTTAAAGGAGAATTGTGTTGGGTATCTAAGAAAGATACCCTGGAGTTGGCAATGACCATGTCAAAGAGGCTGGTTCTAATGTGCCTTGTGGGTATCAAAACCAGTGTCTAATCAGAAATAAGATCTAATACAGTGCGACACTATGGGTTGAATGCATAGAAGCAGTATCACATGTGGGTGAGCAGGGCCTGTAGGAATATATTTTAAAGAAAGAGTGGTGCTTTAAGCTTGGTAATTTTTTGTTTGTTTGTTTGTTTTGTTTTGGTTTTGGTTTTTCAAGACAGGGTTTCTCTGTGTAGTCCTGGCTATCCAGGAACTCACTCTGTAGACCAGGCTGACCTCAATCAAGCTCACAGAGATCCGCCTGTCTCTGCCTCTTGAGTGCAGGGATTAAAGGTGTGCGCCACCACCACCCTGCAAACTTTTTTTGGGTCTGAAAAATCTACCTCTGTCTTTATTTTTCCTACTTTGTTGCTACCAGGCAACATTAAGAGATAAAAAATTATATTATATTTATTTATATTATTTATATTTATATATTTTCTTTATTTGTTTTGTGTGTGTGTGTGTGTGTGTTGGGGAGGGGCTAGAGTTTGGAGGTCACAGGATAGCTTGAGGGAGTTGATTTTCTCCTTCTACCATGTGGTCCTAGGGATCAAACTCAGCTTCTCAGGCTTGGTGGCAGTACCCTTACCCCCTGAGCCATCTTGCTGACCCCAAGATTTGGATTTAAGTTTCAGGGACCTAAGTGAATACTTTAGGTTCTCTTGGGACCTGGAAACTCCAGCATCTAAACCCTTTGATTCACAGATACACACATTTGAGTTGTATGGTAGTCTGCTTGTGTTTTGCACAGAGAGAGCCTTGAGGGAATCCAGGAGGCTTTAGGAGTGTTTCTGTGTTGGAGAATCCAGTTCTAGTTAACCTCTGACCTAGGTTTTCATTTCCATGGTGATAACCATAAATTTTAACTTCTTTCTTTCTTTCTTTCTTTCTTTCTTTCTTTCTTTCTTTCTTTCCTTCTTTCTTTCCCCCTTTTCTAGTCATCTTTTTTTGTGTATTGGGATGGGGGTGTTGAGGCAGGGTCCCACATAACCTAGGTTGGCTTTGGTTTCACTATGTAGCCGAGAAAGATCATCAAGTCCTGCTCCTCCTGCCTCTACTTCTGAGGTGCTAGGATCATAGGTGTGTGGGACCGTATCAAGCTCGAGACAGATTTGACACAGAATGGGCTAGATGTCATGATCCTCTTGCCTCTGCCTCCCAAATGTTAGGACCACAGGCATATACCACAGTGACCAGCCTCCACAGTGAATTTGTCTGTCTGTCTATCGATCTACGGTCTGTTGAGGAATGAACCCAGGGCCTCACAGACACTGCCTAAGTGCTCTGCCAAATGAACTGTAACACGTCAACCCACCCTAGAAAGCTTAGACATGTTTTCTGCTGCCTTAAGCGCTTAGTGTCTGCCTCTGTCTCCCAGTGGGTCTCCAGTTCTTTGAAAGTTCATAGGAGGCTGATGGGTTAGAGTGGCTCAGTGTGTATCGCTTTTCCTTCCTGTGTCTGAGGACAGAACAGCTATGTAAGTTTAGCGCTAGTGGCTCTTCAGTCTATCCCTAGACAAGCCAGGAGGACTCCCATCAAGAGGAAGATCATTGAAGAGAACCGAGAAGTGGGAAGATCAGAAAAGGGGGCCTTCTTGGTTTATCCTGTGGATCTGCTGGCCATCATGGAGGTACAGGAAATGGTAGCACAGGTCAGAGTGCCAGGAGCAAGCCGTGCGGTGGTGGCGCATGCCTTTAATCCCAGCACTTGGGAGGCAGAGGCAGGTGGATCTCTGTGAGTTCGAGACCAGCCTGGTCTACAAGAGCTAGTTCCAGGACAGGCTCCAAAGCCACAGAGAAACCCTGTCTCAAAAACCCACAAAAAAAAAAAAGAGTGCCAGGAGCATCTACTGAGGAGACCACTGGGTTCACCCTGGTCATTGGAGGCAAGCATGAGTGTCAAGCAATAGTAAGTCAGGGGCTGTATCAGGATGAGCCAAGGGACATCTCTTTTTCTGATGTCCTGACCATGTTTGTGGCCTTGGCCTCCCACTCTGACTGCAACAGTCCAGGTGAGTTATGGGTAATAATTCTGAGCAGGAAACATTCTATGTCCACTGTTTGTTTTTGTTGTCAGTGTATAAGGGAAAACTCAAGCCCCTCTTCTCCCTATGCCCTTTTTACCAAAAATAAAGATACCTGACCAAAGGTCTGTTTCTCAATTGATAAGTTTCAGGGTCAGGTTTAGGTACCCAGGCGTACCTAGTTTTTACACCTACTCACCTGGCTTGTATTCTGTTGCCCCTTCCTGACCATGTGACTTTGGGAAACTTACTTTCTCACTTAACCAAACCAAACCAACCCAAACCAAACACAAACCCACCTAACCAAGAAACAGCTCAACAAGAAAATATCTTCATGTGGTTGGTTGGTTGGTTGGTTGGTTGGTTGGTTGGTTGTGTGCAAGCATTTCATGTGGTCCAGGCTGACTTCAGACTTGTGACAGTGGAGGGTGGTTTTGAACTCATGATCCTCTAACTCACCTCCCATATTCCGAGATTAAAGCACTCACTTAGCAAATGTTCTTGGAGCCAGGCTGATTGCAGGCAGTGAGGGAGGGCCTAAGGGATGTATGATACAGCCCCTCCCTCTTGGGTGCATGTCCAGCCAGGTGGCAGTCACGTTAGGGATACCTGAAGGCTGGAAGTGTCTGAGGAGTATTCTGCAGTTCAGAGACTTAGGCTGATCATAAGTATTCCCTGACCTTGCCTTGGAGCAAGAACCATCCCTTGGGAACCTGAGGCAGGGAGAAGCTAGTATGGGTGGCCAGTGTTACTTGTCTCAAGAGTTTTGCTGGAATCCCCCAAAAAATTAAAAGCCAGTTATGGTGGCATGTAACTGGAAGTTTCTCTCCTGCCTGCCAGTTCCTGAAGCTTAATATTAATTATAAACTGACCTATTAGCTCAGGCTTATTAACTAAATCTTACAACTTAACCCATTTCTGTTATTCTGTATTTTACAACAAGGCTTGTGGCTTGTTACCTCACATCTTGCTTCTCTGGTGGCTGCTGGTATCTTCCAGACTCCACCTTCTTTTTCCCCTGTGTCGTTTTTAGATTTCCCACATAGCTATATTCAGTCAAAGCAACTTCTTTTTTTTTTTTTTTTTTTTGGTTTTTCGAGACAGGGTTTCTCTGTGGCTTTGGAGCCTGTCCTGGAACTAGCTCTTGTAGACCAGGCTGGTCTCGAACTCACAGAGATTCACCTGCCTCTGCCTCCCAAGTGCTGGGATTAAAGGCGTGCGCCACCACCGCCCGGCTCAAAGCAACTTCTTCATTGCCTGCTCTTCCAAAGGTCCTGAGTTCAATTCCTGGCAACCACATGGTGGCTCACAACCATCTGTAATGAGGTCTGGTGCCCTTTTCTGGCCTGCAGACATACACACAGTCAGAACACTGCATACATAATAATTAAATAAATAAATAAATATATATATTTTTTAAAAAGCAACTTCTTAACCAAGGATAATAAGACATAATTCACAGCATACAGAAGGGTATCCCACATCAGTGGTGCACACCTTTAATCTCAGCACTTGTAGGTAGAGACAGGCTGATCTCTGTGAGTTTGAGGTCAGCCTGGTCTACAGAGTGAGTTCCAGGACTGTTTCACAGAGAAACCCTGTCTCAAAAAAAAAACAAGAAAAGAAAGTTTTGCTTGTTGTGGTGGCCTACATCTTTACTCCCAGTGCTTGGAGGCAGAGGCCTATGGATCTGTAAGTTCAGGGCCAGCCTAGTCTACGTATAATGGTGGCTCTGAGTCCTTGACAGTGTAACGTGATGGGCCCTTTGGTAGTCCACCTATAAAATGGGTACAGGACCAGGGAAGAAGCAGAATGAAGGGGGTGAACTTAGCACGTGCTGGAGAGATGGGAAACTGGGCAATTGCTGCTTGACTCTGGCGCTTCAGGACCAAGGAAGACTGGGGCCTGCCTTGTGTATCTTCCCACATTCTGAGGATGGAAGCAGTTCAGTTTCTCAGGTGAAACCTCCCCATTTTGCAGCACGAAGTAGAGCAAACTTAACATAGCCTTGGATCAGAGACAGCCTGGAGTTTGCTAGTTGGCAGCCACACTGTCCAGGGCATGGGGGTGGGCTGGTCATGGACTCTGCGATGGCGTCTCCTTGGCAACTACAGAAATGGAGGCGGATGTGCCAAGGGGCTCATAGACTGCTTTCTGAGCACTGGGACTGTAGGTGAGACTTCTCTGCCTCTGTTCTTGGCCCCCTTGGGTCCCAGAAATCACCCCTGCAGTGGGTTTTGTCCGTCACTCTGCTCTTTCCATGGCTGCATTGTCCCCCAGCTGCTTGGCCTGAATATGAGGCGTTCATTGCCTTTGTGTTGCTGACGGCAGATGCCAGCCTCTCCTGCCCTGTTACAGACTAGGACACCAGCCTCCCAGAGTATCGTGGTGGGAGAATGAGTTTTGACACCACAGCCTCTCTCCCCATTTCTTCTAAGGGCATTATTGAGTCAGTGGAAGCAATTGTAAGCAGTGCTGGAAAGGAACTCAGCAGCCATTTCAATCTCAGCGAGTCTTCCTGACCCACCCGTGATGCCCTTGGGTGAGAAGGAACGTGTGTAGAACCTTCCAGAATCTCTAGATTCCCCGCCTACTTACAGTGGCATCTGTCCTCTGTTTTCCTCTGTTCACACGTTAGGGTACTAGATGTCAGTCTGCCTGCAGGGAGAGTCTGGGTTAATCAATACATCTTACTGTGGTCACCGTCCTTTTCCAAACTGACATAAATGGCAATTTCTTGTAGCAATTGAGTTCTGGCTCACCAAGTTCCACAAGGAAGGCAGTTGTCTTCAAGTGGGCACACATGGCCAAATCAGGGAGAATCTGGAACCGAGACTCAGGCTTGGGTAGAGGGAAAGGTGGGCATGTGGAGCATGGGAACAGGACCCCGAGGCCCCAGACATCCTGTCTTAGGAGGTGTTGTTTAAACAGCAGTGACGGTGGTAATGGCAGCAGACAGCACAGCTCTGCTTGGTAAAAGCCAGAAATGTGGTTCTGCAAAGATCACCTGACAGGTGGCAGAAGCAAGAGACACCGTTTGTTGTTGTTATTTTTATTACAGTATACAGATGCTCGGTTTCTGTGTCTGTAACCTCACCACTGGGGGTTGAAGTCTGGAGTAGAGACAGAAGTCTAGCCAGTCAGGAAAATCCAGGTTCAGGGAGAGACCCTGCTGCCAAAAGTAAAGTGCAGAGCGCTCTAGGAGGGCACTCGATGTTGGCTTCTGGCCTCCGTGGACAAGTGCACACAGGTGCATGTGCACGTATGTAAATCCGTACATACGCTGCCCCCCCCCCAGTATAGAAAAGGATGCAAATAGGATTTTATGCCGATACAGTCGCACCAAGCAGATGCAGAAGTAAGACCTTTTAGACTCCACTATTGTCTTCCCAGAGCTTAAAGTCCAGGGTGCTTGATGGTTTCCTCAGTGGCGCAGTGGTCACAGAGCAGCAGATGGCCTGAGCCAGA
Source organism: Chionomys nivalis (assembly GCF_950005125.1). Lineage (NCBI taxonomy): Eukaryota > Metazoa > Chordata > Mammalia > Rodentia > Cricetidae > Chionomys > Chionomys nivalis. The sequence continues at coordinate 111,210,103 of NC_080088.1, forward strand.
GACCTGAAAGCAAAAGCAGAGCCTCCATTCCTGTACCCCATGGTGTCCAGCTATTGCTTTTCTCTGATAACAGCTCTGCCTACACTGGCTAGGAGGGCTGGTCCAGCAGTGGCCTTGGATCCCCCAGATGTCCTTCTCAGGTGGTGCAGACTGTGCCTGACAACTGATGTCTTAGCTCATGTGGGAAAGAGACTGGACCTTCGTGGAGCCTGGGCAGAGTTAGGTTGGGCCTTCCAGAACTTTCCTCGCATGAAATGGTTAAGCACACGTTAGGGAAGAGAGGCTCCAGGGTCTCTGCTTGCTCCGGTTTGTGTTCTCCCCTCTGCTGGTCCTCTTCTGTCTTCTACTCTGAGTTTCCCCACTGGCTGTCCCTGTCATTGCCTCTGTCCTTACTTCTCATCGTATTTCTCCTTTGCTTCCTGGTGCGTTTCCACATCTGTTCCATGTCCGCTGGGGCAGTGCGGAGTTGCGGGAAACGGCTGTTCTCCCTTGCCAGCTGACGTTTGTTTGTTTGTTTGTTTGTTCATTTATTTATTCATTCATTCATTCATTCATTTATTTATGTGTGGCTCTGGCTGTCCTGGAACTTGACCAAGCTTACCTTGAACTCAGAGATCCCCCTGCCTCTGTCTCCTGAGCGCTGGGATTAAAGGCATGTGCCGCCATCGACCTGCAGCAGCAAGGGGCTCATCTCTCAGCCTGTTTGAACATCTGCAAATTAGAGTCACTATAAAGCTGTATCCCCCTCGCTCCGTGTCCAGGGCCACATTGATATTTGCTGCACTGGCAGTGCCAGCAGTCTCAATGGAAGTGTGGTGTTGTTGAATAAAATCTCCACAAACCAGGTAGAGGCTAACTTTGGGGGTTCAAATACTTGCAGGTGACTTTACCTTGAAACACCTTAGTTTCTTCACCTGTAAGTTGTAGTTGAAAAGAGATTGCTTCGGTAAGAATCAATCAACTGAGACCTGGAAAGCCCTTAGAGTGCACCTGGGGAAGTCACAAGGGTGACCCACACTTTTAAGAGGTTGCAGTGTGTAGAAAGGACAACCACCATGGCTGTTAGTACACGGAGAAGAATAGAGGGGACAAGAAAAAGGCTGGGGTAGAAGCAGCCTGTTATTAAGGAGATAACTTAGACATGGGCCTTGGAAGAGTCCATGCCCTCAGGATGTGTTCTGCAGAAAAAGTGTCTGGGTTCTGTGGTCATTGCTCTGAACTGTCCCTTAGGACCCCTCCAGGGACCAGTATTCAAAGGAATAACTAGGGAAAGGCTGGGGGGCTGAGCATGGATGCGGGGACCAGGGCATTCTCCTGACTTGACTTCATACCTCAAGTCCCGGGAGGTAGGTTTGCATCAGCGTCTTCAAGACAGGCACTTGCCTGCAGCATCCCAGACTTGAATTAAATGGGGCCTCTAGGAGCTCTGGGCTGAGTCCCTCAGGCTGCCCAGGAGCTTTGGTGTCTGAAATGCCAGGCATCGCATGTCCTACACATCGGTGCCCCCTTTGCCCTCCCCGCCCAGGTTGGATCCATGCGGTATACACCCCTGTGGACTCTCTGGTGTTCGGCGGGAACATCCTGCACAGCTTCAACGTGCCCATGCAGCTGCGGATCTACGAGATTGAGGACAGAACCCGGGTAAGGGCGCCCTCTTCCCCGGGGCTGTGCTAGTTTTTCTCAGTTCCACTTTAATTCTCCCCACTGCTGCTCCGACTCAAGCTGGGGCCTTGGTTCTGGTTCTGGAAGGAGCCAAGACATTCTCCAGCAGAGCCCTAAATCCCTGGAGTTTCTGTCCACCGCCAGGCCGTAGGCAGACAGAATCCTCTGTGGTGAAGTTGGGCATCATTGTGCATTCCTAAAGTCTCAGCTCTTGGGAAGTGGAGGCAGGATCCAAAGTTCAAGGCTAGCCAGGGCTACATAGAGTGTGACCAGGCTGAGCTACATTTTATCATTAAAAACAAAGCAAAAAACAAACAAAAAACTTTGTGGAAACTCTACCTGAGCAAGTGTGTGTATTTGTCTTGGGAGAGCAGCGGGAGGTGGGAGGGACCCAGCGTTTTTTTTGTTTTTTTTTTTTCCTTTGCCTATGTAGAAAGGTGTATGGATCTGAAGTTTGCTGGGGCTGGGGAGGCTTGAAAAAGAGCCAGCCTGGTCCAAGGTCATATCTTTCCTACTGAAGTCTGATGGAAAGAAGCTGGTGTTTTTAGTCTTGCTGCTGAGCTCAAATCCCCCTCAAAAGCTGTCTGGGGTAAAGCTTCCCTGTGACCATTTGGGCGATGTTTTCTCAGCTATCAGATTTCCCAAGATAGGGTCATATGTACCTTTTGTTCCTGGAGTTTGTTTTCTCTGAATGTCTGTAGCTGGGACTTGGCCACCTTCCTTCCATGCTACGCTTGATCACATGCACCCAGGCATTTGAGGCGGGTTCAGGGGTGAGAGTGGCTGGCAACCATCTGTAATGAGATCTGGTGCCCTCCTCTGGCCTGCACGCATACTTAGAGACAGAACACTGTATACATAATAAATAAATCTTAAAAAAAAAAAAAAAAGAAAGAAAGAAAGAAAGAAAGAAAGGAAGGAAGGAAGGAAGGAAGGAAGGAAGGAAGAAACTGTATCCCTGAGATGGAAAGGGCCTATTTCATATTCTCCCTCCTCTTTCCTCTTCTGTTTTTAATGTGGCCGTTTAAATATTTCTTTGAATTGAGATATAACTCATGAAATTCACCATTGGAAATGTGAAGTTCTGTGTTCTTAGTATGTAGCCATCACCACTAACTCCAGCACATTTTCACATACACCCCAGGAACCCCTGTACCCATTAGCAGTCATTTCTTATCCCCTCTTTCTCCAACCCCGGAGGTCTCTAATCTACTTTCAGTCTCTATGAATTTTCCTGTTTTAGACATTTGTTACGAATGGAGTCATGTAGTTCATGCCTTTTATATCTGAACTTTCCCACTCAGCATGATGTACCTTTTCAAGATCCATTCATGTTGTAGCACATGGCAGCGATCTCATGACAGAGTAGAGCTCCATTGTATAAACAGAATACATGACATTTCTACTTGGGATTTGCCTCAAGATGTGACTTTTAGACCCCAAAGAAGTATTGATGAGCAGCCGGGCGGTGGTGGCGCACACCTTGAATCCCAGCACGTGGGAGGCAGAGGCAGAGGCAGGTGGATCTCTGAGTTTGAGGCCAGCCTGGTCTACAGAACGAGTTCCAGGACTGGCTCTATAGCTACTGAGAAACCCTGTCTTGAAAAACCAAGAAAAAAAAAAGAAAAAAGAAAAAGCCGGGCGGTGGTGGCGCATGCCTTTAATCCCAGCACTCAGGAGGCAGAGGCAGGCGGATCTCTGTGAGTTCGAGGCCAGCCTGGTCTACAAGAGCTAGTTCCAGGACAGGCTCCAAAGCCACAGAGAAACCCTGTCTCGAAAAACCAAAAAAAAAAAAAAAAAAAAAAAAGAAAGAAAGAAAAAGAAAAAGAAAAACCAAGAAAAGTAATTGGTGAGCTTGGACTCTGGAGAAATACTTCCAGCTGCTCTGATCAGTCTTGTTTTTAGGGCTCATTTTCATGGGATGCTACATTGGAGTCAAAGTGAGGCAGGCAGCTGAGGGGGCCCAGGGCTTGATTGTGTGTCATCTGTGGATTTTCTGGCTTGCGATGCCCGCTTTCACACCGTCCTGGGCCACGATCCTCTGCAGAGCCTGTTTCCATAGGCCTTCTGCCTTTCTCGAAAGGTGTGTGTCCTCTGTGCTGTCCAGGGGAAAGGCACTGGCTGGGCCCAAATAAATGGTCACTTTTCAGTCTGAGTCAAGTGATGCCTGTACTCTAGCCAATGGTTCTTTGGCCAACCCTGAAAATCAGGCCATTGCCGGTGTGGATGGAAGGCTGGGACTCCAGAGGAGAAGTCAGGCCCAGACTTTGCAGACAGTTCCTAAAAGCCACAGTCAGACTGGGATTTCTCAGTTTCTCTGACACCTTGCTGGGTAACTGTCCCCTCCCAAGGGAATCTGGTTGTCCATCTCAGAACACCTGCCCCCCACAGTCCGTGTTATTACCCCTAGGAGCCTAGTTCCTTTCCCTAACTGGTGTCAACTCAATCAGGAGTCAGGGTAATGGATCCCCCCCCCACCCTCCTACCCCCCCATGACATCATTCTGTTTGCTCTGGTGAAGTATCACATCACAGTAAGATGCACGTCGGTTCCCTCCCCCAGGGCCGCCTGTCCTTAGTCTCTGAGGGGGCACCCATCTGGCTTCTCTGAAGCAGATTGTTGGCTCTAGGGCTGAAGTAAGGATGGCTGTGGGGGGCGGGGGAAGCCGGCTGAGCTGGAAGCAACAGCAGGCCTTTTAATCTGCTTTGATTTCTGGTCTTTGGAGAGGGGCTTGGCTACAAGGTCCAATTGTTTCTGTCTTAGGAGCCAAAGCAGACAAAAGGCTCTAGAGAGAGTCCTGGAAGCCAGATAAAATGTCAGGACCACTTGTCAGCCTGATAACAGCTCAATTCCATCCATCCCTATCAGCTCCTTGAAGAAGGTTGTGGCCGTTTAAAAATAGTTTTTCCCAGAGTGTTCTAAAACATGGCTTTGCTTGGAAACAAACACTGGAGGTTGGCCAGAGTAAGGCCAGTGTAGGAGCCCCTCGCCCCTCAGTGTGGGTTGATTTTAGAAAAGGAGTCTGCCTGTGTGATGCTGGGTGGGGGTCAGATGGGCTGTCTAGTCCTCAAATCCTAAGATTCTCCCACATTTGGAAAATAATTTCATTTTTCTGTGCTAGATGCTAGGTGACACTTGGCCCCGTAAGGCAGTGCAGACAGATCTAGGTCTCTAAGGGCTGACAGAGGACCAGTTCCTTCTGGGAATCTCCCACTCTGAAGATCACAGGAATGGGAACGCTAGCGCAGAACGGACTGCCGCACTGTGAGCTTCTTAATTCCATCACAGTAGTCGTGACGTATGCCCTTCAGCTCCAGTTTGCTACGAGGGCAGGAAGGGTGGTCCAGATGACCACTCAGCAAACTGCTGTCTATCTTATGCTTGTCTTTTTTTTCCCTTAATGACTCTAGTGAAAACAGCCTTCCCCGAAAAGGTAATGCCAGTACCCCTCATGTTCCCTCCCTTTTCAGCCAGTGACTCTGTTCGGAAACCGCAAACTATTTACCTTTCCTCTCCCCTCCCTCCTGCTATTGGATTTTTATTTTTTTCCCCCATTGATATTTTTTTTTCCAGGAGAAAAACAAAATTTAAGATACTTCCGCCCACTCTCGCATTTTAATTTCTCAAGACGTGGGCCCTAGGTGCAGAGAGAGCGCTTCAACTTCCTCTAGCATTCGCTCAATTCTTGGATGACTCAGGCCTCTGAGGAAGGGCTTGGGCCAGGCGGATGCCACTTACTGGGCCTTTGGAAGTCCAGTTGGACCCCTGAGATCCACTGTCAAATTGTCCTCTAGTCAGGACGCAGGACCTTCTTTGTGACTGCCTTGCCCTTTGTTTTGGACAGAGGTTGGTTGACAACTCAATTTGGTGAGGCTCCAAGTTTGTCACCAAATAATATTGAGCAATCGTGTGTTTAATGTTCCCAGGCATGTGGCTGAAACCTTCTGAAGGCGGAGGGTAGAAGGCGACAACCTGTTTGTAAGTCAATTTTTGCAAGTTTTTTTTTCTGCAGTTCTCTCTTGGAAAAAAAAATTAAACTACCCCCCCCAAAACCCAAAACCAACCAACCAAACAAACAAAAAAGACCAAACCCAGTTGAATTCTTTCATCCGTATTTGTTTCCACCCAGCTAGTTTCCCTTGGGTTCAGCAACAAAGAGGGGGAGATTTGCCGTCCTCTTTGAAATACAGCCCCCCCCCAATTTTCCCCCTAATCTAGAAGGACTCTCTGGTGTCACAGTGCCCATCAAGGACATAGTGGCGTGGATAGTATAAAAAATTTTAAAAAGTCAAAAGTTCCAAGTGTTCTCCATCAAGTCTGCTATTGAGAGTTCTGAACGCGGGGGTCTGTTTTCCTCAGCTCGCGATTTAGGGATTGGCAATTTGTTTCAGAATATTTTGGCCCAGTCTCTGGAATCGGGATGGGGCTCAGCCCCTCCCCTCAAACTCTTCATCATAGGAGGTCAAGGTCTGCTTCAAGCTCTAGAGCCCCTCCCCTGCCCAGGGGCACTGATGAGTAACCGACCAAAAGCATCCCAGCATCCCAGCAGTGAAACTGGACTTCTCCGAAAGTAGCTGGAGCCAAGGAAAACACTTGATTCTGTTCCCAACTCCATGCATCTCCCAGAGGAGCTGAAAAGCATGCAGCGAATCATAATCTCATCCCTAAACACGTCATCCGCCAAAAGAGGCAGGGAGGTGAAGTGGACCTGGTTCCCAGGTGGAGGAGGGCTTGGGAGCTGAGAAGTTAGCCAAAGCGGGTCTCAGTGGGAGACAGGCGGGGAGGGAGGTCCTTTTCAGTATGGTGCTTAGAGAACACGAGATAAATATGTCTTAGATAATAAAGGACTTGAGTCTGTTCAAAGTTGGTTTTGTTTGAGAGGTACCAGGACACCGTGTCTGGTCAGCACAAAAAGGGCACGTGGGGCTAAGGGCCGCTTGCTGAAGGGTGAGGGAGGTGAGGAGCGAGTCTCTGACCTTCACAGATACACTCTTAGAAACAGGCAGAGAAGAGTGTGTGGGGAGTTGTGTAGGACCCCCTGTGCAGTGCTTGGAGGAGGAGAGCGCCCCACAATGGGAGATGAAGTCACCTTACTGCTTCCATGTCCATTCAGGTTGTAGCTTCTGGAAGGTTCCTCCATGCTGAGGTCATCGATAATGGTGTTATTCCTTCCTTTCCTTCATTGCCAGTCTCTCTGCATAGACCCTGTGCTGTCACCCATCAGAATTCCCTCGCAGGCCACTTGCAGTTCTTACATGCGCTGCTTCTTCGCCTCCACTGATACCCTGCCAGCAGACCCCAGTGATGTCTCACCTTGTCACATTGGGGAATTGTGTCCCTTAGTGTCCTTAGTGGAAACACAAGCAGCTATTGTAGGCGGATATGAGGAGCAGGACACCGGATGCTCCTAAGGGGCCTACCCTTGGGAGGTAGGCGAGACTGCGCCCCAATTCACAGCGTCCCTCCGGTCATAGCCTTCCTCCCAGAATTCAGGAGGCTGTGGTAACAGCTGTTGAAGAATAAGGACTGGGAGTGGACGTTAGTTTTCCATGACAGGGAGAAACAGCAGAACTCATGCAAGAATATTCTAGAATGAGGAGCCCATGTCTGTTGTAGGGGGATCAGGCAGGGGTTCTGTTTGCAGGTATTCACAGTGCTGGCAATTGTCAGGGAAGAACGTTTTCTGCACACAGCGGGCCCTGTTCACCTTCCAGGATGGGTATCTTAGGGACTAAGAATTGATGCCTTCCGTAGGCCTCTCTCCGCCTCATCCATGCATGCTGCTGGCACCTACCCCTTTCAGGCCTCCCTCTTGCTTCCCCGCCAGTGACACCTCCCATTTTTCCCTTTTGCCATTTATGCTCTTGCTAAGATGATAAGCTCTGCTTCAGGGACCCAGCCGCCTGCCATGTGTCTCCCCCATTATTCTTGGAAACTGACCTCTTGCCCGCCTGCTCTTTGCTTCCAGGTTCAGCCCAAGTTCCGCTACCCCTTCTACTATGAAATGTGCTGGTATGTCTTGGAGAGATACGTGTACTGTGTGACCCAGCGCTCCTACCTCACTCAGGAGTACCAGAGAGAATCAATGCTTATTGGTGAGTAAAGCTGCTTGCAGCCCTCAGAGCTGCCTGTCTGGCCAATCGTGGAGCCTGTGGATTGCCCTGAGTCCCCTGGGAGTCTCTGAAGCCAGAATGCTGGACAGAAAGCCTCTTAGGAAATAGCCCTGCTTGTGAGCCTCCTGTCTGGAACACGGAAGCCAAGAAAAGGCACTTGCAACCCTCAGAAGAAACACAGTTGTTACGCCCTCCTATGACTGTGCATGCTTGCAGGAGCCAGTGTAGCTAAGACGGGACCATCCAGCAGACAACCCAGGCTCTTTTGGTCCCTCTGTAGTTAGATGACTTTTCTTACAATACCCTGAGATGTGGTTTTTGTCCCCAGAGGAGCAGACCCGTGTTGCACAGCTAGTTTCCATAATCCAGACCAAGTTTACCCAGAATGGAGGGTAGCCAGGGCTGGCAACACAGGTTTGAGGGTGAAGGGGATCTGGGATGGGGGAGGGAAAGTGCTTAGGCTCTCTGCTTCAGTGCCCTCACCTGCTGCTGGTTCTTAAAGGGACAACGCCCTCAGCCATCCCTGGATTTGTAGATGCCTACCATGAAGTTGCATCTGGCTGTTAGAGGGACCCCTGGTCAGCTTGTAGGAGCCAGATCTTCTTCCCTGTGTGGGGCAGTTTCTGGGAAGATGAACTGAAGTCCGTTCCTATCCCAAGACACAAACCTCACGTTCACAGCGTGTGCAGTTTCTTCCGCAGCCTCTAATTCACGTGTCTTTTCCCCTTCTTTCCCTCGGTCTTGTCTTTTGTGCCTTTTGTGGTATTTAGGGGGTTTGGGCCTGGACAATGGAAGTGTTTTTTTAGTCTTTGTTTTTAGTTTGGTTTGGTTATTGTTGTTTTGAGATAGAGCCTTGCTGTTTAGTCCAGGCTGGTCTAGAAATAACTCTCTGTGTAGACAGGCTAGCATCAAACTCTTAGTCTTCCTGCCCCATTACTCCAGTGCAGGAATTTCAGGCATATTGCTGGTTGGTACTGAGCTGGGAACTGAATGAACCCAGGGCTGTACATCCCAGGGAGTCACTTGGGGGCTTTTTGGTCTGTTCCAGGTGTGCGCAGCCATCAGCCCTGACCATGTCCGTTTCCAGGAGTGTTTCCATAAGCTCTCACCTTTTTTTTTTTTTTTTTTTTGGTATTATTTTGGTGGTCTTTGAGACACGGTCTTATTATGTAGACCAGGCTGGGCTTGATCTTGAACCTGCGTCCCTAGGATTAAAGGCACATGTGACCACACCTGGCCACCTCTCATCTCCTTATCTTTGCCCATCCCCAGCCTTCAACTGTCATCAGTCTGCTTTGTCTAGAAATCCCCCCACCTTGCTAATAATATATGAATAGAATCCTATCATGTGTGGTGTTTTGGACTGGTCTTTTTCTACTAATTTACTTTTGAAGTTTAAAAAATTACATCTGTTGGGACTGGAGAGATGGCTTAACAGATAAGAGCACTGTCTGCTCTTCCAAAGGACGGCAGTTCAATTCCCAGTTCCCATATGGCAGTTCAAACCTGCCTATAGCTCCAGTTCCAAGGGATCTAATACCTTCGCACAGACATGTATAGAGGCAAAACCCCAATGCACATAAAATAAAATAAACATTGAAATAAGTTTTTGAAAATTACATTTATTTAGTCTGCCTTTCTCCCTCCCCCTCCCTCCCCCCTCTTTCTGTGTAGGTGAGATCTCTCTCTCTCTCTCTCTCTCTCTCTCTCTCTCTCTCTCGTGTGTGTGTGTGTCTGTGTGTCTGTGTGTGTGCAGGTGAAAGGTCAACTTTCAGGAGTCTGTTTTCTCTACTGCTATGTAGGTGCCAGGGATTGAACTCAGATTGTCGGGCTTGGCAGCAAGTGCCTTTACCCACTAAACCTTCTTGCCAGCACTTGACTAATTTTTTTTAACGTTTATTTATTTTAAGAGTATGTGTATGTGCTTGTATGGATACTGTGTGAAGTCCAGAGGAGAGCATCAGATCCTCTGGAACTGGAGTGACAGGCGGCTGTGAGCTGCCATGTGGGTGATGAGAACCACAGGTCCTCTGCAAGAGCAGAGATTGTACTTAACCACTGGTCTGTCTTTTTATCCCTGCCATTGAGTGACCTGTACGTATATGATAATGTGCCAGGCATATTATCTGTGGTAAAGCACCCCGTGTGGGTGCAGAGAACTGGAAAAAGCAGAGCTGGGATTTGAACCTGTGTATGACTGACTACTGCCCTCCTATAGGGCAGAAGACCTGTACTAAACCCTTGTTCTCTACAGTAAGGGTGAGTGGAATCCACAGAGCAGGGGTTAAGTGATCGTCATTGTATCTCATGATCTTCCCCACAGATGCCCCAAGGAAAGGCAGTGTAGACGACTTCTCTTCTGATTCCTGGTTGGACATGGAGGAGGAGTCCTGTGAGCAGCAGCCCCAGGAGGAAGAGGAAAAGGAGGAGGAGGAAGAGGAGGACAGGGACGGTGCAGATAAAACACCCAAGCCACCCTCCGATGGCCCCACCTCACCCACCAGCACCCCCTCAGAGGAACAGGAGCACACAGGGAAGAAGCCCAAAGCCCCTGCCATGCGATTCCTCAAGAGGACTTTGTCCAATGAGTCCGAGGAAAGTGTCAAGTCCGCAACGATGCCCATAGACTACCCCAAGACTCCCACAGGCTCCCCTTCCACCGAGCTCTCTACCAGGTGGACCCACCTTACCGAATTTGAACTGAAGGGCCTAAAAGCCTTGGTCGAAAAACTAGAGTCGCTTCCGGAGAATAAGAAGTGTGTCCCTGAGGGCATCGAGGACCCCCAGGCCCTCCTGGAAGGTGTAAAGGTGGGCAGGGACCAAGGCTGGGTCGGGTAAGGGTAGCTAGCTCTTCTGGGGTTGGTCCAGGTGCTGGGATGGTACTCGGGCTAGGCAAACCTATCTGGGTTATGGAATCTGGGACCACTGTTAGCAGCTGGGTGGAGGCTTGCTCTGTGAGTGACAGCAGCTTCTTCGATAGTCTTTGGAATCTCAAGGCTCTCCCGTGTGTTGCAACAACATTCTATTGGATTTGGGAGACAGACTTCTATCTCTTGGTGATAGAGCTTGCCATTTTGGGTTGATTGCCTTGAGTGTGAGCCGGTGACCGTCCGTCCTCCTAGCTAGCCATTGGCTATATAGTCACCGCACAGCAGCCTAAGGTTGAGAGGTTGCCATGATCTCAGCTGCATCTGCTTGGGCCCAGAGGGTCAGGTAGAGCTGGGATAGGAGGATCCAGCAGAGATGCCAGAGTGCTTGCTGGGCTTCCCACTGTGTAGGCACTTCTGGTAGTGTGGACTCCAAGCGCAGAATTGCTTCTGTAGCATCACTAAAACTGCAGTTATGAAGCTGTAAGACTTCTCCCCTTGCTGCTCCAGCATCTGATGAGGGCAGTGGAACTTGCTGTCTACTGGTATTAGAAAACCGAACTCACATTTCTTCCTTGGGAATTGGTAGTTTATCTAGGCAGCATTGTGTGGCCTTGCAGGGGTTCAGACAGTCAGGGAAAAAGCTGGGGGTTGGGAGTGTGTGAAACACTGGGGCTCAGGTCAGGTAGCCTGTTATCATATACTGTTATCACAAGTATATGGAACCATTGAATGACAATCGCTAATCCAGGTGCACCTCACTTACTAATTTGATTTTGTTGTCTATGGTACTAGATGGATGCAGAGCATCACACATCCTGAGCAGGTTCTTTTTGGTTCTTCAAGGCAGGGTTTCTCTGTGTAAAAGCCCTTGCTGTCCTGGAACTCATTCTGTAGAACAGGCTAGCCTCTAACTCCCAGAGATCTGCTTGCCTCTGCCTCCTGAGTCCTGGGATTAAAGGCATGCGCCACTATTGCCAGGCTGGTTTTTAAATTTTTATCCATCACAAAACAATAGTACTGAGTTCACAAAAATATTGTAAGCGGGTTAAACTCTCCGTGATGCCTTTTACTTCGCTAGAATCTGTGCGTAGTGTGTTGGCAGGGAGTGCCCCGGCTCCTGGCCAGATTTTTCTCTTCTTGTATCTCTGCGTTGACCTCCGAGGCTGCATTTGATTGTTGGTGATCAGGCCTGTCAAGGTGAGGGTGCAGAGTCCAGCACCAATGCTGTGAGACAAGGTGCAGGTGCTGAGGAACAGGACCCCTGTGGCTTGCCTGGCTGGGTTTTTATTTAGCTTTCTAGCTGAAGGAAGGTCTTTTTCATTAGGTCTTATTCGTTATTCAGTAAGAGAAGGTTGCAGAACGCTAAGAAAGTCATCCGCATCACCACCTGTGGAGATCTCCAGAAAGCTGATGCCGGTGGTCTTCAGAGATGTCTCTCGTTTTACTTTCATCTTTGAGACAGATCCTTCTATATCCCAGGCTAGGATAGCCTCAGAATTGTTAATGTAGACCAGGAGGACCTTGAACTTCTAGCCCTCCTGCTTCTACCTCCCAAGTGTGGGAATTCAGGCACGTGCCACTATGCTTAGTTTATGTGGTGGCAGGGAACTGAAGCCAGGGCTGTCTGCGTGTTGTGAAGGCACTCTGCCAACTGCCTGGAAATACTTCTCTTTAAATACACTGATTCTGGATAGCAGTACCAGGAAATCAGAATACAGGAGATCTTTGAGTTCAGATTTGTTCTCCACTCCTTGCCATGTGGCCCTGGGCACATCATCCTGCTTCCTATTTTCTGGTGCTATGTAAAACGAAGATACTTCCTGGCACTCAGGAAGCATCTCTTGAGTTCAAGGCTAGCCTGGTCTATGTAATGAGTTCTAGGCTAGCCAAAGCTACATAATGAGATGCTGTCTCAAAAAGTCAAAAACAGGGGGCTGGAGAGATGGCTCAGTGGTTAAGAGCATTGCCTGCTCTTCCAAAGGTCCTGAGTTCAATTCCCAGCAACCACATGGTGGCTCACAGCCATCTGTAAAGAGGTCTGGTGCCCTCTTCTGGCCTGCACACATGCACACAGACAGAATATTGCATACATAATAAATAAATAAATAATTTTTTTTTTTTTTAAAAGTCAAAAACAAAACAAAGATATCAGGCACGATGTGCTTGATCTGTCTGGGGACCAGATTGTGATGTCTGTTGGTCACTCTGAAGAACATAGGTACTTGACTAAAAACTGATGTGGGCAAGGCTGGAGTAATGACTCCATAGTTTGGAGTCCTCCCTGCTTTCTTAAAGGATCAGAGTTGAGTTCCAGGAACCAACCACTTGTAAGTGCCGCTCCAGAGGAACCAGCATCCTCTCCTGGCCTCATACACACATACCACTCATAGACAGGATACACATATAACTGAAAAATAAAACCTTGGCCAGCTAGAGTGCTCGGCTCAGTCTGATGACCTGAACATTCAATCCCTGGAACAGACATGGTAGAGAGAGAGAGAGAGAGAGAGAGAGAGATTTGACTTGACTGATTGACCTAGCCTCTGACCTCTGACCTCTACAGGTATACAATGGGATGCCTTCCCACCAATAAATATAATAAAAAATTTTTAAACAATTTTTTTAAAGACTAAAAGGGGGTGCTAGATAGATCAGTGGTCAGGTGGTTAGGAGTACTTAACTGCTCTTGTAGAGGATCCAGATTTGATTCCCAGCAACCACATGGTAGCTCACAGTCTCCTGTACCTCCAGTTCCAGGGCATGGAACTCTCCCTCCTTTCCCTTTTGGGCCCCTGTATGCACATGGTACATATAAACTTACGGACACACAGAGAAATACATACATAAAATTAGTAAATATGTAAATCTAAAATAACAAACTGAAATGGGATCTGGCAAGATGGCTCAGTGGGTAAAGGCACTTGCTGCCAAGCCTCACAATGGGAGTTAAATCCCTGGAAGCCACTTAGTGGAGGGAGAGGACTAATTCCCCCAAAGGTATCCTCTGATCTCTGCCCTTGCACTGTGACCGGGCATGCCCCTACAAGGTAAATAAATGTAACAAAAGCTGGAATTTTTGAAAGAGTTCAAATAGCACAATGGCAGGGGACCGGGGCATGGACTGACTTTGAGGAACAGCAAGCTCCAGCTTTGGCCAGCCCCTGTTGTCCCATGATCCTTTCCTTCTCTTTCCCCACCTCTCATCCTTTCTTTAGGGAACACTTACCTCCGGCCTTTGTTTCCCAGGACTGACGGTCACAGAGCACCACCATAGGCTCTGTTGCTTAGGAGCCCAAGCAGCTTCTTTCAGGGCCTGGCAGCTAGGTGTTTGCAGAGCCACACCCAAGCCTCAGGCTCTAGGACAGTGGTCGCCCTTGGCTCCTCCACAGCTTGACTTAGAGTTAGTGTCACTCCCGACTCAGCCTGTGGTCAAGATTGATTGCCAGTGACTTTCCCTCTCTCTGTTGTCACCGAGTGATACCAGCCATTGGATTCAGGCCAGATGAATCCAGCAGCAGCGCACATCAACGTAATTAAGTGTGTAGAAGCCATCCCCAGAGTCTCATTCTGGAGCTCTGAGTGCACATGAATTTTGGGGACACACTGATTAGCAGCAATTGTGGGGTGAAGTAATTCACCGATTGCCTAGCAAGCTGTCTCTCCTGGAAATGTCTCTATTTCAGCTAGAACTCAGGAAGAGGGCTGTGTCTCCTGGTGGAGGGGAAGATGGGCGTGTAGCTGTCATCCTCAATTTGGTTCTGAATGGACCAGGATACAGCCCAGCACGTGGCGGGGCTGTGAAGGGCTTGGCCTAAGTAGGCAGAGAGCACCAAGGGTGTAGATGGGACGACTTTCTCAGAGTGAGCTCAGAGCGTCCTAACCACTAACCATGTGCTGCCATGCCCCCTTGCCGGGATCTCATGTTCTTCTGGCTGTCATCAAGTTATCATGGCATAGAAAATCATCTGTCTAATCGCGTGGAATCATGGGATAAGTAGAGTTATGGGACTACTGGGGATTACGGGGCTACACAGGGCTGTGGAAGTGAAAGACCCAAGTGAGGTGTTCCTGTTTTGAAGTCTCTTTTTATCTCTCTTCCTTCCCTTCCCCCCTTCTCCCTTCCTCTTCTTCCTTTCTTTTCTATATCTTTTTCTTTTTTGGGGGGGGGGTACAGTCTTACCCTGTAGCCCAGGCTGTATGTCTATATGTAGCTGTATTGCCTCACCCTCTCAAGTATCAGGATTATGGGCATGAAGTAACATATCTGGCCAAGGTTTTCTGTTTGTTTGCTATATTTTTTTTGTTTTGTCTTTATTAACAGCCAAATAGAGATCAGCTGTATTGTTCTAACATCAAACTCCAAACTTAACGAAGAAGAAAGTCCTAAATTAAGAGTGCACTGCCCAAATGGATGTCAATTCTAAATTAAGAGTGCGTTGTCAGTCAGCGCTTGGACAGTTAACCCCAGCACTTGGGAGGCAGAGACAGGTGGATCTCTGTTAGGTCGAGGCCAGCCTAGTCTACAGAGTGAGTTCCAGGACAGATATCAAAGCTTCAGAAAAATCCTGTCTCAGGAAACAAAAAACAAAACAAAACAACAACAACAAAAAATGAATTTTTCTGGGTTAGAGAGATGGCTCAGTGGTTAAGAGCACTGGCTGCTGGCTGCTGGCTGCTCTTCCAGAGGTCCTGAGTTCAATTCCCAGCAACCACATGGTGGCTCACAACCATATATAATGAGATCTGGTACCCTCTTCTGGCATGCAGACAGAACACTGCATACATAATAAATATATCTAAAAAGAAAATCATATTGTCCAAATGGGTCTTACTTGTCTTTTTGTTTTGTTTTGTTTTTCAAGACAGGGTTTGTCTGTAGTTTTGGAGCCTGTCCTGGAACTAGCTCTTGTAGACCAGGCTGGCCTCGAACTCACAGAGATCCACCTGCCTCTGCCTCCCGAGTGCTGGGATTAAAGGCGTGCGCCACCACTGCCCGGCTTGTTGCTTGTCTTTGAGGATAGTTGTGGAGTCAGGTTGCAGTCACTGCGCAGTCTGTTGTGCTGCTGATGTTCTTGGGGACACAGTAAAATAGGAGGAGGTGTGAGCCATGTCATGGCTGACACATGTAAGGCCCTAGCAAGGCCTTGAAGTGTGTAGTAAACTTGAAGTGAGTTGGTATCGTTATTATTTCAGATACCTTAGAATAAAAACAGTTTTGTTTCTAGTCAGGTCTGAGCTCACGAATCCATGATGTGGGGAGGGGGACAGAGCCTTCTTCTCTGTAGGGGTCTTGCAGTTCTCCACTCTGGAACCTACTGTCTTTCCTATCCTCTCTGTCTGTCTGTCTGTCTGTCTGTCTGTCTGTCTGTCTGTCTCGTGTGTGCGCGCACGTGTGTGCGTGTGCACGTGTGTATGTGTGCATGTGTGTATTGCACGAAGCTGGGTCAGGACCTTCTGCATCTTAAGCCAGTGCTCGATCATTCCTCCACTTCCAGCCCTGATGACTTTTGTAAAATCACCTCTTGCTGACTTCAAAGGAACCTTTTCAGAGGAGCCAAAAGGCAGGAAGTGAGCAGCCAGGGGCTGGCTTCCAGGGCGACCGCAGAACAAACTCTGTGTCCTGTGTCCCCTTGGCTGTACAGCCTCGGGAGAAAGAAGGGAGAGCAGGACTTGGGAGAAGAAGTCAGATACCCAGGCAAACCCATACCTGGTAAACGTAGGTAGCCCCAGCGTTCAGGGCACTTGGTTGAGACCTCTTTTCCACATAAGATTGGAAATTTCCATTTGCATGGGTTAGAGTTTAGAGTTAAGGCTTGAACACTGTGTTCTGGGGAGGCTCACAGTAAAATCTACAGTGAGATTTTTCATGTAGAGATGGAATGGAGGGGGAGGGGCTCAGTGATGACCCAGATAGACTGGTACCTGGTATTCCCTTGAGCAAGTAGCTCTGGCCTTGTAGACCCTCCCTTAACCCCTCAGTCGTTTGGTGCTCTTTGCTGGTGCCAGTCCCAGCCTTGTTAGTGGTGTTTTAGTCACTGCATAGAGGGGGCTTCGGTGATTAGCACCCTGCCCTGGGGAGCAATGGAGCCCAAGTGTCCTGGGTTAAATTATTTGAGGGAAGCTGGCGTGGAGGGAGAAGGGCAAGGCCTAGCCAGCCTGTGGCTCCTTTGGTAGGTCACATGTGGGGCAGTTTCCAGGAGCATGAGCCTCGTGGTAGCTCCATCCTTTTGCAGGAAGCTTGCCCTGGGTTTGCCAGAGCCACAGGCTTATATAGTATAATTGCTAGGGGCTGGGGCAGTGTGGGCGCACAGTCTTGATTCTGTGTGCTTAACGGTCCCTGGGAATGTATAAATTCAGGCAGCGCCTAAGGAATCCTGTGACATCATCCTCTCCACACAACTTTCTTTCTTTTTTTAATGAGACAGAAAACTCCCATTAGGTTGTGCCTCCCCTGACTTTCTTGCCTTTACAAAAGAAAATGTTTCTCAACAAGACAAGGCCCATTGTGCCCCCCGGTGGCCAATCAAGTGCCAAACAGATGGGAACTTGGCTTTCTTTGGTATGTGAGTGAGGTCTAGGATACAAGAGCACCTAGGAAAACTTTAAGATTATATTCAATTAAAAAATACAGATCCAGCTGGGCGGTGGTGGAGCATGCCTTTAATCCCAGCACTCAGGAGGCAGAGGCAGGCAGATCTCTGAGTTCAAGGCCAGCCTGGTCTACAAGAGCTAGTTCCAGGACAGGAACCAAAAAGCTACAGAGAAACCCTGTCTCGAAAATCAAAAAATAATAAATAAATAAATAAATAAATAAATAAATAAATAAATAAAAGACAGATCCAGGAAATGTTGGTGCACACCTTTAACTCCAGCACTTGGGAGGCAGAGGCAGGAGCATCTCTGAGTTTGAGGCCAGCCTGCTCTACAGATTGAATTTCAGGACAGCCAAGGCTACAGAGAGAAACCCTGTCTCAAACCAACCAACCAAATGAAAAGAATACAAAAGCAGGCAGATCTGAGTTCAAGGTCAGCCAGAATTACAGTCGTGTCTTTAAAAAACAAAACATTTTTAATTAATATACTTAACTTTTAGAACTTTTTTGTGGATGGTGGTGTTGGTTTGGTGAGACCGGTCTCACCAATTTTGGCTGGAACTTACTCTTAGACCAGGCTGGCCTCGGACTCTTAGAGAGCTCCCTTCTCCCTCCCAAGTGTTAGAATTAAAAGCCTGCATCCCTTCACCGAATAAGAAAACTTTCAGGTTTATGGAAAATTCAGACAAATAGAACCTCTCAAGCCCTGTTCCCATCTCAGTATAGTACATTCGACACAATCCTTAAATCGAAGGATTTGTCAGTCCCTTCTGTCCCAGAATCTTGTCCCTGATACCCCAACATATTTAATCTCCTCAGTTCTCTTGGATGGACAGTTTCTCAGACTAACCTGTTTTTTATGATGTTGGCAGTTTGGGAGGAGGCTCTGGTCTGGTGTTTGGTAGCATGCCCTTCTTTGGAGGCTCCAAGCTTTCTGTCTTGAATTCTATCTTTTTTTTTTTTTTTTTTTTTGATTTTTCGAGACAGGGTTTCTCCGTAGCTTTTGGTTCCTGTCCTGGAACTAGCTCTTGTAGACCAGGCTGGCCTCGAACTCACAGAGATCCACCTGCTTCTGCCTCCCAAGTGCTGGGATTAAAGGCGTGCGCCACCACCGCCCGGCTTGAATTCTATCTTTTGGAAGATTTCTATAGTTAGTCATTATGTGGGGCTTTGGGCACCCGACAGTGTGTCCGTTGCTCTTCTTACTGCTCATGGAATACCTGGCAGGAGCAGCTCGAAGGAGAACTGTTG
Organism: Chionomys nivalis; assembly: GCF_950005125.1. NCBI lineage: Eukaryota > Metazoa > Chordata > Mammalia > Rodentia > Cricetidae > Chionomys > Chionomys nivalis. The sequence goes on from NC_080088.1 coordinate 111,228,592, forward strand.
TGCTTTATAGCTTCTTTTTTTTTGTTTGTTTGGTTTTTGATTTTCCCGAGACAGGGTTTCTCTAGCTTCGATGCCTGTCTTGAAACTCACTCTGTAGACCAGGCTGGCCCTGAACTCACAGAGATCCTCCTGCCTCTGCCTCCCGAGTGCTGGGATTAAAGTTGTGGCTTATACTTTCAGAAGCAGTCAGTCCTCAGCGGCGGGAGAGCATGATGGAAGCCATTGGCATAGCTTATTGTGTCTGGGCAGCAGTCAGGTCTCGGGGAGAGCACAAGCAGGAAATTGTGTTCGCTTGTAACCCTCCAACCCCACCCCTGTCGGCCCATCTTTGCCATGTAGCCTCTCTGTCTAAAAGGTTCTGTATTCTCAAATTGTCACTAGCTGGGGATAAAGTGTTGACATGCAGGAGCTTGTAGGAGACATTGCTCTTTTAAACCATAACATAGTCAAGATGGTTTTTGTTGTTGTTGTTGGTTTGTTTTGTTTTTTGAGACAGCTTTTCTTCTCTATGTAGCTTTAGCTGTCCTAGAACTAAATCTGTAGCCCAGGCTAGCCTCAAACTCACAGAGATCTGTCTGGCTCTGCCTCCCAAATGCTGGGACTCAAGGCGTGAACCACTACTACCCAGCTCAGTCAAGGTATCTTATAAATAGCAAGCACCCCTGAATCGGATGTCCCTGGGCAGAGAATGAAAGGCAGGCAGGCAGCCGGCTTGAGCTGCTGTTTGCTGCCTCCCACGGGGAATGGAGACACTGCCGTGCCGTCTCTGAGAACCAGTCAGCCAACTGATGACCAAGAAAGTAGGGCAATAATTAGAGTCAGAAGTGGCTTAGATTCCTGTCTGGTCATATAGATCAGAGAAAATGCCTTGAAATCATCTTCAGGGCCATCAGGATGGTTCATTGGATCCTTGGGACACAGGGAAAGGTGGAAGGAGAGAGCTGACTATGAAATGTTCTCTGAACTCCACATGTACACCGTGGCTTCAGCATGTATGAGCATGTGTGCCCTGTTCAGCATACATGTGCATGCACACATATACATGATTTTTTTTAAATTAAAATAATCTTCATCGCCAGGTGGTGGTGGCGCACGCCTTTAATCCCAGCACCTGGGAGGCAGAGGCAGGTGGATCTCTGGGAGTTCGAGGCCAGCCTGGTCTACAAGAGCTAGTTCCTGAACAGGCACCAAAAGCTACAGAGAAACCCTGTCTCGAAAAACCAAAAAAAAAAAAAAATAATAATAATAATAATTTTCACCTACATTTATTCTTTGTGCTCTTCTGCTCTTCCTAGTAAATCTTCCTCTGTGAATGGTCATGTCCTTAAATGTCACTGGATGAGTGCTTTTAGCTGGCATCTGGCTAAACGTCGGCAGGAAAATCAGTTGTATTGGATATATTAGGTTGGGATGCTGACCTATCACACTGTGTTCATTGCCTTGTGTGCAATTTGCAGGTTCTTAGAGGGTAATATGGACTCTTAGCATATTCTGGTGTTTTACATAGCACCTTTAGAACCTCATTCTGTGTAAGAAGCCACATCATTGAATTGCCTAGCTCATTTACAGTTGGAGGGAGCAAGGCCTAGGAAGGGGTAAAGCCCTGTCACCTAGGCGCTTGTCACTTACCTCTGCGGAACCTTGGCCATGAATTTTTCTTCTTCTTTATTTGATTTTCGAGACAGAGTTTCTCTGTGTGGGCCTGGCTGTCCTGGAACTCACTTTCTAGACCAGGCTGGCCTCGAACTCACAGAGATCTGCCTGCCTCTTTAAGTACTGGGATTAAAGGTATGTACCACCACCACCTGGTGACCATGAATTTTTCAAGGTATAAAAATTCTTCCTCCCCATTCTTGGTCTTTTCTTGATCTCCCCCCCCCCATGGTAGGATCTGCAGCCCAGGGTGGTGTAGAAAATGACCTTGAACTCCTGATCATCCCGCCTCTTCAGGCATGGACCCTGTGCCTGGCTGGGTTTTATTTCTGTCTGATTTCCTAGGTAGCGGGGGCGGGGGGATCCTAAACTGCTCAGACCCCTGCTTCGCTGACTAAGAAGTGGGACTGTGATGGAAAGAGGCTGAGCAGTTAGGAATGTCTGCTGCCTGAGTTGCTGCCGAAGCACAAGGAACAGAACTGGGAGCCCAGCACCCATGTCATAGCTGGGCATGGTCCTACACAAGCCTGGAATCCCAGGGCTGAGGTGGGCAGCGACAGGATCCCTCGGTCTTGCCGGTGCCCTGCCTAGCCCCCAAGAGGTTCTTGCCTCAAAGGACTGAGGAGGAGAGAGACAATGGACGGCCCTTCTCTGGCTTCTGTCTTCTCTGTGGAGAACACACACATGTGAGCGTACAGTACAGACACGAAGTAACTGTGTGTGAGTCTGTGATGCTGTGGACAGTATGGTGCACGCCTGTAACCCCAGCACTCTGGAGGCGGAGGTAGGAGGATCTCTGTAGGTTCCAGGCCAGCCGGAGCTACAAGTGAAATCCTGTCTCAGAGATTTGGGAAGAGGAGTGTTGTATGTTCTGAGTCAATAAGAAATCTAGAGAGTGGAGATGGTGACAGGCAGTGATTTCATTATTTATTTTTCTTTTTTATTATTTATGAGAAAGCTTGCAAGCCTTCGAGGGGTTAGTTTTACCTCCTTGGAGATTTTCCCTTCACCCCCAGTTAATACGGATCCTTTGTTTGGCCACAGAACGTACTGAAGGAACATGTGGATGACGACCCTAGCCTGGCCATCACCGGGGTCCCCGTGGTCAGCTGGCCAAAGAAGACTCCAAAGGTAAGAGGCGGATTGCTCATAGGTGGGAGACCACTTCTCATCGCTCTCCCCGTAGCCTACGTGTTGGGAGTCTGGAGCTGTTCTTCACTGGCTCCGGGGAGACCTATCCCCCAGGTTCCCTGCAAATGCTTTCCTTTGTAAAGGGTTCCCTGACCTAGCTATGGAAACTGCAAGCAGCGGCCCCTGGCGGCCACCTGTAAACTGCGGAAGGGAGGCTTGCTCTTGTCAGGTGGTTTGTCTCAAATGTCCCTGTCTTTCGCTTTGTTCTCCCTGTCCCTCCACGGACTGATTCCCTCCCTTTTAGAGTGACTTCTCTGGTTTCGTAAAACGAATCAGCATTTAACGTGAACATGTCTAAGGCTCTGGAGATGAGTTAGTAGATAAAGGGCTTGTGGTGAGACATGCAGGAAGGTTTCTGGAGACCATGCGCGGCTTCACTCCATCCCCCTCCACCTGCACTCCGCTTCACAGTCTAGAGGCCGGCCCTGGGATGGTTCCGAGGACTCAGTGTCATTATTCACACAAATCTCCCAGAACAAGGGCTGGCCTACAATCAGCAACCTCTAAATCAGCGTTCTCAACCTTCCTAATACTATGACACTTGAATATAAGACCCCCACCTATAAAATTATTTTTGTTGCTACTTCACTATTGTAATTTTGCTACTCTTTGAGTCGTCATGTAAATATCTGGTGTGTAAGGTGGTCTTAGGTGTTATGGTTTAAGTAAAATGCTGCAGGTTCACAAGCGGCAGCGGACAGCGGGTCCGAGACCATGGCAGGCCACAGAGGCAACCTGGGTCCCAGGCAGGGAGCTGGTGCTGTTTCCTGAGTGGCCTGAAGGCCATGAAGGGCAGAGGAGCCCAGGTAGGGAGCGGGTGAGAGACCAAGAGCAGCAAATCCCAGGAGGAGCCACAGCTCCGGTGGGTAAGAGACAGATGGATAGGCACACCATGCAGAGTAAGGTTGGATATTTATTTAGCAGGTTATGGAAGGGAAGGGAAAAAGGGAGAAGGAAGAAGAGCAAGGAAGAAGAGCAGAGAGGCAGAGAAAGAGAGAGAGAAAGCACCAGAGAGGGTTGGAGGAGAGGAGCCATAGCAGCAGCTACCTCCTGGGGTAGAGACTCAGGAAAGAAGATCTTCCTGCCTTAGTGGGGGTGGGGTGGGCGGGGCTTGTCTCTTAAAGGGACAGAACACACCTTTACATTAGGTACTTCATTAAACATCATTCAACCACTGCTCTAAATACCTACTATTGCTCCTGGTGGCACACAGTCCAAGAGTTAAAGACAGAAGGAAGCAGACCTGGACTACATGGCTAGTTCAAGGCCAGCTAGAGCAACACAGCAACCCTACTTCAATAAATTAAGCACTGGAGATTTGGCTCAGTGACAGAACATTTGGTGTCAGAAGGAAGACTCTGTGTTAGGGTTGGCTCCCCAGCTGTAAGCCAAAAACAGAGGTTACCTGAGCTCTGGTGTAGCTTCGTGGTGGAGTGCCTGCTTATGCCTGCTTAGCACGCATGAGGCCTTAGCTTTCCTCCCCAACGAAATGTTGCTCTCAGGTAGTGCCAAAGGATGCTCTGCTCATTTCTGACTTTGTTTTCCATTATCAATGACCCTGAGAAGAACTTTCTAGACCTCTAGGCATTGTCACTAGCCGTGTAGTACCAGCATTTGAAACATGGCTTGTCCACATGGAAAGGTGCTGTATGTGTAGGTATGCAGCAGATCTCAAAGGCAGCCCAAGAAAAATGTTATTAATTTCCATATTGTTGAAATTAGTGTTACTTCATTGTATAAAGAAATGCCCAGCCGGGCGGTGGTGGCGCACGCCTTTAATCCTAGCACTTGGGAGGCAGAGGCAGGCAGATCTCTGTGAGTTCGAGACCAGCCTGGTCTACAAGAGCTAGTTCCAGGACAGGCTCCAAAAACCACAGAGAAACCCTGTCTCGAAAAAACAAACAAAAAAACAACAAAAAAAGAAATGCTCAGTAAAATCTGAACGTCAGATGAAAAACAAATTCTTCATCTAGGTGTGATCCCCCCCAGTGTTATATGAAATATATTTATGTCCAAAAGGTCATGCTCATCTGAAGTTTAATCTAGGCAAAATGTATTTTTAGTTGATAGATCTGGCAAAACTAGTTAAAATGACAATTTTTTTTTTTCTGAGATGGCAGTTTAACTGGATGGATTATTAAGGTTTATTAAGGGTAATTTATTAAGGGCATGTGTGTTTGTAACAGGGGCTTACTCTGTACGCCAGGCTGCCCTAGAGTTTACTTCTCCATCCTAGCCTCAAACTCACAGTGATCCTCCTGCCTCAGTCTCCCCAGTATTAGGGCTGCAGGCACGTGCCACATGTATGGCTCACTTTATTTATTTTCACACTTTAAATTGTAGCCACAAAACAATAGCTCCGCAATTGTCACCCCAGCACTCGGGCAATAGAGGCAGGAGCATCAGGAATTTGAAGCCAGCCGCTGTCACCTCACAGTGTGAGGTCAGCCTGGGCTGCAAAAGACCCCGACTCAGCTGAGGATACTGTTAAGTGGAAGTAAATTCAAGATTTGAACTCCAGTACAGAGCAAAAACCTCAGAAGTACATCTGTGGCTCATTTCTTCTTCCTGTTGAAGGGTGCTATTGCTGACAATTCTTTTCTCTTTGTCTGATTATTGCCCAAGAGTCCTTTTCCAAATGTAGGATTGTTTGAGCTATCCATTACTTATTTGAAATCCAAAGGTTATTGAATTTCCTAAAACTCCTACTTGGTAGGAAATGCGTAGGGGTATAGATAGGATATGCTTCGTGTATCAGTCCACTCGCTCTTGTAGACAGGGTCCTGGAGCTGCTCGCTGGTCCTGGGCTTGTGTGGCTCCAAACAGCAAAGCAAGGCTCTGCTATAGCCCTTGTCCCCAGCTAGCTGACCACACAGCATGTGAGCCTGCTTCTATCATGCATTTCTGTGAGAACTCAGAGAAATGCGGCAGAGGGAAGGGGGGAGGGCAGTGCCACACTTAAGCATTTCCTGGCGAGTAGGGTTAAAAAGTTAACAGGAAAGGAAGGAATGGCTGAACGACTGGCTGCCTGGGCCACACCGGGTCCCTGGGTTCCCAGGTTTGCCCCCAGCTTCCTTCCAATTTGATGCGCGTGGGGTTGAAAGATCAAGGGTGCTCACTGAGGCCACCAGGATGCCAGGCGGGGAGCAGGGTCTGCTCTGGGTCCAGTTACCCTACAAGTAATTAATGCTCAGGGGTGATTAGCTAGAAATGCTTTGATCTCCACCTCCCTTCAGGAGAACAAAGCCCCTTTCTGGAACTAATTAGGTACTGTGAGGTCCTTTTTGGTGGGGTGCCCTTCAATGCCAGGATCCCACTTATCACCGTCTATCACTGCTCCCCCAATTGGCTGTTTCCATGAGTGACATTGGACTTGTTTTGATCTGTCTACACCTTGGCTGCTTCCTTTTATAGCCAGATGGTGGGATTTTGGGGTCCTGTCTGTGACCCTGGAGGCAAGGCGGTGGGGTGGGGGTGCTATATTTCTTTGAAGCCCAGCCTCTGACCTTGGCCTTATTACTCACCAAGCAGACACTTAACGCCACTGGCTTGCCTGATACATTCTCAAAGGAAACAACCCAAAGAGGAGACTGAGGCACAGCTGAATTCCACCCCTTTATGGGGGGCGCATTTTTCTGTGTAGCCCCGCCTGTCCTGACACTTTCTCTGTAGATTGACTGGTCTGGCATAGAACTCAGAGATCTGCCCGCCTCTGCCTAAAGGCATGAGCCTCCACTGCCCTGCAGCTTCTTATTCCCTCACCTAGTGGCCAAACCAGATACCCTTTGAATCTTTTTTTTCCCCCAGGCGAGTTTCTCTATGGCTTTGGAGCCTGCCCTGAACTCATTCTGTAGACCAGGCTGGCCTTGAACTAAGAGAAACACCAGGAACTGCTTGTGTAGACCAGGCTGCTTCAGACTCCAGATCTACCTGCCTTTGCCTCCCGAGTGCAGGTATTAAAGTCATGGGGCACCATGCTCTCCGGGGACCTTACAGGATTGTTGCAGCATGTGAGAGGAAGTGACACAGGTTCCATGTCACCGGTGGTTTTACTTTCTCTTCCCCTTCCTCTGCATTTGAGTAGTTAGGTTAGATGCTAGAGGCCTGATCTGGGTCCTTCAGGTGTGACGTGCAGTCTGTCCCTGAAAAGGCCAGATCATTCGGTCAAAGGGCCAAGGGCTTCCTGTGTTGTACTTGAGTTACAGAGTAATTAAAAGAATGAAATATGGTTGATGGGGTGAGGTGAAGCTGCTGGGAGCAATGGTTGTTCATTACTGGCTTCTGATCAGGGCTCTGGACTTCCTAGAGAGGCAGTGTGGTCAAATGAGGGCCAGTCCTTAGGGTGGGAACATCAGCTTCATCTGGGAAACTTGTTAGAAGGTAGCAGGACTTGCCTGGGCTCCATAGCAAGTTCAAAGTGACCTACTCCGAGGTACAGAGCCAAACCTCATCTCAAAAGAAGAAGTGAGATTGCTGGGGTGAAGGGGTTTCCTGCTGTATCCCGCAACCCGAGTTTGGTGCTCAGAACCCACATGGTGAAGGGGAGAACTCCTGCGAGTTGTCTTCTGACACAAACACACTCTGTCTCTGTCTCTTTCTCTCCCTGTGTCTGTCTGTCTGTCTCCCCCCCCCTCTCTCTGCCCCCCCCCCCAAAAGAGACAATTTATTTTTCTTGTTTTTTTTCTTCCTTCCCCAAGACAGGGTTTTTCTGTGTAACAGTCTTACCTGTCCTGGAACTTGCTCTGTAGATCAGGCTGGTCTCAAACTCACAGAGATCTGCCTGTCTCTGCCTCCCAAGTGCTGGGATTAAAGGTGTGCGCCACCACCCATGGCACAAACAACTATTTTTAAGGACTATCTTGGGTCCTGCCCTTGACGTTGAGCACTCAGTGGGCTCCCGATGAGCCCCAGGAATTCCTGCTTCTGAAAACTTTCAAGTGCACGAGCATGTGCTTTAAGGCCAAAGTCATTGATATCACCTGGCTCTGACACTGACTAGCTGTGCACTCCTGGTTAAGCCTAAACCTCAGTTTATCCATCTGTAAAAGGGGCTAGCAGGTTGCTTCTGCTAGCAAGGTCGCTATGAGACACCATCTGTAAAATACCTTTATTACTAGTAAAACCATGTGTGGCGGTGCACACAGGTGGTATGTGATGTCCTTGGGAGGTGGAGGAGGGAACCATCGGGAGTTTAGAATCATACTAAGCTATATAGTAAGTTTAAGGCCAGCCACAAACAAATAAAACAACAGGGACAGAAAACCCTCTGTATTAGGCCATTGGTCAAGGGTAGCAATTCTACTTCTGCAGAGTTGTGGTGTGTAATACTTGACACCCTGAATAGGCTAATGATTCTCTCATAGCGGACAGCTGCACACACCCGCAGTGCTAGCATTCCTGGGCTCATTCAGAAGGATGAGTTTAAAGCCAGTCTAAGCTACCGAGTAAGAGAGTCTCCCAAGAATCCAGGAAAGAAAAAACAGAGGACCCAGAGGAGGCGTGGCAAGATTACCCATCCTTGAATCTCTGTACTTGTTTACTAACACTTACCCTACACAAGGGCTGAGCAGAGCTTTTTCTTCTTGCCCTTGGTCTTCCCTTTTTCGTTTTTTTTGAGATAGGATCTCAGGTTGCCTGGGCTGCCCTCAAATTTGAATTCCTGATCCGCCCCCAGCCTCCACCTCCCAAGTGTCAGAATTGTAAGCATGCCTCGCCATAACTGGCCTGTGCAGCTTAACTTTGGGGAAGTCCTGTGGCTTTTCTAAAATGAGTCGTTGTGTCATTGTGTGTGTGTGGTGTGTGTGTGTGTGTGGTGTGTGTGTGCGCGCATGCGCGCTCACGTATCTGTCCTGTAAGCACGGACAGGAGGAACAGGCTGGTTTAAGAAACTGTCCTCTTGCCGGGCGGTGGTGGCGCACGCCTTTAATCCTAGCACTCGGGAGGCAGAGGCAGGCGGATCTTTGTGAGTTCGAGACCAGCCTGGTCTACAAGAGCTAGTTCCAGGACAGGCTCCAAAACCACAGAGAAACCCTGTCTCGAAAAAACAAAAAAGAAAAAAAAAAAAAAAGAAACTGTCCTCTTTTGTCCCTCTCTTCTACCCTAATAGGAACAGCTCCAGGCTCCTTAGCAGAGCATTGCTATTTCTTTAGAATGTGCCCCTGGGGCCTGCAGGCAGCCCAGACTCCCTTGCCACTAGGTCAAGGGCTGAGGAGAGGGTGTCAAAGGCTAAGCCCCTTGCAGTCTTCTAGGAGTAAGAAGGACCTTGTGAAAGCCCCGTGAAGCAGCGACCCCCTGGCAGGCACTAGGCTGCTCCCACTCAGCCCAGGAGTGACTAACAGAAGTCCTTGGATGAGGAGCCCAGACAGGCAGAGAGAGCAAGGTGCTTAGCTGGTTGAGTCCTTGCTGAGCAAGCGTGGGGACCGAGCTTATTCTCTAGAAGCCATGAAGAAGGCTGTGCACGGTATATGCACGGGATTCCAGCACTGGTCTGCTTCCCAAGGCCAAGACACATGAAAGCCGGGGGCTCCAGGTGGGAGAGACCTTGCCTCAGAAAAGTAGTGTAAAATGTAGCGGGGAACAGTTGATGGAAGCATTTAATGTTGAGCTCTGGCTCCCACACCGCGACAAAACTTTACCTGGGGAGACGCAACAGACATGTCTACTCATCCCAGATAGGGAGCCCACAGCAGACCAAAATCTGTCCTTTCCAGGGGCCTCAGTTGGTCTAAACCTCTTCCAGGCAGCTGGTCTGGTCTGGTCTGAGATTCTTCCTTGCAACTTGACTTGTCTGTGAGCCTTTATTCTGAGGGGACTCTCAGCTTTTATTGCTGACTCTGGCAGGAAGGGGCCTACTGAACTTGGTTAGTTTCAGGGACTTCCTGAAGCTTTTTTTTGAGTCATTTACTGATGGGAAACCTCTGTCAGCCAATGACCTTTAAGAGGTTGGACTTTTCTTTCCTGTTCAGTGAGTTTGCCCAGTATAATGAAGAAAATATATACGAATCTTTGGTGTTAGCTTGGGGTTCTCTGACCCACGTCCTCACCCCCAACAATTTACCTTCCTGTTTAAGGAGTTTCCTGCAGAATGTGGTGGGTTCTTTTTTGTGTGTTTTTTCATTATACGTACATGCAGTGCCCTTGGAGACCAGAAGAGGGCATTACATCCCCAGGATTGAAATTACAGCCAATTGTGAGCCACTGTGTGGGTGCTGGCAGTTGAATCCAGGTCCCCTGGAAGAGCAACCAGTGCTCTAAACTCACTGAGCCATCTCTTTAGTCCCTGGGATGGGGTGTTTTAATCTCTGGGAAGCCAGCCTCTATTCAGAAAACCTGCCAAGCAACACTCCATCTCTTCTTCCCCTCCCTCCCTCCCTCCCTCCCTCCCTCCCTCCCTCCCTCCCTCCCTCCCTCCCTCCCTCCCTTCTGCCCCTCCTCCACAATGGTCCCTGAGCCTTGCCGTGGTTGACTATAGACCTAAGGCTAATAAACAGGCCACCATGTCACAGTGATAGTCACTTGTTCTCAGGCACTTCCCAGTGATTATGAGTTGAGGCTGATAACGCCTGACGGTGACCTGTAGCTACACACCCTTTCAGAAGGCAGTTTGATAGGCGCCTTGCACCCAAGTCGCTTCTGGATGAGTCTTTCTTCTGGCTTACAGGCTTAAACGCCTCCCCCCCCCCCCCCCCCCCCCCCCGTAGCAGGTCTTAAATCCACTTGGAAGGCTGTTGGTCGCCCATGATAGCTGAGCCACTATTGCACAAGCAGACACATCCTGCCTGGCATGTTGGTGTTTTAGCACACAGGATCCATAGCCAAGCAGAAATAGCGGCAGTTTTTCCACCAGCTGCCAGCCTGGCCCCTCCTGGCACTGTGAAAGCCAGCCATCAGGGTGGGGGTTTCCAGTTCAGGCCCAGGTTATTTTCTTCTCGTCCTACAGTTTGTGGGGCCTCAGGGGCTTCTCTGGCTGACAACACAGTGGAAAACAGCTCACCCCTGGCACTGGTGTTTATATCCAATAACCTTATAGCCTCTGGGAGTGTCTTGTCCTACCACTGTAGGGTACCATTTAGATTTAAACTGTTGAGCTGTTGTTTAATAACCCGGTTTTTTTCCTTTCTTTCAATTAATTCAGCCTCAGCTGGGTTGTAAGGTTGTAAGGTGGAAGTACCTGGTTGTCTTCAGCTCCGTTCTGTACATTAATGTCCGCGTCACCCATACCTAACACTGGGTATGGTGAGACCCTTCATGGTGCCTTCCCCTGTTGCTCACTTGCGTGGAAATGCGTGTAAGAGGTCTGTGGCTGTGTCCACACAGGTGAGGGCATATTTGTACCCCTCACTCATTGGTGTAGGTCCTCCAAAGTCTACCTGTCTCTCGTCTCTCATGGGACATGTCTGTGTCCCTTCAGAGCATCTGTTTGTTGAGGCTGTAACCATATACAAGCCTCAGATGTTTATTGTTTTTGTTTTTGATTTTATTGGTGTTTTGCCATGGACTTCAGGTCCCATGGAACTGGAGTTACAGTTGTGAACTGCCATGTGGGTTCTGGAAAGTGAACCCGGATCCTCTGGAAGAGCAGTCAGTGCTCGTAACCTCTGAGTCATCTCTCCAGTCCCAGGCCTCAGATGTTTTGACAGCATATACTAAGGTAGTGGGGTACACAGCTGTTGAGCCTGTCCCAAAGCCTCTCGAGCCTTTCTGTCCCAATCCCATGTAATACCTTTCTTTATCAAGTTATGCAGAGGGTGAGCTGCTTGGGCAAGATGGGATAAGAAAATCTGCCGATATCCCAAGACTCCCGCCCCCGCCATGCCTGTAGCTTCTTTACATTGACAGGCATAGGCTGTTGGGATTCTGCCAATAACACTTCTAGGTATCATATGCGTTTTCCAGACCATAATACCCCCAAGATTTTACAGCTTGTGCCTGGCTCTTGCATCTTCTGCGGATTGTTCTCCATCCTCGTTCCCTTAGATGCATTGCCTTTTTTTTTTTTTTTTGGTTTTTTGAGACAGGGTTTCTCTGTGGCTTTGGAGCCTGTCCTGGAACTAGCTCCGTAGACCAGGCTGGTCTCGAACTCACAGAGATCCGCCTGCCTCTGCCTCCCAAGTGCTGGGATTAAAGGCGTGTGCCACCACCGCCCGGCCCTTAGATGCATTTCTAGATCTGCAAAACACTCAGAGGTTAGCATTATGCCATCTGTACCATGAAACCTTTTTCACAGAGGGTGGATGGGACAAGGAAGCGCAAGTCTCAGGCCATCACCCCATGACAAATAGTGTGGCTGTGGATGTAACCCTGCAGAAGTGCTCCAGGTGACTACTGCTGACTTTTCCTCGTGAATGGGACCCAGCAGCCAAAGAAAGACTAAAACATGCATTAGCAAGACCTAAGCCAGCATGGAAAGACCCCACTGTTTGTACTGGTTGTTACAGCAATGTGGAGGAGGGGGAGGTGGGCACTACCTTATTACCTCTCTGTAACTCACAGCCTTTCTCCAGGAGCCATCTGGGTTTTTTTTTTTTAAATATTTATTTATTTATTATGTATACAATATTCAGTCTGTGTGTATGTCTGCAGGCCAAAAGAGGGCACCAGACCCCATTACAGATGGTTGTGAGCCACCATGTGGTTGCTGGGAATTGAACTCAGGACCTTTGGAAGAGCAGGCAATACTCTTAACCTCTGAGCCATCTCTCCAGCCCATCCATCTGGGTTTTTCACAGGCCATTTTGGACTGTTGAAAGGGCTCTGAGCTGAATGAATAATCTCACCCCTTTCTAATTCTCTCTTTTTTTTTTTTTTTTTGGTTTTTCAAGACAGGGTTTCTCTGTGGCTTTGGAGCCTGTCCTGGAACTAGCTCTGTAGACCAGGCTGGTCTCGAACTCACAGAGATCCGCCTGCCTCTGCCTCCCAAGTGCTGGGATTAAAGACGTGCGCCACCACCACCCGGCTCCCTTTCTAATTCTCTAACGGTTTCTGTAGTTTGATCGTGGTCCCCAGGCAATCTGTATTGCTTGACATCCGCCGCCCTACACAGAGGGGCGCATCTGTAGGTCTCCATCGTGTGCTCACGCACCAGTAGCGCCATTGTGTGAGAAACCCCCTAACAATGGCACGCAGGGTGTGGCCCAGTAATCTACCTCCCTCCCCCAGAAGGTTTTCTTGCAGTGGAGAAATACACACCAAGTGGTCTTGGGGGGAAATAGCAATCTATACTGAGAACCAGCTTAATCTTTCTTACCTGGACTGTCTTATCTCCCCATCCATCTGCTGTTGCCAACTGACCCTGGTGCTTTGGGATGGCCATGAATTAAGGTTCACTCAGCTCCAGTATCCATCCCTGTGACTCTTCTTCCAGAAGAGGTGCCTTGGGGAAATCACCTGTACCTCCCTATCTTTTCCTTTTATTTGCACCCCAACTTGGTAAGAGTCCAGCCACGTTTCAGGCGACTCGGATAGGTCCCACTCGTTGATTCTTGTCATCTCTTCCCGCGTGCTTCAGTTGCCTGCAGGCTGTAATGCTCGGATGCAGAGGGAACCGCTATACAACACTGTGCCTGTGACTAAGTGTGTTCTGCATATGAACACCGGAAACTGAGGGAAAGACGAGGCTAAGTGTGACCTACAGAGTGTGCAGTGTAAGACTCCTGATGGGACTCCAAACACTCCCTAAGTAGCGGTTAGGTTTTGGATGCCAGATTGGAGCCTGGCAGGGTCTTAAGAGGGTATTGTTAATAAAAAACTTCTGGTTGAAAGTTCCAAAAAGGTTCTCTGTGTTCCAGAAAATATTGTGTGTAACATCAGCAACGGGCAAAAGCCAGTTGGGAGAAGATGATTGGTGTTTAAGGGTTGCCCCGTTACTCATTTCCAGTGACTAAGGCCCATGATAATTAACTTCAAAGACAGGCAAGGTTTGGTTTAAAGGTTTAGGGTTTCCAGGTCCCTGGTTAGTCTGTCTGCGTTTGTTGAGGCAGGACATCATGGTGGGAACACAGATGGGGCAAGGCCATTCACATCATGGTCATAAATAAGAGAGGTAGAAAGGAGCCTGAGGTCTTACTACCCCTTCAAAGGCATACGGAAGTGACCAGAAGACCTCCCTCTCCTCCCACCCATGACTTTTAGATGGCATCTTGATATATAGCCCAGGCTATCCTTGAACTATTATTATTTCTTGAACTCTTTATTTCTCGTTTTTCACCTCTACTTTTATTTGATGTGTATGATGAGTGTCTTGCCTGCGTGTATGTCTATGCACCATGTGTGTGCAGTGTGCCTTCTGTGGTCAGAAGAGTGTGTTGTACCTCTGAAACTGGAGTTACAGATGGTTGTAAGCTACCATGCGGGTGCTTGAATTGGAACCTGCCCCCCCCACCCCCCCAAAGAGCAACAAGTGCTCTTACTTGCTGAACCATCGCCAGCAGCACCAACAGCCCAGGCTGATCTTGAACTCACAGAAATCCTTCTGCATTAGCCTACCTGTTGTGATGCCACCATGCCTGGCTTAGGCCTCAATCCCCTCCTCCTAGTGCCAAACTGAGAGTGGGTCCTTGAAGGAGGGGTTTTTGTAGGCATTCAAGTTTCAAGAGTTAGGAGTGAGAACCCAGGTCTCTTAACTGAGTATGTAGTCTTGTATTAGATTTTTTTTTTTTTTTTTTTTGGTTTTTCGAGACAGGGTTTCTCTGTGGTTTTGGAGCCTGTCCTGGAACTAGCTCTTGTAGACCAGGCTGGTCTCGAACTCACAGAGATCCGCCTGCCTCTGCCTCCCGAGTGCTGGGATTAAAGGCGTGCGCCACCACCGCCCGGCTTCTTGTATTAGATTTTATCTCCTTATATCTCCTGGTGAGTCTTGGTAGCAGGAACTTCATCACTGCTGCTGTGAACCTTACAATAGTGCGTGTGTGTGTGTGTGTGTGTGTGTGTGTGTGTAAGAAAGGGAAAGACTGATTAGTTTTCACTGATGACTTGTGTAGGTTAAATGTTCAACGTATGAATATCCCATTGAGGCAAACAAACATTTGGGGTTTATTTTCAAATTTAATCAAGTCTTATTTATGGGCTTTTGTATTACTGGAATTTGTTATCAACTTGTCTACAGCCTACAAAGCAATACTTATAAGGCTCGCCCGGTACTTTGCAGATATACACATGAACAGCATGGAGGACCGTGCTCAGGCCCACTGATGTCTTGTAGGGTTTTACCTCTCAAACGAAAGCGAGTGTCTTTATTGCTTAAGTTGCCCGCGAGCACAGCACTGCAGTGCTGTCGCTGTTCTGGAGCACAGGTTGTGACGTGCCGAGAAAATAAGTGTCAGATGAGCTTCCTTCGGGCCCTGGATTCAGTGGTAATGAGTCAACCATATATATTAACCGAGAGGCCTTTAAACAAAAGTACATTTAAACAGAGTTTAAATATATTAATTGATTGATTGATTGAGTGCGAGAGATGTGATCAGAGTTTGAAAGGTACTTAGCTCCATTTCTCCCCTGGGAATTTTGGTGGTTCTTGGTCAGTTTTCTTCCTCCTGTTTGTTGGACAGTGAGCAGGTGACTTGCACTGTACAGGCCATTAAATGTAGAAAAGCAGCTTTATTCTTTGTCTTCTTGAAGTCTGTAGGTTGTAGCAGACACAAATGAAAATACACTTAGCCAGTCAGGTTAGTGCCACGTGAGACCATGGGTGACTGCTGTGGGTAATGTGAGTAAAGGTGGGAGGAGCTGGTGTAGACTGGGGGGGGGGCAACTGGAAATGAGAGGCTTGGGTCTGGGGGTGACGGTGACATAGGTGGGTTTGGGGAAGCTAATGAATATTGGAGGTCATGGAGAAGATTTAGATTGGATGCTGAGAGTCTGAGGGAATCCTTGAAAGGGTTATCTTTAGGGAGGCAGAGGCAGGTGGATCTCTGTGAGTTCGAGGCCAGTCTGTTCTACGAGAGTGAGTTCCAGGGCAAGGCTCCAAAGCTACGGAGAAACCCTGTCTCAGAAAACAAAAAACAAAGAAAGAAAGAGAGAGGGAGGGAGGGAGGAAGGAAGGAAGGGAGGAAGGAAGGAAGGGCTTTCTTTGGAGGGATGGGTTGTGTGAATTGGGATGAAATATGTGTTGCACGAAAGTTTCCATCCTGGGTGTGGGTAGATGGCTCAGTTGGTAAAGTGCTTGTCATCGGGACCTGAGTTTACATCATCACTGCCAGTTAAAGAGGGGGAAATGCAGCTCATACCTGTATCCCTAGCACTGGGGAGGCCGAGACAGGCAGATTCCTGGGGTTTGTGGTCTAGCTAGTCCAACCAGATTAGTGAGCTTCTGGTTCAGTAAGAGACCCTGTCTCAAAAAAAACACTAACAGGTGTAGCCCTAATTGTCCTGGAACTCACTCTGTAGACCAGGCTGGCCTCAAATTCACAGAGATCCACCTGCCTCTCGAGTGTTGGGGTTAAAGCTGTGCCTTCACTACACATGATCACAGGTCTGTTTTCAAGGTCAAAGGCCCCTGGAGCTGGTATTGTTGGGGCAGAGCAGTGTCAGAGGTGACTGTCAAGAATTCTGTTCACCAAGGCAGGAGGACTTGGGGTCCATGCCTTGCTTCTCCCTGGAAGCTGGACCACAGTGGTTTCCAGCATCCTGAACTTGACTTGGCCCTTTGCATCCAGGCGCAGTTCCTCTGCACTCCAATCTGTCTCACTCAACGTTCTCCATTCTACTCTCTTGTTAGTTCACCAGGGCCACAGTAACATAGTACTGGGCCTGGCTTCAATAACAGCAATTCCGTATCATTTCTGGAGGCCTGGGGCGCCGCCTGTAGCTCGCTGGTCTGGGAAGCTCTCGTTGGTTCCGTCTTCACCCCATTTCAGTGGAACCATGTCCCTCCATGCTTTCCCCATTCTTGCCTGCCTCCATCTTTGGCGCTTTCCCATATACAAATCTCTGCAGTTCACCCCGCCTAACTCCCCGCTTCAGCAGAGGGCTTGCTGAGCTGAATGTCCCCTGGTCATACTCCTAGCCTTTCTAGATCACTGGAGGGCTCCCCTGTCCTCAGGTTTGTTACTAGGCTCAGTGAGTTGAAAGCATCCATAGGAAATGGGAAGGTTTTGGAACACCAAGCTAGGGATACTCATTTTCCCAGCTTTCTCCTTGTGGGATCATGGTTGTTGACTGACTGTAGCTTGTGAAGGCTACACTGTCTATTACAGTCCTTTCCAACTCCTGTCTGGTAACAGTTCCATTCGTGTTCATCCTACCAAGGTCATGATGGACAGTCTACATTTTTGTATGAGACAGCATCTCACTGGGTAATGTAGGCTGAACTCGCTATGTAGTCGGGCTAGCCTCAGACTTACAGCAGGCCTCTGCCTCCTTTAGCTTTTTGACACAGGGATTATTTTATAAATTTTCCCTTCGTCTATTATTTGATTCTTTTTTTTTTTTTTTGAGATTGGGTTTCTCTACATAACGCTAGTTGCCCTAGAATACACTGTGTAGACCAGGCTGGGCGCAAACTCACAAGGACCTGCCTACCTCTGCCTCCCAAGTGCTGACATTAATGGGATTCATCACTGTGCCTGATTCATCCATTTTGTATCTGGTGAATCCATGTTTTTCCCCAGGTACCAAGAGCCCGGGAAATAATTGTTGAATGAACGAACTCAATAGCAAAAATTTCCAGAAACTTCTAAAGATACAGTTTTCGCCATGTATTTTCACCACTTTGCTCTCTTTGCCCTGCTCACAGATGCTTGAGTTTTATGGTGACCTAAGGGACTTCTGTCTTGCGCTTTCGTGTCTCAGTCTGGTGCGTTGCTAAAAGAACACTAATTGAAGGGAAGGAAGAGGGCTCCAAAGCTCTCTTGTCCCCTTTGTCCCTCAGATTGAGCAACCCTTCATCATCCTCAGCCTGGGGAGATCTTGCCACGCTGGCATTTGTCAGCATTTATTTGTGTCCTTTAGAAACGTGTTATTGGTGTTATGGTAAATATAAAACACAGCAGTTCCTCGAGTGGCCCATGGGTCCGAGGCAAGGTGCCGTGTGGCGGGTAAGAGATGGATCGGCACGCCATGCAGAGTGAGGTTGGGTATTTACTTAGTGGGTTATGGAAGAGAAGGGGAAAGGGGAGAGGGAAGGAGAAGGGGGATGAAGGGGGAGGGGAGGAGAGGAGCCATGGCAGCAGCTATCTCTTCAGGAAAGAGACAGAAAGGAAGAACTCAGGCTGGAAGCAGAAGGAAGATCTGCTTGCCTCAGCAGACAGGGGAGGGGACGGAGAGGGAGCAGGCAGGGCTTGTCTCTTAAAGGGACAGGACAGACCATTACAGTTAGGACCATAAGACAGCACTAAGCTGAAATAACCTGCAATTGAAGTTTGTAGCCAGGGTTTTCCCTTTGAGCCAGGCTGTGTTAATAGCGCTGAACATGTTCTTGGAAAGCAGTTGATATTAAGGGCTGGTGCCTTTGGTGAAGCCATTAGGAAGTCTGGCAGGCACTAAGTGATCTTTGTCCATTGCTGCCGTTCTATTTCCAGAACAATGACCAATCTTTTACACTTCTGTCATCAGATGCCATCATATATTGCCAGTGAGTTTTCTTTCCTGCCTCCCCTCCCTCCTCCTCTTCTTTTTCTTCTGCCTTTCTAATTTGTCATTGTTAGGAATGTTTAGCTACACAACGCCTTTGCCTTTAGATAACTCATCCTCCCAGTTTAGAAAACAGAGGAAAAAACATGGTAAGATGGGATGAAAACAGGTAAAATTTATTTGATTCTTTTTTAAATAAAGACTTGCACTTTCTTTTATTAATTTATTTTTTTTTATTATGTGTACAATATTCTTTCTGCATGTATGCCTGAAGGCCAGAAGAGGGCACCAGACCTCATTACAGATGGTTGTGAGCCACCATGTGATTGCTGGGAACTGAACTCAGGACCTTTGGAAGAACAGGCAATGCTCTTAACCACTGAGCCATCTCTCCAGCCTCAATTTAGTTTTTTTATTTCATGTGCAATGGTGTTTTGCCTGCATACAGTTGTCAGATCCCCTGAAACAGGAGTTACAGACAGTTATGAGCTGCCATATCAGTGCTGGGAACTGAACCCGGGTCCTCTGAAAGAGCAGTCAGTGCTCTTACTAAGCCATCTCCTTAGCCCAATTTATTTGATTCTTGTTGCCGAGTTGGATACTGAGTGTTTCTGATTGGGGTGAGGGAACCCTGAGTTGCAAGCAAGGAAAGTAGTTGATGAGGGTTGGACACAAGAGTGTAGCCAGCAAATCCAAATAGTAAGTGGGAAGCCCAGAGCAATGAAGTGAGCCCCTGTTTCAAAAAAAAAAAAAAAAGAAAAAGAAAAAGAAAAAGAAAAAAGAAAAGAAACTTACTGTGTATCATAAACTGTCCCCAGGCAGGCAGATCTCTGTGAGTTCGAGGCCAGCCTGGTCTACATGAGCTAGTTCCAGGACAGGAACCCAATGCTACGGAGAAATCCTGTCTTGAAAAATCCAAAAATAAAAAAATAAATAAACTGTCCCCTGTCTAGTCTAACTCCCAGATGCTGGAATCACAGTCCTGTGCCACCATTAACTTACTGACTAGGTCATTTCCTTTTATATTAGTCCAAATTTCCTTCTTAGGCAGAATTCCACAGTGTGTATCTATACCACATTTTTATTTTTTTGTGTGTATTTTTGTTAAATTTTTTTTCATGATATTTATTGAGCTCTACATTTTTCTCTGTTCCCCTCCCTACATCTCCCCTCCCCCTTTCAATCCTCCCCCAAGGTCCCCATGCTCCCAATTTACTCAGGAGATCTTGTCTTTTTCTACTTCCCATATAGATTAGATCTATGTAAGTCTCTCTTGGGGTCCTCATTGTTGTTTAAGTTCTCTGGGATTGTGGTTTGTAGGCTGGCTTTCTTTGCTTTATGTTAAAAAACCACCTATGAGTGAATACATGTGATAATTGTCTTTCTGTGTCCAGGTTACCTCACTCAAAATAATGTTTTCTAGTTCCATCCATTTTCCTGCAAAATTCAAGCTGTCGTTATTTTTTCTGCTGTGTAGTACTTCATTGTGTAAATGTACTAGATTTTCCTTATCCATTCTCTGGTCGAGGGGCATTTAGGTTGTTTCCAGGTTCTGGCTATGACAAAGAAAGCTGCTATGAACATAGTTGAGTACATGGCCTTGTGGCACGATTGAGCATCCTTTGGATATATACCTAAAAGTGTATACCACATTTTTATATACACAACATTTTGCTTACCTATTTGTCAAAAGACACTTGTCTTTCTTTTACCACTATAGTTTTTTTGTTTTGTTTTTTTGAGACAGGGTTTCTCTGTAGCTTTGGAGTCTGTTCTAGAACTAGCTCTTGTAGACCAGGCTGGCCTTGAACTCACAAGAGATCTACCTGCCTCTGCCTCCTGAGGGCTGGGATTAAAGGTGTGCGCCACCACCATAGTTTTTTTTAGAAGATTGTGTGTATGTGTGTATTTCAAATTATTTATTTATTTTTAATGTGTATGATTTGTGTCTACATGTATTATGGGGACCCAAGGAGGTCGAAGAGGGCCTCTGATCCCCTAGGACTAGGGTTAAAGACAGTTGTAAGCCAACATGTGGTGCTATAAACCTGACCCTAGGTCTCAACGTCTTTTACAGGCCAATAAGATTATTTAGTGGGCGGGGTGGTGGTGGTGCACGCCTTTAATCCTAGTACTCGGGAGGCTAAGACAGGCAGATCTGTGAGTTCCTAGGCCAGCCTGGTTTATAGAGTGAGGTCCAGGACAGGCTGCAAAACTACACAGAGAAACCCTGTCTTGAAAAACAAAAAACAAACAAAATGGTTCAGTGGCTATAGACACCTGCTACCAAGACTGACCCCTTGGGTGTCCTCTGTGAGACCTGTCTGGTAGGAGGGTACTGACCCCCACACACTGTCCTCTCATCTTCAGACTGTGGCATACTTGTACCTACATACATGAACAATAAATCAATTTAATGCCAATTACATGATCCACTCTTTATCTTAGAACAAACTTGTTGACATGACCATCGTCACTTTGAATTATCTCGATTATCATATTCTGTCTCCACAAAATGCTACCGGGAAAAAACTCATGGTAAACAGCAGTTCTGGGTTGCAAAAGAGGATTTGTTCCTGCACTTGTCTTTATGTCTTTGTCCACTGGCTCAGTCACTGTTAAAGTACTTTGGTGGCTCATCTACCTGTAATCTCCTATGTAGGAGGCTGAGACAGGAGGATTGCTATGAATCCCAGGCTGGCCTGATTACAGTGTAAAACCCTGTCTTATAAGCTTGGCTGGGAAGGGGGAGATAAAAAGTTCAATGTGTTGGTACACTACACGCCAACTTTGCCAACTTTAATCTCAACCATCGGGCAATGGCAGTTGGATTTGTGAGTACCATGACATCCAGGGCTACATAGTGAGTGTTATGCTAAGCCTGATAGCAGGTCCCCCATAGAGTCTGCACTCATATGTAAAATTCAAGCTTAAGCTTGGATTCTCCATCTGCTCAGACACCCGTGGTTGAGAGTAGAGAGTGCCCAGCCCAGGTCTTAGTAAAAAGGGAATAGGTGAGTCCAGGGCTCTGGAATGTCTGGAGATTTATCTAATCTTATCTAATGGTTGGAATGTCAGGTACTTCCCTTTAGATGCTGGCCCTTCCTGGGTGGTGTCAGTTTAACAGCTTTTCCTGGAACCCGGTGCCTCCTGCCAGGGTCGCTATGTGACCTGGACCCCACAGTGAGAACCCTTTTTAAAAGAAAGGAAAGAAAGCCAGGCGGTGGTGGCACAAGCCTTTAATCCCAGCACTTGGGAAGCAGAGGCTCATGGATCTCTGTGAGTTTTGAGGCTATCCTGGTCTTTTTTTTTTTTTTAATATTTATTTATTTATTTATTTATTATGTATACAATATTCTGTCTGTGTGTATGCCTGAAGGCCAGAAGAGGGCACTGGACCTCAATACAAATGGCTGAGAGCCACCATGTGGTTGCTGGGAATTGAACTCAGGACCTTTGGAAGAGCAGGCAATGTTCTTAACCTCTGAGCCATCTCTCCAGCTCCCATCCTGGTCTTTAGAGTGAGTTCCAGGACAGCCAGGACTACAGAGAAATCTCGAAAAACAAACAAACAAATCACAAACATTCTTGACTACTGTAGCCCAGTTAATGCTGGCATTCTGCATTCTATGCATGGAGAGTCCCTCCCTCAGTTTTAACTGGGGAGCAGGGGTTTGAGTTGAGCATGTACACTCACTCTATTGAGATCAAATCACAGTAGATAGGATACTCTGCTAACTTCCACCTCCAGCCCCTAGGAAAACCTGCTTTTCTGATCCAAATTGCATGAATTTATACTTAATATTCACGGGGCTTGGTAGGGAGATAAATGACTCCAGCGCGCAAGAATCTGAGGCAGGAGGGTTTATCAGTAGTAGGTAAAGATGACGGCCTTCAAGCTGGGTCTTTAATCCCAGCACTCGGGAGGCAGAGGCAGGCCGATTTCCCAGTTGAAGGCTAACCTTCAACTTTTCCAAACCCTGTCTCCAAAAAAAAAAAAAAACCAAAAACAACAAAAAAAACGAAAACTAAACAAAGTGGGGGGTGTCAGCCTTCAAGCCTACAGCCTGAATTTGATCCCCGTGCTTCAGTTCCACCCGGTAGAACCTTACCCCCGCAGTCTGCCCTATTACCTCCTTCAGGGGTGCACAGTTGAAGGTTCATGACCCCATACCACACATTAGTAAAATGTAACAAAAATTTCAAAGAGAGCAAGATCAGCCTGAACTAAGTAGCAAGTTCCAGAGCACCCTGAGCTATAGAGTGAAACCCTGTTTCTAAAAGGAAGAAAAGTAACTTTAAATTCAGTATATGTGTTTTGCCTGCCTGTATGTTGGTGTACAGCATGCATTCTCGATGCCTGTGGAGGCCGGAAGAGGAGCATTGGATCCCCTGGAATAATCCCCATTACAGGTGCTTTTGAGAGACGCCATATGGGTTCTGGGAACTGGACTCATGTGTTTCATAAGAGCAGCCAGTGTTCTTTTTGTTTTGTTTGTTTTTTGAGACAGGGTTTTTCTGTGTATCTTTGGCTGTCCTGGAACTCGCTTTGTAGATCAGGCTGACCTCGAACTCCCAGGGATTCACCCAGCATTTGGGATTAAAGGTGTGTGAGCCACTACATCTGGCTCACCTAGTGCCCTTAACCACTGAACCATCTCTCCAGCCCCCAAAAGTGACTTTTAAAGTCAGGACCAGTTTTGATCGGGATAGATTATGGGAAACCATCTCTTAGGTCTAGTCATCCATTAAATTAAATTAATTCTTTAAACATCTTTCTACATAGTCTCAAATCTTTCAGTACATGTAAACATTTATAGGTTGATTTTGTTAAAGAGGCACAATTAGGAAAGGAACCTTAATTTAAAAGAAAGCTCAGTCTATTGAGAGAGAATACTCATATAATAAATATATGTGGTTTTTAAATGTTATGGAATGTGTCTTAAAAAGCAGTTACGTACCATTAGTAATTTCTTTTTTTTTTTTTTGGTTTTTCGAGACAGGGTTTCTCTGTAGCTTTGGTGCCTGTCCCAGAATTAGCTCTTGTAGACCAGGCTGGCCTCGAACTCCCAGAGATCCGCCTGCCTCTGCCTCCCGAGTGCTGGGATTAAAGGTGTGTGCCACCACCGCCCAGCCCATTAGTAATTTCTTTAACTGAAATTACTGAAGCCTTGATTTGTCAAAATGATGATCTTCTAACCAGTTTTCCTAGGTATTCCTAGACTCCTATTTGGTATGTGACAAGATTCACAAATGTCACAGATACTTTTTGCTAGGCAGGCATGGTGCTACAAGCCTGTAAACCTGATAACTGGGATAGCTCAGGCAAGAGGATCATTTGTTTGAGGCTAGCCTAGGTAATATAGCAAACCATTTTGCTTTTACCACTTAGCGAGGCAAGGATTATTGCAGAGAGGCAAATAGTATAAAAAATAGTAAAACGAATGAAGCATACGTTCTTCATTGCTGCTGGACGTTAATGCCATCGTGCATCAGGATGACCCCAGAGGACAAGCTCTGTCTGTTTCTGTTTGCGGGAGTTAGTGGGTTCTATCTTGGAGAATAATAACCATGTAATGAAAGAGGGGCACTCTGGATTATTTATTTATTTATTTATTTATTGCTGTTTGCTCCTTTAATTCATTAGTAAACAAACCCATTAATTAGTTTAAGTTGGGGCTCGAGAGATGGCTCAGTGGTTACGAGCACTGGCTGCTCTTCCAGAGATCCTGAGTTCAATTCCCAGCACCCACATGGCAGCTCACGACATCTACAACGGAATCTGATGCCCACTTCTGGCATGCAGGTGCACATGCAGAGCACTCATTCATAAAATTAAATAAAATTTTAAAAAAAATTAAAAAATATTAGTTGAAGTTTTACTGTAAGCAAGTCATTGAGCCGTAAGACTATAAAAGGAAGCTGGGGTGGGGGGCTGAAGAGATTGCTCAGACGACCCAGGTTTAATTCCCAGCACCCACATAGCAGCTCACAACTGTCTATAACTCTAGTTCTAGGGGACCTGACACCTTCACACAGACATACATGCAGCCAAAACACCAATGCACATAAAATAAATGAAAATAAATAAGTTATTTTAAAAAAGGAAGCAGGGACTGTTAAAGAAAACCCTGTCTTGAAAAACCAAAATGAATGAATTGAATGAATGAATGAATGAATGAATGAATGAGAGATGAGACTTTGGTTTATAGTGCTGGGAGTAGATGGAAAGACATAAGACCGGAAGGGCCAGGGTACAGCTCCTTCTTAGGCTGTGTGCTTAGCTATTGTGCACGAACCAAGCCACATAAAATACAGTAAGATGACAGACTGGGCCCATAAGAAGAGCACTGTGCATTTAAAGCTCTGTTATCTCAGAAATGTCTACCTGCAGGATGGCTGGGCAGAGCCGTGTGAGGGCAGTGTAGGTGACATTCCATCACTATCCCTGTTTTTGTTACTGTTGTGTCTTGGGACAGGATCGCATGTAACCCAGGCTGGCCTGGAACTCTCTAGATAGCTTCTATGGCCCCAGATGCTCTCAGTCCTCCTTCCTCATCCTCCCAGGTGATGGGGCTGTTGGTATTAATTACCATCTTCTCCTTCCACCGTTTACTATTTTAATCATTTTTTTTTAAATTTCTAATTTCTTTTTATTTGAGACAGGTCTCACTATATAGCTCTGGCTGTCCTAAAATGTTAGGTAGACCAGGCTGATATAAAACTCACAGAAATCCACCTGCCTCTGCCTGCAGTGCTAGGATTAAAAGCATGATCAACAGTGCCCAGTTGATATGTACCTTTAATTTTCGATAAGAGCTCTTGCTAATTTGTTCTGGTTTTCCTTGAAGGTAGCCAAGGCTGACCTTGAGTTTGTCATCCTCCTGACTCTGCCTCCTAAGTGGCTGGGATTCTCAGCATATCACCAAGTTCAATTTAAATGATATATTCTACACACACATTCTGTAGCTTGCTCTATAAAGAACAGTTACAAATCTTAGATGTGCAGGTCCTGCCTTTGCATTGTATTCTAGGTTGTAGGTATATTGTCTTTCATCTATGGCCGCTTCCCCTTTTGATGTTTCTTCTTCTCTTTTTATTTTAGCACATTGCCTTTTCCCCACCCTGGGATGAGTCTAAACTTGGGCAGACCCAGGGAACATTCCTGAGGTCTCAAGATCTGATAAGTCCCTATAGGACATTCAGTGACACCCAAAGAGAAAGAGAAAGTGAGTGGCTCCTCTGACCTGGGAGGACTTGGCATCCAGGTGTTTTCTTTCTTTCTTTTTTTTTTCCCCCTCATGACATGGTGAAAGCTCTGGCTCCTCCTGACTCAGGGCAAGCATCAAATGGCTGGATGGCATCAGCTTTGAGAACTTTTGAAGACCAGATCTGGCTATGTGGAGCAAAGAGAGTGTTCAGTTCTTCAGGGTCAAGTAAGGAACAGCTAAAGCTCAGTGGAAGCAATACAGTTTAAGACAGCAATTCTGCTGGGTAAGGGATGTCATCATGTCTACAGTATACAGTCTGGAACCCTATCAACACAGAACAGATGTTGGATTATTGCACCAGTTAGTGAAAGGAAGCTTGGTTGGGAGAGATAGAAGAAGCCCTTGAACTACCAGGAGAGGATCTCCTAAGAGGCTTGGATTGTGGCTGGCAGGTCCTTCTGTTTAGAAGGTAGCCCAGCCCAGGAATTACTCAATTTTGGTCTCCCCGGGTAAGATCAGACATCAGGACGGCTTAGTTGACTACACCTGCCCTCCTCGGTGTTGCATGTAACCTCAGAGTTCACAATTTATAAAAATCTAGCAGGATTGGGTTGCATTGATGACCCCGGAATTCTTGAACTCTAGAGGCTGAGGTAGCAGGATAGTTGTGAGTTTGAGACCAACCTGGGCTAAGTTGCAAGTGCTTGCTCAAGCCAAGGTCACATAAGAAAGGACTTCCATCTCACAACAGAACAAATCTAGTAAGAGTGTTTTTTCTCAGCATGTCAGGTGGATCATGACAAACCAGTCTTTTGGTTTGTGTTTGAGACAGGACCCTATATGTAGTCCTGACTGGGCTGGCCTCAAACTCACAAGAGTTCCTCCTCTGCCTCCTGAGTGTTAAACTGAAAAACATGGCCACCAAAACTGGCCAAATGAAAACCAGTTTGTTGTGGCTTTTGCATCTTCTTCCTTGGCCCAGGATCAAGTTGGAATGAGATCCTTTCTCTTCCTAGCAGAATCTCACCTCAGCTTCTTTAGCTACGCCTTGGGGCACAACTCGCGGGACAGTGAACAGTGCCTATTCTGTGGCCTTAAATGAGACTGTGATCTCAGCGCGCTCAGCCCAGCACTCGCGTGGGGACTTTCTCCAGAGGATGTTAGTTTAGATAAGGGATTCTCCAACCCTCACTCAGCTCCCATGGACTCCCCTGCCAAGGCCCCTTCAGGCTCTGAACCAGTGTGATGAAAGGAATGATTTTGGTGTTCCCTGCAGCTCTGTGGTCAGCCCCCTTTCCCTTTCTCTTTGTTGAGCCATGGTTAGAGAACTCTGTCATTTTACTGAGAGTCCTCATAGGAAATCAACCCAAAGACAGTTCTATTAAGTGGACTTAACAGAGACCTGTGAGGAGGGGGGGAAATCCCATTTCTAGGCTACTCCTGATGTAATATGCAGTTTGGATGTCTCTGACCTTGCAGGTATGACCAGTGGCAGAGAAAGAAAAGCATTTTCTTCTTCTGGGGATGGAAGGTTGGGCCTGTACATCCTAGACAAGTACACGGTGCCACTCAAGTGCTCCCCAGACCTATAGTTACCATCCTGCTCCCAAATCCTTCTAATTTCTTTACCCAGCTTCTTCCTGGGTGGAGCATTTCCTAAGAGCTCATACATGGGCAGCGTTGTGGGTGGAGGGAAGTGTGAGGGGGGGTCATTTTTTGCATTTCTTTTTTTCGAGACAGAGTTTCTCTGTAGCTTTGGAGCCTGTCCTGGAACTCCCTTTGTAGACCAGGCTGGCCTCGAACTCACAGAGTTCGGCCTGCCTCTGCCTCCCGAGTGCTGGGATTAAAGGCGTGAGCCACCACTGCCTGGCTTGCATTTTTTTGTAACCTTGGACTGTGAACAATACAAAACGGAAGAGGAAACTAAGTGAAGATGTGTTCAGTAAAGAGCAAGTCAGCTGGGAGTTTTTCCATAGTGTCGGTGGGTGGATAAATTTCAGAGACTATTGAAAGCCATAAAGTGAAACTAACATCCCACTTATTTACTCCTGCCGACCCCCCTAGGAGCCTCATGAGTTTTAATTTATAAGGTCTCCTCCACACATCCTGCCTTCATGGACAGCCCAGGCCATAACAAACTTACCAGTCCCTCCTGTGGATATTCTGGCCTAGAGGAGAGTAAGCAGTTGGATACCCATGACATGTTGGTCATCTGACTTTGCTGCTATTGGATATTCTTGAGAAAGCCTCTCAGTAAATCCTTCCCGTTTTATAGATGGAGCGACAGCAAGTCCAGGTGTCCGTAGTGCCATCTTAAATGGGTGTGTGGCGTGTGCATCACACTGTCCGGCTAAGTTATCCTGTGCTGGTTTGTGTTCCAGCAATTTTGGTGCCTGTAATAACATTGGTCATCTGATCTAAAAGTCACTAACGGATCTTTCAGGGGAAGGGTTGTTGACATAAATGCCGGTAGACTTTCTGTTGGAATGAGGGAACGATTTTCTGCCGTGTTGGACAAATCCTTCACCGGCCAATCTTCCTGGCCAGTCTCGTCGGATTACTGAGCTCTGAGAACTGCAATAGCACCTGTAACCTCTCTGAGGTCAGGTTCCTGGCACTGGAGTCGTGCTTCCCTCCAAGAGGGTGGCGCGCCCACCTCGGGGCCGATTCTGGGGCATTCTCTCTGACAGCTCTTAGTCAGACGGCCGGAGCCTGCACCACCTCAGATTTGACGCTGCCTTTCAACCTGAAAAGGCAAACGGAAGAGCAGAGAGGACAACGTCTAGGCTGCGGCTCCTCCAGCGACCAGGGAGCTGGCCCCAGCTCTTCCCGAGCCCGGCAGGCCTGCAGGCTCTGGGTAGGGGGCCTCTGCGACTCGCAGGCATCAGATCCCGATCTCCGAGCGAGCTCGGGCAGATCTGCTGCAGGAGACCTGGGGACCCGTGCCTGGCGTCGCACGTAGGGCGGGCCCCGGTGCACCCGGTGCACCGGGACTCAGAGACACCCCTGCGGACCACACAAAAGACCCCACCCCAGGCCGGCTGTGCATTTCCTGTGGCAGCGGCGGCGGAGGCGCCCTGCCAGCCACCTCTGTGCTTCCCGCAGCGCACGGACCCGGCCGGGCGGGGCGCTGGGCACGCCCCCACGCAGCCCGAGTCCCCGCGCTACGCGCCCCGCGGCAACCCTCCGCGGGCCCGCCCCCGTGTCACCACAGGCCGGGCTCCCTTTGTGTGCGGGCCGAGCGCCGCGGCCGCGCCATTGGCCCGCCCGCCCGGGGGGCCAGCCCCTTCCTGGCTCGCCTCATGCATATGCATGAGCACCGGCCCCGCCCCGCCCCCTCCCGCGCGGGCGTGCGAGGCGCGCGGCGGCTGTGGCTCCCTCGCCGCGCGGGAGCCCGAGCGCTAGCCAGGGCGAGCCGAGCCTGCTCCCTGCGGGCGGCGGCGCTCCAGCCATGTCAGCGCGCTCGAGTCTGGGCCCACCATGAGCCATGGCCATGTCCGTGAGCGCCGAAGACGACGACTATGAATCGGAGCCCGACCAGGTCGGCGGCCCGGGGTGGGGCTGAGGGAGGGACCCGCAGCTCGACCCGGCGAGCTCCTGCCTGACGCGCTGAGGCGGCTGAGGCGGCCGCGACGCCGCGCTGAGGAGAAAGTTTGGCGGCCGCGGCCGGTGGGCCCGGGGCGGGCGCGGGCAGGGGGCGTGTGCGGCGGGACGGGGCGCCGCGGACAATGTGGGCCTGCGGGCCTGGCCGTCGGGTGGCGCGGGCCCGGGCCCCGCGGGTGAGTTGCGGGGCGCGCCGCGCCCTCCTCGGCTCGGCAACCCGCGGCCCACGCGCTTGCGGGGCTCCGCGGGCCCCGCGGCGCCGGCGCCCCGCCGCCTCCCGCGGTCGAAGTTGCACCGGGACCGGCGTCCTCGGGGCCGGAGGACGCCCGCGGCCCGTGGGCCGACGGCCCGAGCTTTTGTCTGGTCGCCGCGCGCTCGCCCGCCGTGGGCAGCCGAGACAGGAAGGGGTGCGAGCCGTGGCAGGCGCGGGCCATCCGGAACCCGGCGGGCGAGAGCTCTCGGCCTCGGCGGCCGGCAGCGCAGCAGCCCCTCTCCCCGAGCCGAGGGAGCGGGGAGAATTGTGCGTGGAAAACAAAGCTCGGGCTGTGTTGACCGCGAAGATTCGCCCCAAGGCTCGCGTTGAGCACAGCGGGGAAGAAAGTTGAAGTGCTGCTGCTTTTAGCCCGAGCCCAGAGCCACCGTGTGAACGAGATAGCGTCTGCAGCAGCCGGGCCGCCAGGTAGACATGTCCACGGAGTCGGGACCGGGTGGGTCACCTTATCCTGCGGGCTCCGCCGGCCCCTGGGAGCCAGGTGCCTGTTTGTAGCGGTGAGGATGTTCCAGCGAACACATCGGACCCCCCCCCCCCACACACACACACCCTGAGGAAGTAAGCAGAAGGGCTCCCTTGAGTCGCCCCGAGCCTGCCGGTCCGCAGTTTCCTTTAGCAGGGCTCAGTGTTGGGTTTCCTGGCCCTGCTGCCCGCTCCTCGGCGTGCCCACCCTCCGAGTGGTGCTGAGTCTCCAGCTTCTTGGCCGGATGAACCCGGGCACACTCAAGAGGTTTGGGTCTGGAGGTCTGGCCCGCCTGTCCCTCGGGCCGCGCTCCCTGCCTGTGGAAAGCTCTCAGGATCATGCTCCATCGTCCCTGCCTCGACTCCTACATAGTTCAGGTCTGCCAAGAGTTTACGGTTGCCATGGCATCAGAACATCTTAGTATCCGATGGTGTCTTAGCGGCTTTGGTCCATCTGGGTTGAGTTCCTGTTAGCTGCTCTGGCCCAGGGTCCTTGACAGGATAAGAAGTCTCCGAGCGATTGTGTTTGCTTCGGTTCCTGGGACAGCGGCTCGCCGCCTTACTGTTGCAGTGCTCTCCAGGGCGGCCCCTAACTTGGAGCAGTTCTTCTGCCTCGGCCTCCCCGAGTTCTGAGTCAGCACAGCCAGCTTGTCTCTGGGCTGAAGAGCACATTTTGAGGTGCTGCCCTTTCTGGGGGAGACTGCTGTTAGGAAGGGGCCTAGTCTTGTAGCCAGGTAGTGTTTCCTCTTTGCATGGCCAAGCTGGGGATAGCCCTTCTGGAGCAGTTAGCAAGAGAAGTTCTCTGCGGGCTTCCATTAGTGCAGGATTTCCCCTTTCATATTTACTAGGCAGACAACATTCTAAGCCGAGGCTTCCAGCAGCCGTGGTTTTCTCACAGTCCTTGCAGAGTTGCTGTCAGCCCAGACACTGTGCATTTTGCAGGTACTTCAGGCTGTGGCTCAGTCCACTTTGCCCTCCTTACCATCACATTTTTTCATCACTTTTGTCCCCACTGGGATTTTTGTTTAATTTTGGTTTTTTAAACAGGGTTTCCTCTGTGTAGCCCTGGCTGGCCTGGAACTTGCTCTGTAGACCAGCCTGGCCTTGAACTTGCAGAGATCTGTCTACTTCTGCCTCCCAAGTGCTGGGAGTCCAGGTGTGTGCCACTACTACCCGGCTTCAAAGGTTTTTTTGTTTTTTGGGTTTTTTTTGGCATCAGCATCTCCTCTTAATATATCCCAGGTTCTTGAACTTTTTATCCTCCTGCTTCAGTCTCCTGAGTACTGAAATTATGCCAATAAACTTGGCATTATAGTTTCTTAAACGGATTTTTTTTTAAAAATAATTATTTATTGTGTGTGATTGTATATGCATATGTTCATATGCCATGACATTCTTGGGTGTGTGTGTGTGTGTAGAGGTCAGAGGACAAACTGGGATTTTTTTTTTTCCTTCTCCCATATGGGCCCTAGGGATCAAGCCCAGGTCACTAGGCTTAGCAAGCACCTTCACTCATTGAGCCATCTTGCTAGCTCTTAAATAGTGAAATTTCAATCTTTTTCTGTTTTTCTCTTCATCTCTCTGCCTCCCCTTCCCATCTTTTCTTTCTTGTCCTCCAATTTTACTGGTAGCCAGGAATGACCTTGAGGTTCCTCTCCGTTCACCTCCCAAATTTTAATTTATAGGAGTGGGCTACTACACCATACCCAGCTCATAGTGAAATTGCAAGGCAGGTCCCTGAACCTATCTGAAGATGTATGGGAAAATTTGACAACTTTGTGATTAGGTGTGTTTTTCTAGGGAAAGTTCTTAGCTTCCTTGGGTTCTCCAGAGGTCCCTTCATCCCCTGGGTGTTTTTATCTTCTTCCTTCTTACCCTCAGTACATAAACAAACCCAGAACCTTCCTTAACGCCTGCAGGTATGATGTGTCCCAGGACTCACAACACTGGTCATACCTTATTTGTATGTGTGGGGGGTGCATGTCCATTATGCTTGAGGAATTTGATGGCAGCTTGGCTGTGTTGTACAGGGGGATAAGGTTGGTGGGAAGCTTAGGCCTGTCCTCTTAACCCAGCTTTGGGAATTGAACTCAGGTTCTTGGACTTAGTGGGCAGGTTCTCTACCATTGAGCTACCCAGTCTTCCCTTTAAAAATTATGTCTGTTCTGTGTGTACATACATATATGGCCATACTTTCCATGTGCAAGGAGTGGGTTCTTTTGGGATCAAACTAAGAATATCAGGCATGGTGGCAGGTGTCTTCAGCCACTAAGCCATCTTGGCCACTTCCTCTACTTTTTTTTTTAAATCTTTTTTTTTTTTTTTTTTTTTTTTTAGATTTATTTACAGTGTTCTGCCTCGATGTAACCTGCATGCCAAGAGAGGGCACCAGATCTCATTACAGATGGTTGTGAGCCACCATGTGGTTGCTGGGAATTGAACTCAGGACCTTTGGAAGAGCAGGCAATGCTCTTAACCTCTGAGCCATCTCTCCAGCCCCTTCCTCTACTTTTATTTCACTTTTCTTTATTATTCCTTTTTCCTTTCCTTTCCTTTTTTTTTTTTTTTTCCCTTTCCAAACAGGGTTTTTCTGTGTAACAGTCCTAGCTGTCCTGGAACTCCCTCTGTAGACCAGGCTAGCCTCAGAACTCAGAGATCGCCTGCCTCTGCCTCCTGAGTGCTGGGATTAAAGGCGTGTACCACCATTGCACAGTTTACTGTTTTCTTTTTACTTTTTGAGACAATCTCACCTAGTTTCTCAGGTTGTCCTTCAACTTACTCTGTTTGATCTTCCTACCTCAGCCTTCCAAGTAGCTGTGAGCCCACCAGACCTGTAAAGCTGTCTTAATTGTAGAAACATTTAGCTACATTTTATTGTGTCTCCTGATTTGACTACCTTTTTTTTTCACCCCCTCCTTTAAGGCAGGGTTTCTCTCTGTAACTCTGGCTGTCTTGGAACTTATTCTAGACTCAGATCAGCTTGCCTCTGCCTCCTGTATGCAGATCAAAGGCGTGCGCCACTACTGCCCACTAAAAAATTTTTTTTATGTGCAATGGTGTTTTGCCTGCATGTATGAGGGTGTCAGGTGCCCTGGAACTGGAGTTACAGACAGTTGTGAACTGCCATGTAGGTACTGGAAATTGAATCCAGGTCCATCTTTCCACTGTAGAAACTCTTGACCATTTGTTTTTTATTTTTTTTCTTTTTCTTTTTTTTTTGTTTTTGGTTTTTCTAGACAGGATTTCTCTGTGGCTTTGGAGCCTGTCCTGGAACTAGCTCTGTAGACCAGGCTGGTCTCGAACTCACAGAGATCTGCCTGCCTCTGCCTCCCAAGTGCTGGGACTAAAGGCGTGCGCCACCACCGCCCGGCCGACCATTTGTTTCTTGAGACTTCCCTGGCTCTTGATGAGAGCAACTTTCTGCTGCTTTTCCTGTCATCCTGGCATTCCTGGAGGGATCAGTCTTGGTTGGGGTCACTTTAATATTTTCAGTTTTAGGATTGCTATCAAAGACTTTTCCTTCTGGCTGCCCTCTCAACCTCACCATCCCTGATGCAATCCCTGGTACAACTTTAGCCCTTACATGATGTTGATTCCTGATGTGTATCTTTGCTTTGGTTTGTTTCCTAGGTCCTGCAAATTGTTTCCTCCACTTCTTTGACTTCCTTGCTCGTCCTGTTGCTCAGGCCAGACAGAAATTCACTCTGCCTGCACTCCTATGTTCTACCCATTACCAGAATCCCGAATTGTCCCCTGCTGTTATCATGTGCTGATTTTGTTCATACCCTCAAATTTTGTCTTGCTTACTTCCCATGAAATCTCATTCCCTATATTATTGCCAGAGCACAGTCCTCTGCCCCTGTGTGTGAAGTCCTATAAGTACAGGGTGTGTTTCTTAACCGTGGCCTAGGAGGCCTTGCAGATTAGGTTCCTTCTACCTCGGAGCTCCTTTCCAGAAGTTTTGCTGAGCTTTTTGTAGTTCTTGAATGTATCATGTACTTTCACATCTCTATTTTTTCCTTCCTTCTGCCTAGACTATCCATTCCCTAACCCCATCCTCAGCACTGTCCTGTGGAGTCCTCTTCTCCCTCTACTGCCGTTGGAATCACATTTGCTTTGGTCTGTGTTGGTCTTTCCGACCTGCCTTTTCTGGAAGATGAGGCATCTCCTCTGGGTTTGCATACCAGAATCCAGGCTTTAGAGTTACTTCCTAGGCTCATAGCTTAGTTTTCTCATTTATCAGCACTGTGACAGTGGGCAGGTTACTTAACTGCACTGTCTAGAGTTTGCTTATTTGTAAATGGACACAATTCCTACTTTATAATAAGCTATTGATACAAATATATTAAAAAGTGACTAGCACTTCAGAGTTAGCTTGTAGTATCATCATGTTAATTTACGTGGTTTCTGTATTTCTCCTTCCAGACTGTAATGTCTTTACGAGTAGGCTACAGAGCTTACTCATCTCAGTAGTTCTAGAATTTAGCATTGAATCTGGTTCATAATTTACAGCCAGAAAACACTTGGGTGGGTGGATGAGTGGGTGAATATGTGAATGAGGGGGTTAATGAATGAATCCCCAGAGCACATGGCAAACTCTTAATGCTAGTGATGCTGAGCATCTTGTCCTTGTTTGTTGGTCATTTGTGTGTTCTATATTTTTTAAGAGATAGCTGTTAAAATTGTTTTGCCTGCACATGTGTCTGTTCACTGTGTACATGCAATGCCCATAGAGGCCAGAAGAGGGCATCAGATTGCCTGAAACTAGAGTTACAGGTGATTAAGTCACTTGTGGGTACAGAGAATTGAACCCAACTCTTGGAAGAGCAGGCAGTGCTCTTAACCACTGAGTTACCTCCCTAGCTCTCTTTTGGCCCAGTTGACATTTTTGTCTTTTATCATTGAGTTGTTAAGAATCCTTTATTCTGTATCTAGCCACCCCCCCTTTTTAAATATTTATTTATTCATTATGTATACAATATTCTGTCTGTGTGTATGTCTGCAGGCCAGAAGAGGGCTCCAGACCTCATTACAGATGGTTGTGAGCCACCATGTGGTTGCTGGGAATTGAACTCAGGACCTTTGGAAGAGCAGGCAATGCTCTTAACCACTGAGCCATCTCTCCAGCCACCCACCCCCCCTTTTTTTTTTGTTTTTTGTTTTTTCGCTGTAACTTTGGAGCCTGTCCTGGAACTAGCTCTTATAGACCAGGCTGGCCTCAGACTCATAGAGATCTGCCTGCCTCTGCCTCCTGAGTGCTGGGGTTAAAGGCGTGCACTACACTACCCATCTATATCCTAGCCCTTTACTGCTTAGATGACATGCAGATATTTTCTAGTTTTTTTTTTCTTGAAATACCTGTGCATTCTTTTAATTCTATGCTTAAGGTTCTGATCCATTTGGAGTTATATTTTGTATGTAGTGTTTGTATATAGTGTGAGGTAGGGTCCTGTCTTCATTCTTTTTTTTTTTTTCCTTTTCTTTTTTTGGGTTTTTTTGTTTTGTTTTTTTGAGACAGGGTTTCTCTGTATGTAGTTTTAGAGCCTGTCCTGGAACTAGGTCTTGTAGATCAGGCTGGCCTCGAACTCCCAGAGATCCGCCTGCCTCTGCCTCCCGAGTGCTGGGATTAAAGGCGTATGCCACCACCGCCCGGCTGTCTTCATTCTTTTGTTTTGTTTTGTTTTTGTTTGTTTGTTTGTTTTTCCAAACAGGGTTTCTCTGTGGCTTTGGAGCCTGTCCTGGAACTAGCTCTTGTAGACCAGGCTGGTCTCGAACTCACAGAGATTCACCTGCCTTTGCCTCCCAAGTGCTGAGATTAAAGGTGTGCACCACCGCCCGGCTGTCTTCATTCATTCTTTTGCTTGTGGATTTCCACTTTTTTCAGCATCATTTGTTGAAAAAACAATTCTTTTCCCCAACTGAATATTTTTGGTGTCCTTGTTGAAAAACATTTGGTTTAAATAAAAAAAAAGAATTCCTTTCTAGACCCTCAGTTCTTTCCCATAATCTGTAGTTCTTGTGCCAGCATTGCACCTTATTATTGACTGCCCTTTTGTAATAAGTTTTGGAACCACAAACTCCAAAACCTTCCACTTTATTGTTGTTTCTTCCTACTTCTTTTCATTCATTCATTCATTCATTCATTCATTTATTTATTTTTGGTTCTGAGGATCAAACTTAAGAGTCTCCTGCATGCTAAGCATACAGCTGAGTTCTCCTTAGCTTTGACTTTGATCATTTAAAAAAAAAAAAAACAAAAAACATTTGTGTGTATGTGTGTCACATAGATGTGCGATTAGTGAGATTCTACCCATGAACTGTCTGGTAGATCAGAGATACTCATTAAATATTTAGAATAGCATAACATTTCCTTTATGGTCGTGGTGGAACACCTTTAATCCCAACACTCAAGAGGAAGAGGCAGGCTGATT
This sequence comes from Chionomys nivalis, assembly GCF_950005125.1. Classification (NCBI taxonomy): domain Eukaryota; kingdom Metazoa; phylum Chordata; class Mammalia; order Rodentia; family Cricetidae; genus Chionomys; species Chionomys nivalis. Next base: position 111,264,981 of record NC_080088.1, read on the forward strand.
GCTACAAGTTTGAGGCCTGCCAGGGCTGCACAGTGAGACATTTCCTTTTAAGGGAGATGCTTTTGAATTGGTCTTGGGGAAAGAACCCTTTAAAGTATATATGTTCTAGTTTTTATAACCTTTTGTTTATTCGATTGGTTGGTTGGTTTGTTTAGAGACAGAGTTTCTTTGTGTAGCCTTGGCTGTCCTGGAACTAGCTCTGTAGACCAGGTTAGCCTTGAACTCATGGTGATCCTGCTTATCCTCCCAGGAGTGCTGGGACTGGACTAAAAGTTTGCACCACTACCACCCAGCTATAAATGCTCCCCCTTTTTTTCTCTCAATGAATTAAAAATGTGGGTCTTGGGCTGATTACATCAACAAGTAGAGCTGGAAATGTAGTTCAGTTTCTAGAGTGCTTACCTAGCATGCACTGAGCCCTAGGCTCCATCCCCAGCCCTGCATTTGCCAGAGATGGTGGTACATGCCTGTAATCTCAGCACTCAAGAGGTGAAGGCAAGAGGATCAGGGGTTTAAAGTCACCCTTGGCTGCCTGATAATTCAGGGACAGCCTGGGAATTTAAATAAAAAGATCAGTAAATGATCTTGAAGCTGACATGCTCCATGTGGTGGAATAATTGATAATGTGGAGTTCAGAGCTGGTGTTGGAAGCTTTGGGGACTACACAGAGGATTGTGAGAAAAGCTTCATGGCAAAATGAGGTGACTTTGGCTAATTCATCTTCCCTTTTTGTCTTCACACTTGTCTAGTATCTGCTCCTGTGGGGGTTTTCTGCTTGGTTCTTCAGAGTTCTAGTTGGATGTTTTGTTTGTTCCTCTTTCTTTTGAGACAGTGCCTCTCTGTATGACCCTGTCTTGGGACTTTCTTTGTAGACTAGCCTGGACTTACTAGAGTGCTGAGGTGAAAGGTATGCACCATTGTGCCTACGTCTAGTTGGCTTTTTAGTTGGGTTTTGTTGTTGTTGTTGTTGTTGTTTTGGTTTGGTTTGATTTTTCAGGACAAACTTTCTCTGTTTAGCAGTCCTGGCTGTCTGGAACTCGCTCCGTAGGCTAGGTTGTCCTCACTCACTGAGATCCACCTGCCTCTGCCTCCTGAGTGCTAAGATTAAAGGTGTGCACCACCACAACGGGTATAGTTGGTTTCCTTTTAACATGCCAGCTGGTAACCATAGCCAAGGCCTTTCTCTAGCTAGATTTACAGAGAGGTCCTGGGAAACAATTTCTTTGAAGGTTTCTGTCATTTGCTCTGTCATTTTCCAGGATGTCTCTGCTAGTTAGGTCTAGGTCGATTCACTTTGTTGAGGTAGGAAATAATGCTTTAGAAAGGGAACGTAAGCCCCTCTGGCCTTTGGCATTCAACATAACTCTGGACTGAATTTCTTTAGTTTAGTTTTGTTTTCATAAAAGAGACCAGTCTATAGAATTTCCTGTAACAAAATAAGCCCTCTTCCTTGGTTTTTCCCTTGGAGTTGGATGGCGTGCTACCTCTCTCTATACCTGACCTGAGGCTCCCAGTGACTCTTGTCATTGCCATGTTTGTCAGAGTTTGATGAGTGAGCTGTGAGGACACTGGCCCCTGGTAGAAGGTAGGTACAGTGTGCTGTAAGGAGAAGACACCCTCTGGGCTCTACTTTTGAGAGCATTGCTGATTTTTAGGTAGCTCTCTTGTTGCTGTTTGGGCAGTTGCTGAGTTTTCAGAACTCAGGCCCATAGTCTCTGTGTGCCATTCTCTGGTTGTGATATACTTACTTGATTGCAGACCTAACTTGGCTTGACATATGCAGTATAAAGGCTGTTGTGTTCCATTAAAGATAATAGAACTGGTCTTAAGTGTGTTTCAGGGAAGCCCAGATTCACTTTAAGGAAAAGGAGGGTCTGTGGAAGCCTCTGCTACTTGAAGGAAGAGTGACTAGTGGGTGGGTAGCCCTCTAGACTGAGGTCCTGCTTATCCTTGTTCCTCCTATCATAGGGGAGATGAGGGTACATGGGCCAGAAACCCTGTGAGAGCAAATTAGTGTTCAGAGTAGATAGGGTGGGAGTGTCACAGACCTTTTCTCTTAGCAGTTGAGCCTGTAGAGGCATGACAACTACCTTGAATGTTACAGACTGCTAGGAGAGTATGCTTGAGAGAAGATCGTAACTAATGATGTGGCTGTGTTCATGGAGAAAGGTAGTCTTTTCTTTCTAATGTGGGCGGGCACCCTAGAAAGCCCCTGAGGTCAGAGGTCCCTGGAAGCTGGCAAACTGCACAGTAACGACTCTGCAGGCCTGTGGATTAGGATATTAGCAAACTATCAAAGTTTACTGAGAATAAACAGTTGCCTAAAAAGTGACTTTAAACAGGTGGCAGTTAAGCTAGTGCCCTCCCTAGCAGAGGGACTGAACTTGTCCCGGTAAACTCATGCTCCAAAAGGCTTTAGGCCAGTCATTCTCAATGTTCTAATGCTGTGACCCTTTAGTATAGTTCCTCATGTTGTGGTGACCCCCAACCATAAAATTATTGTTGTAGCTACTTCATAACTAATTCTGTTACTGTTATGGATCATAATGTAAAAATCTATATTTTCCGATGTTCTTAGGCAACCCTTGTGAAAGGGTTGTTCGGCCCCCAGGTTAGAACCACTGCTTTAGACAGTACTCTCTTCCATGATGTCCTTCCTGTCTCAGAGCCTTGGTGCACAGTGGCCCCAGTAGTTGTCATTTTTCCCCCCTTCGGAGACAGGGTTTCTCTGTAGCTTTGGAGCCTGTCCTGGAACTAGCTCTTGTAGACCAGGCTGGCCTTGAACTCAGAGAGATCTGCCTGTCTCTGCCTTCCAAGTGCTGGGATTAAAGGTGTGTGCCACCACTGCCCAGCAAACTTTTCTACATAGGCCTTTAATGTTTTTTTTTTGTTGTTGTTGTTGTTGTTTTTTTTTTTTTTTTTTTTTTTTTTTTTTTTTTTTTTTTTTTTTTGAGACAGGGCTTCTCCCAGTAGTTGTCTTGTCGGGTCCACCATGCATCCTAGATTTGCAGGAGGCTCTAGGGTTGGGGACTAGAGGCAAGAACTATAGCTGTTGAGTGGTGCTTTATTTTTATTTGATCTATTTTTCCCAGTCAAAAGGAAGAATACACTTGAAGCCCAGTTAGGAAAGGCCTCTGAAGTTATAGGGTCCTCTTCAGGGTGCTTCCCAATTCTCCTTGCGTGTCTGGGTGGCAGGGAATCTATATAATGGCCATATAGTGTTGCATGGGATCCCTGTGATGTCAGCTCTTCTGTGCCTTGTCTCAGAGCTTGAGATAAACACTCTCATGAGTGCTGGACCCCTGAGCTTCCCCAAAAGTGAATTGGTCCTATGTAATGTATTTCTGATGTTCTGGTGTTCTGGCACAGGTATCAGAAGCAGACAGTGGCCTGGTGTGCCCCCTTTCTCAGGAAGTGTCACTTAACTGTGGGCAGGAGCATGTCAGAGCAGTCATCAGGGTCTAAAAGGTCTGAGGCCAGGGCGGCTGCCAGCACAGCTGGGATGTTTTCTATAGTAGTTAAGTTACCCTAAAGCTGTGCTAGTAGAGGGCTTAAAACTATAGGCTTCATAGTTTTGGAGAACAGAAGTCCAAGATCAAATTTTCTCCAGAGGTTCAAGTTGAGGATCTTTCCTTGCTTCTGGCATCTGATGTTGGTCTGTAGTCTTTGGATGCCAGTCAGGCGGCACTTTCCATATGTCTCCATATGTGTTCCTACTGTACATGTCTGCCTATGTCCAGGTTTCCCCCTTTCAAAAAGTTACCTGTCATAAAATTTGAGCTTACTTGACTTGCTTTCCTTTGATCTAGTTGTCCTGAATCCCATCTCTGCACTACCAAGATTGCCAACTTAAGCATCTCTTGCTTGGGTATACGACTCAACCTGAAGCTCTCTCCTAGGTGCTTGACTATTCCTGGAGCCTCCCATTTCATTTGTTCCATCTATTCTCCACCAGAACCGGGTGGTGGGTCGGCCTAAGGGCAAGTTGGGCCCAGCCTCAGCGGTGAAGTTGGCTGCCAACCGAACAACAGCAGGAGCTCGCAGGCGCCGGACGCGATGCCGCAAGTGCGAGGCCTGCCTGCGGACGGAGTGCGGAGAGTGTCACTTTTGCAAGGACATGAAGAAATTCGGAGGCCCTGGGCGCATGAAGCAGAGCTGCATCATGCGGCAGTGCATCGCGGTGAGTGCATGGGATGCATGGGTAGGGGCTCTTCTAGCAGGATGCTGGACTTCCCTGTGTAGTGACGAGGCTAGCAGGCTTGCTTTTCGTCCCACCTGGCTCCCACACGGCTAGCCTAGCCCCGGAAATAATAACATGGAAACTGTATTCTTTTAAACACTGCCTGGCTCATTAGTTTCAGCCTCTTATTGGCTAATTCTCACATCTTGCTTTAACCCATATTTAGTAATCTGTGTAACACCACAAGGTGGTGGCTTACCGGGAAAGATTCAGCATGTCTGACCTGGTGGCTGACTCGATGGCGTCTGACCTCACTTCCCTTCTTCCTTTATAGAAGGAGCTGCGGGCAGGCCTGCTTTTTGTCCTGCCCGGCTCCCCGCATGGCTAGCTTAACACCCGAAATAACAACACACAAACTGTATTCATTTAAACACTGCCTGACCCATTATCTCTAACCTCTTACTGGCTAACTCTCACATCTTGATTAACCCATTTCTAATAATCTGTGTAGCACCCCGAGGTGGTGGCTTACCGGGAAAGATTCAGCATGTCTGACCTGGCGTATGGCTCCATGGCATCTGTCTCACTGCCTTCTTCCTCCCAGCATTCTGTTCTGTCTACTCTGCCCACCTAATTTTCTACACTATTAAAAGGCCAAGGCAGTCTCTTTATTCACCAATGAAAGTAACACATAGACAGAAGACCCTCCTCAATCATCTCTGCTTCCTGCTTGCTGGTCTGTCTTGCCCTAAAGGCGCTCCTTGTGGGATATAAGGGGTTTTAGGTGATGCTCTTCTCAGCTACCCTTGTTTGTACCCGGGTAGCCTTGCCGTGTGTCAGGCTCCTGTTTGTCAACTGGTGGTCTGTAACTCTTCTTCCCTTCTTGAAATGGCTGAGTACTTTATTAAAGAGGTCTGGGGAGCCTGTCTTGACATGAATCCTGTTGCCAGCGTTTATGGTACAGTTGCTATGATTCTGGTCCTTTCTTTCCTATCCTTTCTTTGTTGTTAGAAGTTTGGATGGGAGGTCAGTTTTGTCCTAGAGGGAGAGGAATGAGACATGGCATGGGGGATCTGGGCCCATGGAGAACTTGGCCAGCCTCTCATACACCTTACACTTCTTTGGCAACCTGACACAGTCCTAGAGTTCAATTTTAGTTCCCTCCACCACACACTCTCAGAATTTGCCTTCCCTGAGCGCCGCTCCCTGGGGGCCTAGTGGTCTTCCTCCCGCCCCATTAAAAAGCTAGCTTAGCTGGAGTAACCAGATTCCTCAACCCTGGTGAACTGGTCTAAGTCCAGTATGGTATTAGGTTAGTGAGCTTTTTCTCCCTGAATGCTGTTGCTCCCACTCCCAGGCCCTGGGCACCTTCCCCTTTTCCCTACGCTCATACTGGCATATGAGCACACTTCCTAAAAACCACAACATTTTCAGTTTTTAAGAGTTGCAACACTGTAGATAGCATGTGTATGTGAATGTGGACAGTGTCATTTTATGAGTAGTTTATTTTACTTAGCATAATATGCTCAAAGATACAGTTGTCACACATGACAGAATTGTTTTAATTTAAAAGTTTTGTATGTTTGAGCCAGGTGGTGGTGGCACACGTAGCACAAAGAAGCTGAGAGGCAGGTGGATCTCTGAGTTTGAGGACAGCCTGGTTTATAGAGTGAGTTCTAGGACAGGCTCCAAAGCTTCACAGAGAAACCCTGTCTTGACCTCATTCCCCCCCTCAAAAAAAAAGAAAAGAAAATTTGTTTTGTTTTTTTTTGTTTTTTTTTTTTTCTTTTTTTCTCCAGTTCTGACAGATTAAGAAAAGAAAATTTGTATGTCTGTTTATTGTGCCGTGTGTTGCTTTGTAACTCTACTGGCATCAAATTCTGACAATCCTCTTGCACCAGCCTCCCACATGCTTGGATGGGTGTGTACCACCACACCTGGCTCAGAAATTTGTTAATGTTGAGTAATATTGGATTTATGCATGATTATATTAGATGTATATCATACCTTTTTCGATTTTTCTTTTCTGAGTGTGGCTATATGAGTTGTTTCTACCTCTTGCCTCTTGTGAATAACATTGCAATAAACATGAATACTTTGAACACCTTTTCTGTCCTCTGGGCAGAAGTGGAACTGTTGGATCATAATTCTGTTTTTATTCTTTGAGTAATTTCCACAGTGGTGATACAATTTCACATAGCACGAGAAGTACAGAGATTCCATTTCTCTACATCTTAGGCCATATTATTTTCTTGATTTAATAGTATTTCCCTAATAATGATTGATGTTGAACACCTTTTTAATTTTTTTAATTTATTTATTATGTATACAATATCCTGTATTGTATACAATATTCTGTCTGTGTGTGTGCCTGCATGCCAGAAGAGGGCATCAGAACCCATTACAGATGGTTGTGAGCCACCATGTGGTTGCTGGGAATTGAACTCAGGGCCCCTGGAAGAGCAGGCAATGCTCTTAACCTCTGAGCCATCTCTCCAGCCCCCTGTTGAACACCTTTTTATATACACATTAGCCATTTTTTAATATTTATTTATTTATTTATTTTGTATACAATATTCTGTCTGTATGCCTGAAGGCCAGAAGAGGGCACCCCGTTACAGATGGTTGTGAGCTACCATGTGGTTGCTGGGACTTGAACTCAGCAGGACCTTTGGAAAAGCAGGCAATGCTCTTAATGTCTGAGCCATCTCTCCAGCCCCACATTAGCCATTTGTATATCTTCTTTCAAGGCCTTTTTTTTTTTTTTTTTTTTTTTTTTTGGTTTTTTCGAGACAGGGTTTCTCTGTGGTTTTGGAGCTTGTCCTGGAACTAGCTCTTGTAGACCAGGCTGGTCTCAAACTCACAGAGGTCCGCCTGCCTCTGCCTCCCGAGTGCTGGGATTACCTTTGTCCATCTTTAAGTTATTTTTTTGGTTTTTGGTCTTTTCATGAGTTGTAGAAGTTCTTTATATATTCTGCATATTATTCCTCAAAATCAAATGCAAGTTCTTTTGTTGTTGTTTGTTTTAGATTTATTTACTTTTGTCTTATATGCATGACTCTTGCCAGCATGTATATACACCATATGCATGCATTGTGTAGTGTTTTACCTGTGTGTATGTGTGTGTCTGTGCACCACTGTATATGCCTGATGAAAGAAGTATCAGGTCCCCTGGGACTGGAGTTACAGGCTGTTGTGAACCACCAAATAAACAGGTGCCAGGAACTGAACCTGTATCATACCTTTAATTAATCTTAGCACTCAGGAGACAGGCAGATCTTTTGAGTTCCAGGCCAGCCAGGTCTATGTAGAGTTCCAGTCCAGTCAGAACTATATAGAGACACCCTTCTTAGGGGGTGTGGGGAGGAAGCCTTTGTGAAATAACAGAAGGTTATGGAATGAGGAGATGTTGGCCGCCTTGTTATTTGGGCGGGAAAAAAAACAGCTCACTGAAACCCAAGGAAATGTTGTGTTCCAACATTATCTGAAGCAGCAAAGGCTGATTTTTGGAGGACAAGAAAAGGCAGAAAGGACCCTGATGAGGTGAACAAGGTCAGGGAAACTGCACAGGAAACTGTCAACCTTGGAGGGGGTTAGGGCATCATCTAAAACAAGGAGTTCAGCCATGTATGTCATCAGTAGACTAGAGGATGTCTTGGTGGAAACAACCCATGGAAGCAAAAGGAAGGTCTGAGGGTAAAGACTGATTCTGAGGCACCAGAGGTGAAGCGACTTAGAGATTCTTGCATGGAGATGAGCTTGGGAAGCAACAATGTCTGTGAGAAGCCGCGTAGAGACAGGGAGGAGGTAGACTTTATACATCAAGAGAAGAAGGGCTGGAAAAGGGGGCACGCATATGGATCACAAGCAGTTAAAGGGGAAAGGTTAGAGGAAGGCTAACCCTCAGAGGTTTGAGGCAGGAGAATTGACAAATGTGTGAAGCCAGCCTGTTCTGAATACAGCAGTTGCCAAATCAGTCTGGACTACAGAATGCAGTGTCTTTGGGGGGGAAATGTTTAGCTAATTTAAGAAGCTATGTGGGGATAGAGAAATCGAGCAGAGTCTCTACTAACAAGACTGTAAGGAGGCACCTTGTCAGGCATCTGCAGAGATAAGGCACATCACATTGGTTTCCTGTATCTTTCTACTTGTGCAAAGGTGGGTCACTTCCAGTTGTGCCAAGGTCTAGGTGACATTGTTCTCAAAACCAGCAGTTTCCACAGACTCCTTAAAATTGTGGATTGTTTTGTTTGATTTTAAGATAAGGTCTCTCTGTGTAACATTGAATGGGCTCAAACTCATTGCAACTCACCTGACTCTGTTTCTGCCTCTGAGTTCTGGGAATAAAGGTGTTGTGTCACCATTCCCAGCCTCACAAAGACTTTCTAATTTATCTATGGAATGTATATTTCCCAGCTTATATTGAGGTAAGGACCTCAAATAAATTGAAGCAGTTTAATTAAAACTGGTGGTACTAGCCTGGTGGAGGCGGCCCACGCCTTTAATCCAGCATTCAGGAGGCACAGGCAGGCAAATCTCTGTGAGTTCCAGGACAGCCAGGGCAACACAGAGAAACCCTGTCTCTAAAGCCAAACCAAAACAAGAAAATGATGGTACTTCCCCTGTGTACTAGGCATTAATTAGCACAAGAAAACTGAAGATCTGTTTGCCTTGGCCCCTGATCTCACTGTGTATCATCATGTATAATAGCAATTCTCAAATCATATGATCTTAAGAAATTATAAAGACCCCAGAAAACTATTGTTTATCTGCTATTTGTTTACTAGTATTATATTGGAAAATACAATTGCGAAATAATAAATGTTTTAAGTTCATTTTAAATTAAGCATATTCACAAATGACATGTTTTTATGAGAGCTAATTCTATTTTCAAAAATAAAAATAATTAGGGGAAAGAATGACACTATTACATGTTTCTATATATCTCTTGTATCTGGCTCATTGTGGCTTTTATTTTCATATCTGCTTCTTCTATATACCACCTGTTATTTTCTTTTGGGTGGAGGATTAAGAAAATTCAGCCTCCAACAGATAGTTGAACAAGGGAGGAACATAACTTCAAGCCTTCAGAATCCCATAGGTGGGGCTGGAGAGATGGCTCAGAGGTTAAGATCATTGCCTGTTCTTCCAAAGGTCCTGAGTTCAATTCCCAGCAACCACATGGTGGCTCACAACCATCTGTAATGGGGTCTGGTGCTTTCTTCTGGCCTGCAGGCATACACACAGACAGAATATTGTATACATAATAAATAAATAAAAAAAAAAAAAAACAGAATCCCATAGGTGGCACCTTTTATTTATTGTTTAGTTTGTTTATTGTTTTTTTGAGACAGGGTTTCTTTGTATAGCCTTGGCTGTCCTGGAATTAGCTCTGATCTCGAACTCACAGCAAACTTCCTGCCTCTGCTTCCTCAGTGTTGGGACTAAAGGCATGGGCCCCTACTACCCTTCGGCAGCTTCTTTAAGTTAATTGCAAAATGGAATCTGAAACTGTATCAGTCAGATTTTTATACTGTTACACTAAAAGTTGTCTTGCCCTTGCTCCGCAGTTATGTTGTAACATTACACACTGTCTATTGAGGCTGAGTTTCCCAAGGATTGCAGCATATTCTGAACATATACAAATGAATCACATTTGATAGTAAATGTTGCCATTATTCTGATAAGAAAACCTGTTCTTGGCCATGGAAAGACTACCAGGTGAAGGAAAACCTCATTTGCTTTTAGATTCTTGAATTTTGTCATTTGTACCAATTGACAGTTTGTTTTATTTTTGTAAATGACAGGATTATGTAGGTCTTCAAGAAAATGTAACAGCAGCTAATGGTTTTTCTACTTTTTAAAATAAATTTTTTTTTTTTTTTTTGGATTTTTGAGATAGGGTTTCTCTGTAGTTTTTGGTGCCTGCCCTGGAACTAGCTCTTGTAGACCAGGCTGGCCTTGAATTCACAAAGATCCTCCTGCCTCTGCCTCCCGAGTGCTGGTATTAAAGATGTGCGCCACCACCGCCCGGCTTAAAATAAAAATTATGTTCTAAGCCAGACATGGTAGCTCACACCAGTCATCCCAGTAAAGGGGAGGATGAAGCAGGTAGGTCATGAGTTTCCAGTTAGCCTGGGCTGCAGGGTAACTCTAGATAGTGAACCTCTGAAGATGGATGGATGGATGGGTGGATGCGTGGGTGGATGCATGGATGGATGGATGGGTGGATGCGTGGGTGGGTGAAGAAAATGATGTTCTGTGGAGAACTTAGTGTTCAGTTGAGCTCACACATTAGTCACATGTACGTTTCCTGTAATAACAGTCCCTCAGCATGGGGAAGTACTTTGTGCATACTTCCTGTGTGAAAAGGATGTGTGTTCAAGGGTTGAGGTTTTCATGAAGTTAATAAAGGCATGAAGCGGAATTGGTGATCTTCCAGTGTGCATGTGGTCCTGAGTGACTGGTTGCCTGAATGACAGGATCTGGCCTCTAGTCCTGAGGACTCCCAACAGTTTCACCCACCCATGCTTTTGAACCATTACTTCAGAAGGTAAATCGTGTCTTGCCCTTATTCAAGATAGGTGTGACCCCACATTCCTCTTTTGAGGTCTTGGAAACAGGCATGTGGATTATGCCCTGATACCAATGGTAAGATGAACTTCAGCCCCTCTGTGGACATACTTCTTTCTGATCTTTTCCAAGTGGGAAGCCTTGTCTGACACTTAAATTTGTGTATATAAACAGAATATGTTCTTCATGTTGTCTGTCTCCTTCCACCAAAAGATGAGGGTGCAAGAGATTTTGATCTGTCTTGTTTATTGTTATATTCTTAGTTCTTGTAGATTACCTGGCACATAGAGGTACTAATAATATGTAAACAGGTAAATAAATTTGCTTGGATCAGCTTTCTGATTCATGACAAGCCTAGAAGAACTTTTGCATAGTCTCCACTAGGGTCTGTCTTCACTCCCTGATGACTTCAGTGTTTCTTGTGTCCTCAGCCAGTGCTGCCCCACACCGCCGTGTGCCTTGTGTGTGGCGAGGCAGGGAAGGAGGACACAGTGGAAGAGGAAGAAGGCAAGTTTAACTTCATGCTTATGGAGTGCTCCATCTGCAACGAGATCATCCACCCTGGATGCCTTAAAGTAAGCTCTAAGGGCCCTGAACACCCCCTGCCCTCTCCCCATGCTTTAGGGCCCAATGGCTATGATGTGGCAGCTAGATTCCCTCCCTATAGAATGCTGTTCAGGTCGTGAGGATATACAGGTGTCATGCTGAATTCCTAAAGGACCCTCACTTCTAGGGCATTCTGTGTTAGGTGATAAATCCAGGACAGGAAGAGTTTCGGGCAGTATCCTAAGTGAATAAATTCAGTTTATTCAGAATAACCAGTACCTCAGAACTCCAGCAGGATCCAAAGTATCTCAGCAGATAGAAATTAAGGATCCTGACTTCTGGCTTTTGAGAGAAAAGGGCCTGAGCCAAGGAGGCCAGGTGGTTTCTCACCTGTGCCTCTGCACCAGGAACCGGTTCCTGTGATATGCTAGGACAGGACTGCCTTCTGGGTGACCTTTGTGCCTGCCTGGCTCAGGCGGCTGGTTCCACCTTGGAAAGGAAGAAACCACTCTATGCTGGTACATGTCTCTCTCCCAGAATGCATCCGTATCTGTGGGCTGTAAGGGATGAGGGCCTTTGTTTTTGACCCTTATTCCCTCATCACACCCACCTGATAGCTTTGGAAGCCAGCCTCTCCTGGTAGTTACTGCTTCTCTTTTTCTCCTGTGCTCAGCAAAAGTAAATAACACAATCACATGGTAGAGCCTTTCCTTTGGCTAGACACAGCTTTGGGGGAGGGCATGAATGCTGAGGCAGACCTTGTATCCTTGTGGACCCTCTTGGCACTGTTCCCTGCCCACTGAGTCCTGTCCTGTCCTTTCAGATTAAGGAGTCAGAGGGTGTGGTCAACGATGAGCTTCCCAACTGCTGGGAGTGTCCGAAGTGTAACCATGCTGGCAAGACCGGGAAAGTGAGTGCGGACTCCAAGTCCCTGGTTGGGTCAGATTGGCAGAAAGGGACGGGCTGGGCCTTGCCAGGCCTGTCCCCAGTTGTCAGTCAGGTGGGGTGCGGCGGGCTGCGAGAGGAAGAGCAAGTTCAAAGATATACAGTTGGATTGTTCTTCTCTCTTTTTGGCCTACAACAAGCAAAAGCGTGGCCCTGGCTTTAAGTATGCCTCCAACCTGCCTGGCTCCTTGCTCAAGGAGCAGAAGATGAACCGGGACAACAAGGAAGGGCAGGAGCCTGCCAAGCGGAGGAGTGAGTGTGAAGAGGCTCCCCGACGCAGGTCAGATGAGCACCCTAAAAAGGTGCCTGCAGATAGCATCCTACGCCGAAAGTCTGATGATGTGCACCTAAGGAGGAAACGGAAATATGAGAAGCCCCAAGAGCTGAGTGGACGCAAGCGAGTATGAACTGGGAAGCCCTGGGCAGCAGCAGAAGGGTGGTGTGGCTGTTCTTAAGTATGGGGTGGAGGGGGGACCAGGGAAGGTTAATGGGTAGTACTCGGGATCCTGGCCTCTTAAGAGCTGCCCTGAGCAGGTCACCCAAATCCTGAGAGCCTGGCCCAAAAGAAAGAAACAAGCAAAGTCACTCCTCTTCCCACCCCCTTTAGGCCTCGACGCTTCAAACGTCCCCCGGTTCTTCCTCTCACCTCTCGCCGAGGCCCCCTCTAGGCAGCAGTCTCAGCCCTTGGTGGAGATCCAGTCTCACTTACTTCCAGCAGCAGGTGCTCCCACGCCCCGCCCTCCCGAGGCCCTGGGGACTTGCAAGTCCAGGCTGTTCTCCTCTCCAACCCTCAGAACCCCTGGTCCATTGCTACAGATGCTCCTGTGGCCTGGGCTCAAATCGGCAGTGGGCCAGCTCTGTGAGGTTGAGAAGCCTCTGTTGGTTGGGGAAGCTGCAGCTGGGAAGATCCTGGTGACCCTGCTCTGCTAATGGGCCTTGCCTTTAGTAGCCACAAGGTGGTGTCTGGAGAAGCTCCTGGCAGGGCTTGGCTAGGGATGCCTCCTGCCTGCTCTCCAGCTGCCCTGGGCTTCCTTAGCAGTAGCTGCTGTTAATGAGCAACTGCTGTCTCTGGTCTGTCTCAGGTGGGAGGTCAGCTGGGTGGGAACAGTTAACTGTCCTCCTTCATTTCTACTATTCTCTGGGAAGTCAGCAGACAGAACTATCTATGCTGTCTGTTAGTCAGATATGAAGGACATGACTTTGTGGGGAAGATGTCCTAGCCCTTGCTGAAGAGACCGGGCTCACAGTGTGGTGGGGTGTAAAGGGGATGATGTTCCTCCAGTCCAGGAGCAAACTCTGTATCCTTTCTTCCTTATGGCAGCTAAAACCTGGCAAAGAAGATAAGCTTTTCAGGAAAAAGGTACCATCTTCCCCCTCCCTCATGAACCTGCAGCCCACTTTTCAGCTTTCAGAGCTGTAGGCAACACCCCAATGGCCCTTGTGTATCCCATGATTGGGTTGAAAAGTCTGGGGTGGGCGCTATCCCAAACTTCATGGGTTATCACAGGCCACTCATCCTTACCCTTCCGTCTTTCCTACAGCGGCGGTCCTGGAAGAATGCTGAGGATCGGTTGGCACTGGCCAACAAACCCCTTCGGCGCTTCAAGCAGGAACCAGAGGACGATCTGCCTGAGGCACCTCCTAAGGCCCGGGAGAGTGACCAGTCACGTTCCAGCTCACCTACCGCTGGGCCCAGCACTGAAGGTGCTGAAGGCCCAGAAGAGAAGAAAAAGGTGAAGCTACGCCGGAAACGGCGGCTTCCCAACAAGGAGCTGAGCAAAGAGCTAAGCAAGGAGCTCAACCACGAGATCCAAAAGACAGAGAATACCTTGGCCCACGAGACCCACCAGCCCATCAAGTCAGAGCCCGAAAGTGAGAATGAGGAGCCAAAGAGGCCCCTAAGCCACTGCGAGCGCCCCCACCGCTTCAGCAAGGGGCTCAACGGCACCCCTCGGGAGCTACGGCACCCACTGGGACCTGGCCTGCGCAGCCCACCTCGTGTTATGTCCCGGCCCCCACCCTCTGCGTCCCCACCTAAGTGCATCCAGATGGAGCGTCATGTGATCCGGCCGCCACCCATCAGCCCTCCACCTGACTCGCTGCCCCTTGATGATGGAGCAGCCCATGTCATGCACAGGGAGGTGTGGATGGCAGTCTTCAGCTACCTCAGCCACCAAGACCTGTGTGTCTGCATGCGGGTCTGCAGGACCTGGAACCGCTGGTGAGGGACAGCCCTGTGTAGGTAGGGCTTAGGTTGTGGCTCAGGATAGTCCATGGCAGCATATATTGCTTGAGTTGCTTATAGAGATTAGTTAGTTTCCTGTTACAGATGTAGTCTCAGGAAGGGAGGTACCCATTTGCTTTTCTTATATGAAAAACTAAGGACCACATAGAATTCCTTGTCTAGATTTAGCTGAAGTTGAATATGAGTGACCAGTACTAATTCCGGCTTGATATTTTCCATATCAGTTTTAGCTGCATTTCTGACCCTCCCTCATGAATAGGAGGATCCAGTGCCTCCACAGGAGTTATTAGAAGGTGTAGTGAGGTCCAGAAATATTTTATGAAGAGTACTTGCTGGCATCTTCTGTGTAAGCATGTGACCACAGTAGGTGCTAATTAGGTGGGAGAGGACTGAATCTTAAAGGAACTTCCTCCTTGAGATGCCACATGGGGAAGAGTTATCATAGCCAGGCAGGGGTTCTTCAGGTGAGCTAATAACTATGATGATGTGTTCCTTGCCTGGCCTGGCTCTCAGGTGCTGCGATAAGCGGTTGTGGACCCGCATTGACCTGAACCACTGCAAGTCCATCACGCCCCTGATGCTGAGTGGCATCATCCGGCGACAGCCTGTCTCCCTTGACCTCAGCTGGACCAATATCTCCAAGAAGCAACTGAGTTGGCTCATCAACCGGTTGCCTGGTAAGCTTTTGTTAAGGATCCCAAATGTACAGTAATGATAGCTGGATTGTGTCATTGACTCATTCCCACTTATCTCCTAGGGCTCCGGGACTTGGTGCTGTCGGGCTGCTCATGGATTGCTGTCTCAGCCCTCTGTAGCTCCAGTTGTCCATTGCTCCGGACCCTGGATGTCCAGTGGGTAGAAGGACTAAAGGATGCCCAGATGCGGGATCTCCTGTCCCCACCCACAGATAACAGGCCAGGTGAGTTGTCAAGCTACCCTAAGCAGTCTGTCTCATGGAGATGGCGTGGCCAAGATACCCTGTTCTGGTTTTGAGTACATTACCCTCTCTCAGCCCCTCCTTCCATGTGGTTTATGCATCATCAGCTTTGTTCTTTGCTGGAAGACATAGGTTAGAGTTCTTTGTGTGCTTTGGGTATGAGGGTTTTAAGGAAAGGCAAATTCTCCTCTGTTTATATGGTCTCCAGTCTGTTTCTTTGTTAACTTAATCTTCAGTGGTTTTAACCTTCTCTTCTGAGGCATCATGATTAGGGTGGTTGAGTGAGAACTCCAAAGAATAATATGTTCCTAGGCCAGATGCCTGAGTCAGTCTCTCTCTCACGCACACACACACACCAAAGCTTAAATGATACATATATGAGGTGGGATAACCACAGACAAGGGTAGTGAGCTAGAATGAAAAATATTTTCACCAACTATAGCTTGAAGACAGATCATACAACCATGTTTATTCTGATTTTTCTAGAGATTCTAGAAATACAAATTCTGATTCTTAATGCTGAAATTCTGGTTTGGGGTAGGATATGCGTCATGAGTATGAAATGAAAGGTCACACCTACCCAGCAAGTGGTGTAACAGCACTCGCTATTTTAGAGTATTAGTAGCAGAACTTGAACTTGATTTCCTGTTCAGACTGATGAATTGCCTCTCTCCTATCTGCCCCAACAGGTCAGATGGACAATCGGAGCAAGCTCCGGAACATTGTAGAACTGCGCCTCGCTGGCCTGGACATCACAGATGCCTCCCTGCGGCTCATTATCCGCCATATGCCCCTGCTCTCCAAGCTCCACCTCAGTTACTGTAACCACGTCACTGACCATTCCATCAACCTGCTCACCGCAGTTGGCACTACCACCCGAGACTCTCTGACAGAGATCAACCTATCAGGTGAGGTGGGCCCTATACCTATGGGAAGTCCTGGCATCTGTGGGACAGCTAGGCGTTGGTGGTGCACACCTTTAATCCCAGCACTCAGGAGACAAAGGCAGGTGGATCTCTGCGACTTCGAGGCCAAGCCTGGTGTACAGACAAGTTCCAGGACAGGCAGGCTAAACAGCGAAACCC
This sequence comes from Chionomys nivalis, assembly GCF_950005125.1. Classification (NCBI taxonomy): domain Eukaryota; kingdom Metazoa; phylum Chordata; class Mammalia; order Rodentia; family Cricetidae; genus Chionomys; species Chionomys nivalis. Next base: position 111,281,492 of record NC_080088.1, read on the forward strand.
TGTCTGAAAAACCAAACAAATCTACTGCCGTCTAGTCACAGTACTTGGAAATATAAGTGAATGAGACCACCAAGTCTAAAGAAGTTATTATTAAAATTGAAATAATTTCTATCAAAAAATAGAGCTAACTCAGTGATAGTATCTAACAGTGGTTCCTGATCTACTATCTAAAGACATCTGGATGCTAAGAGACAATCTCATGCCTGCAGCCAGAGTGTGAGCAGTAGCCACTGAATACAGGGTTCGCTAATGGACTAGCATAGACTGTATTTCTGTCTGTGTTGCCATGTCTTGTATGTGCCCCTTATGAGCTTCCTATTAAGGAGCCTGTTAGAAGTGAAATCTCTACAGATAGTTCACTGTTTATGTCTGTCAAATACCGCATAATTCTCATTCCTTCCATTGTTCTTTGGCTAGAGTTGGTCCTGAAAGACTTGGACCTTGGTTACACTTACAGTAAGGTGGGCAGTGGCAAGGCCACTTGTTCTTAATTCAGTTAACAGTATTTTCTGGTTGCCCAAAATAGTCTGTGAGACAAAAAAAAAAAAAAAGAAAAAAGTAAAATAGAGAAAGTCACTCTTCCTCATCCTCAAGAAATGGATACCCTCTAGCCGGGCAATGGTGGCGCATGCCTTTAATCCCAGCACTCGGGAGGCAGAGGCAGGTGGATCTCTGTGAGTTCGAGACCAGCCTGGTCTACAGAGCTAGTGCCAGGACAGGCTCAAAAGCCACAGAGAAACCCTGTCTCAAAAAACCAAAAAAAAAAAAAGAAAGAAAGAAAAAAGAAATGGATACCCTCACCTCACTAAAATGCATTTTGACACAGTTGCATTATGTTCTGTTAGGATTCCCATTCCATTGTTTACCTGTCTTTACATCCATATCCACACCAGCTGGGGTGGGAAGTTTGGACAGTATGGGATCATTCTGTGCCTAGGGTGCTCAGAAGGTAATTCCTCCTTGCTGTGAAGGTTTGGTAGCAGGAACTGTGCCACTAACAGGGAAAGAACGGTGCTGATGTGAGTGAGCCTTGAGATTTAAGGGTTGTAGAGCTGCTGGCATCTGGTTCTAAGCACTTATACTAAATCTTTCCTATGTTCTGGTTACGGATGTGCAGTGCAGTTCAGGAATGTGTGGGAGTGTATGTGTAGATCCTGCTACGTTTTAATTTTCTATAATAACACACTGAGATCATCTTTTTATCTCAGTACACATTTCTCTCTTTTTCTTGAGAACGTATCATAGCCCAAAATACCCAGAAGATGGAGACAGTAATGATCTAAATTTCAGTGCTTTACTACACTGCATGTTCAAGGCCATTCCAGGGCACATGAGAACCTATCACAAAACAAAAAGTTAAGCCATACCTAATCTCTCTTTTTTTTTTTTTTTTTTTTTTTTTATTTATTTTTGAGACAGGGTTTCTCTGTAGCTTTTAGTTCCTGTCCTGGAACTCGTTCTGTAGACCAGGCTGGCCTCGAACTCACAGAGATCCACCTGCCTCTGCCTCCCGAGTGCTGGGATTAAAGGCGTGTGCCACTACCGCCCAGCACCTAATCTCTTCTTGTTTCATACTGACCTCCTATTAGTGTAACTGAATTCATGATAAATTAAGTGCCACATGATGCCCATGATCATCTGACTGGAGGATCTGGCACCCAGTTGTCATCCTAGACATATATATCAGGTGCTCAGGCAGATCTGGGCTTTCTCTGGTCCATATCCCCTTGGGCAATCCGTAGACCTGATCTCTTGTCCAGGTTTTATATCCACATGTTGCTAAATAGCGGGCATGTGCTGCCATTTCTGTTCAGATTATGTCCGTATACAACATAAGGATTCATTACTATTCTATCCTCCTCGTGTTACTGTGACTCCACTTGTTTTAAGTTGGTAATATTGACCTTATGATCTTGTACATTTTGGCCACTAATTAAGCCAAATAATATATTGTGAGTACACTTCTTATTCTGCATGACTTTTGCTAGTAAATAATTGTCTTTCTGGTTTTGTTTAGCTCTGAAGCAAACTGTACAGCAAAACTGAATATTCCCTTACAAACTTAACTAGTCACACAGCCAGTTGTTTCTACAGGACAGTACTTTCATTCCCTGGCCTCTTTTTTTTTTTTTTCCTTCCTTTTCCCTTCTCTTCTGTCAGAATTCTTGTTCCCATCTGAATTGGCTGTCTTTACTACTACAATGCTGCTATTTAGGGACCTCACCTACCACCATCTTGTTCTTGTTTTAGATGCCTTCCTTCCTGGGTTCCATATTGTCCTTGTCAGCCTCTTGTTGGATGAAGTACATGAAACATTTTGTGTGTGTTCACTATTAGTTGAGTATAAACCCCTATTTTGTAAGCCATGTTGTTTCAGAAAATGAAAGATTTTTCTCCCAACTTCCAACTTCCAGAAGTAGGAAGTGAAAATAAATTTAGTATTTTATCCATTAATGATCTTTCCTCCCAGTTTTGTAGAAGTTGTCTTTGTCTCTAATTGTGTGTGTGTGTGTGTGTGAGAGAGAGAGAGAGAGAGAGAGAGAGAGAGAGAGAGAGAGAGAGAGAGAGAGAGAGAACGAGAACGAGAACGTTGGGTCCCCTTGAGCTGTGGAGGTGAGTCACCAGGGCCGATGTAAGAACAGTACACACATACACACTCTTAATTGCTGAGCCTTCTCTCCTCCAACACTTCAATTATTTGTGTGTGTATGTATCTGTGTGACATCAGGGAAAGTTATTAAATCTAGCATCATGAAGACTTTTCTCCTGTTTTTGTATATGCTATATGATGGTGGTAGATTCATTTTCATTCTTTTGCATGTAGGCACATAATTTTCCCAGCACCATTTGTTGAAAAGACTATCCTCATTGAAATGTACTTGATGTCCTTGTCAAAAATCATTTGAGGACCCACAAAATGGCACATACTGCAAGCCTGGGGACTCATTTGACCCTCAGGTTCCATATGCTAGGACCAAAGAACTGATTCTCACAAGTGTACCACACACAGAGACACTTTTTAAAATTGTTTAAACTAATTTAACCAGCCAGAAGTGGTGGTGCACACTTGTGAATTTGAGGCTATGCGGTCTACATAGTTTCAGGATAGCCAGGGCTTTATGGAGAGACCGTGTCTCCAATAAAATAATAATTATAATTCCGTTATATGACTTATAATTATGTGATAATTATATATTTTACATGTTGTATATTGATATAAAATTGTTATTATGTGAGATTAACTTAACCACTTAACAGAATTTTTTGCCCTGATCCTATTCTCTTGGTTGAATCTTGGGGTCGGTCTCACAATTTGGGATCTTCTAACTTTTCAGACTACTTGGAGTCCATTGCTAATTTTTGCAAAACCACTGGGATTTCACCTCATTGACAGTGATAATACTCTAATATTTTAAGTTGTTTATAACTTTTAAAATTTATTTTGGTAGTTTTTTTATCATTTTCAATGGGCAAGTCTTATTCCTCCTTTTAGGTGCTATTATTTTAGAAATGGGACTGGGTTTTGTGAATTTATTTTCTCTTTTCGTTTGGATTTCCAAGACAGGGTTTCTCTGTGTAGCTTTGGAGCGTGTCCTAGAACTAGCTCTGAAGACTTTGAACTCACAGAGATCCGCCTGCCTGTGCCTCCCAAGTACTGGGATTAAAGGTGTGAGCCACCACCATACCACCCAAATTAGAATTGTTTTTCTCACCCAAATGTTTTTCTAACTTTCCTAAAACACTTTAAATGAAAAAGGGTTTTTGTTTTATTGTTTTGATAGTTGGACTCTTTTAATACTTCACTTTCCGAATTTTACTTTTTTTAAAATCAACTTCATGTTTATTAAAAACTGCACCATTTTTTTCTGCTAACCTTTTCATTCTTTACTGTTTTAAAGAAAAAATAGCCAAGTAAAACCATCTTTAATTTATTGTGAGTAGGGTTTCTCTTCCAATTTCATATTTTGAATTCTTTGTTATTTGTTGCATACATGTATGTTATGTGCATCGTGTGTGCGCCTGATGCCTGAAGAAGTCAAAAAAATCCTTTGAAAGTGGTGTTATAGATGGCTGTGTGTTCTTGGAACTTAACCTTGGTCCTCTTAACCACTGAGCCATCGCCACAGCCCCCATTTTATAATGTAAACATTTCAGATATATAAAAGAATATATAACAGTGAACATACCTGTTCATTGGTCATTATAACAGTGAGACCTCGTAGATGTTTCCCTAGGATGAGAATACTATTACATCACTGTAATAGTGCTGTCACACCTAAATTAAGGATTGAAAAGAATCAGAGTACTTTTTTTTTTTTTTTTAAAGACATTTATTATGTGTACAATGTTCTGCCTCCATGTTGCTTGCACGCCAGAAGAGGGCAGCATAGATGGTTGTGAGCCATAATGTGGTTTCCAGGGAATTGAACTCAGGTCCTCTATAAGAGCAGTCAGTGCTCTGAACCATTTCTCCAGACCCCCCCCCCCCCCGCCCAGTACTCTTCTACTCTCCAGTGAGACTGCAGATGAGAAAACTGACAAAAATGTTTCTAAATATAACCTCTCCCTCTTTCCAAGAGCCCGTTACTCTTTCTAATTGGCCCCTCAGATGTTCTTAGGATGCAGAGGTTATTGGGGGGGGACCACAATTTCTGTATTTTTTTCATTTTTCACTGCGATATAAGAGGCCCCATGTTGACTAGCCCCTTTCCTATTATCAGTAATCCTTGATAAGGAATCAGGAATGGAGCACAGTGATAAATCACTTGCTTATCACATAACAAGGCCCTGCCTGGATTCTACCCCAAGACCACAAACACAGAATTCCACAGTTGCTTTTAGAAGACAAGAGAAACTTACAACCATTGGCTTCTAAAAAGTCTTCTATTCCTTGTATTACATGAAGTTCATGGTATTATTTGGCTTGTTCTCCATCCAATTTTTTGTTTCCTGTGAATTCCAGGTTAAGGTCATCATAAATTTGATTAAGTTAAACCTTTTTTGGTTAAAAAAAAATTCCCTGTAATAATTGCACTTTTCTCCCTGCTATGAAAAAAACAATTGTGATGGTCTCTGGATGAGTTCAATGGCATGGAAATGGTTACAGAGTAAATGTACAGGACAGAATGGCTCCCTCTTGTTTCCCTACCATCCTAGGAACCTTTTGAGGATGTACATAGAGCCTTCCAACAAAATTCTCCTTTTAACAAAGCTGTTATGTTCATTTCGATCTCTGGAGCATATCTCATTGCCCTCAAGCTCCTGCACTGCTGTCTCACTTCTGTCACCAACTCTGGAGGAGGGGGGAATCCCCTGAAACAGTCTATCTCAGCTAGATAGTGGAGCCTGACAGCCCCGTCTCTTCTTGACACCTCAAAGCAGCTCTCACCCAGAAGACTTTGCTATCCAGCTGGCACACTGCTGTGACTTGAGGCCATTAGGTGCACATCCTTGTCTTGGCACTTACCTTTCTACACCAGTGTGACTAGCATTTCCAGATGCCTCCTTTTCCAAATTGACTTTTGAGCAGGCAGCATTGGCCTTTTTGGTGAATCACTTTCAGCTCTTAATTTAAACAGCACCTGGAGGTTAAAGACTCCTCTACCTAGGAAACTGGAAGGGAAGGATCTTTCTATGCGAGTCTCTTGATCCTTCTTGTGCATTAAACTTCTTTACAGTCTGGTACCTCCCACAGACAGGCAGTACACTGCTGGTAGATGATACCTGACAGCCTATAGCCATCCAGCTTTGATTGAAAGTAATGAGGATAAATTAATACCATAAAGAACGACCCTGTTCACTATGGAGCTTCATGACCTAGTGAGAAAACAAATGTAAGAGTATGGCAAATGTGCTTTTATACCAGCAAAACCTCTATCCTCTATAAAGTGAATCAAACTCTGAACCTCAAGGGAATGACTTTTTAAAATAATTGTGAATGTGCATCATCCTTTGCATCTTTGCTTTTATATAAGCAGATTAACAGATTGTGATTTTTGAGGCCAGCCTGGTCTACAAAGCCAGTTCTAGACCAGCCAGGGCTATGAATAGAAATCAAAAATAGCAAGCAGCAATATATTGGAAAGATTCGTGCTTTGGAAACATCTTTTTATTAGGGTCCTCATAGTTCTGCCCCCTCCAGCCTAAACTATCCCACCTTCAGAAGTCAGTAGCTCAGCACATGACTCAGCTTCCTGTGACTGCCTAGTGAAAGAACTTGGATTCCTACTACATTTGTGAAATTGGGTTATCCTCATATATTTTTGAATTGTGCATCCAAGAATTAGTGAGCATCTATGTTTAGGGCTTTGGGTTAGCATGAGATTCCTATTTGTAGGATTGACAATGGTCAGTGCCTGCATTGATTACTGTCACTGTGACAGTGCATGATATCAGTTGGCCCTCTGTTTTATTCAAAAGTCTTAACAGTGATGGCCAAGGAAAGGCTTCAAAATAAATACACCTGACAGGAAGCTAGCAATCATTTTCTCATCCATTTGATCCACCCAGAAGTCATTTATCTTGCTTGGTCTCGTTTGGACACTGATTAACACGTAAGCCAGTTTACTATGGATTCAATTCTAAAATAAAGTAGGGTTAAAAAAAAGAATAATTTTTTTAAGTACACCACTGATGACCACAGGATATGGTGCATGTCTTTTTTTTTTTTTTGTGGAAAAAGTCTTTCTTCATTCAGTCTTGGTTTTTGGCACAGGCTTCATGGAAATACTTCCATATTAGGCTGGGGGACCCCACAAACTACTTGTAGGGTATGTCACCCATTACTGGGGTGTCAGTAGACTGCTCCCAAGATGACCTGAGGGACCTCACTGATTCAGCCATATCAAATAGGATATTTATCTGAACAGTATAGTCAGATAAGGGGACAATACTTAGGCAGACCTAACAGTGTATTCCCATTAGACAAAGGCCTCAATACATTGTGACCCTTTAAGATACATTGGTCTTATATGTAACTATATACAGGAAGAGGCAGCCCTGTCGTCCAAGTGGTTTCTGATTTTGGGGAGCGGGGGAGGGCGGGGGGCAGTCTTCCAAAACCTAATCTCTTCACATGCCTAGCAAAACACTCTAAGACACTTTTCAAGCATACATTTGGGGGACATCAAGGAGTTGACTGTGTTAGCGAGCTGTGTTCTATCTCTACTACTGGATCCCTGGATTTATATAGGGCCTTGGTCTTCTGTCGCTTTATATGATTCTTCTTCTCTGCAGACTGCAATAAGGTCACTGACCAGTGCCTGTCCTTCTTCAAACGCTGTGGAAATATTTGTCATATTGACCTGAGGTACTGCAAGCAAGTAACCAAGGAAGGCTGTGAGCAGTTCATAGCCGAAATGTCTGTGAGTGTTCAATTTGGGCAAGTTGAAGAGAAACTTCTTCAAAAACTAAGTTAGTTCCAGGACAAGCATGTAAATATGGAGGGTTGGGGAAATACAGCCGGGGAGGGGAAAGACTACAAACACAAGTGGGCTTATATTCCCTTTGGAATTCGGAACAAAAGACCACAGGACACAGCTCTGTTTCACAAGTCTTGCCAAGGGAGAAGCCGTTCAACTACCCATTTGGGGGATGAGTGAGCCAGATGTTTGCCTCTGCTCTTTCTGCACCGTGACTGCACTGCTTTCTGGACCATTTCTAAAGTGGCCTTTAGAAGACATTCCAGTTGGAAAGGAAGATGAGCTTTGGAGAAATTCTCTTAGAAGCCTGAGCTTAGTGCTTTTGTTGATAGCTTTGTTTGGGGCACCCTGTTCCTTGAAATGCCAAGGCTTCTGGTGTCAACATAAAGTGGACCACACACACCATCCACAGACATCTTGACACGTTTTGTTTAGTTGGTTTTGTTACATCTTACATTATGCAGAACTATTTTTGTATAAATTGTTTAAAAATTTTATTTATGTAAGATTTGAATGCATACCAGTGTTTTTATTGTTTAGATTGCCAACTTTCCTTCAGGTAGGGAGAACTTAACCTGTACTTCATCAACATAAAGAGCCCATCTACAGATGTGCCCAGGTGTGACGGGGCTACAACCTTCCACTTAAAAGCATGTTTAACTGGATGTTGAGAGCCTATTTTGTATGTCAAGAAGTTACACAAGCATGTTGTGGATAAGTGTATAGTCCAGGTAAAACACTTTGCCAAGTTTCAATAGAGAGTTTACCTTTTCCTAAAAATTTTACAATTCAGATTTCAGCCTTTACACTCAGGAGGGTTTTGCTCCAAGCATGAGCTCTTGTATTCTATCTCCATAGATCTCATTTATACCAGGAATCAAGTAGAATAAATGTGCCCATAGCCTTCCTTTCCTTTGAAGTGTTCAGTTCTCACTGAAGTTGGTAACCAGGTTATTTTCTAGTTGTCAATTCTGCATCCGTAAGTGCCATTGTTGTATGGTGGTGTTTCCTAGACTTTCCCTGATGCAGTTTTACCTTTGTTGGATTTGTATAATAAACAATTGTTTAAAAAAAAATCCACTCTTGGTGTTTGAGAGTTTCTGTTTTTATGAGAAGGCTAAAAAAAATCTACTTTGAATCGCCAGGGTAAATAGACCCCAAACTAATTTCTCTGTCATTTGAGAAATGCAACAACCCCGAGACACATGAGATTTGTTTCTGACCAATAAAGGTAATGGGGAAACAACTATGCTGCAGTTTTGGCCACTTGTGGATATTAGGAGTAATTTCCATGCATGGCCGCTATCTCTCTTACTCTTATATTGCTGTGATAAAATACTGTGACCAAGGCAACTGATAAGAGAAGCTGAATTGAACTTACGGTCAGAGGGTTAGAATTTATGGTGATGGGCCATAAAGGGAGAGAGATAAGAGGTAAGCAGGCTAAGGCAGAGGCAACTGGGAATGAATCTTTTGTTCATCTCCTCCAATAAGATCACACCTCCTAATCCTTCCCAAACGGTTCCAAAGCTATTTAACATTCTTTCCTGGAAGTTATCCAGATGTAGAGGGCACAGTAACATTCCCCACCCCCAACCTTCCTGAAAAAGGTTGCATTCTGTGCAATGACCTTGGGCCTGGGAACTAGAAAACTAAAACATTAGAATTTGGAGTCAGTTCTGACTTGATGTTCATGTATAGAAATGAAAAGATGGGTAAAATAAAGACCTTGGCACTGCAAGCCCTTCCTGCCAATGCCCTGGTTTTAAAAGAACTCATCTAAAACATCTGCCTCTTATTTAAACCCATACACCTTTTTTGTGACTCAAATTCTAGCAACACTGGCTTCTACGTTTAACTCGGGAATAACACAGAATTAAGACTTGTTAACACTGTTGTTTACTTGTAAAAAGGTAGTTTGACTTTACTGGCCTTGAAGGTATGTTACATAAATGTAAAGGCCATTTCTGTGGTGATTTTAGTTCTTTGAACCTCCAAGTAAAACAGCTACATCCTGATGTTTAGAAAAGCCATCTTCATAAGGTGGTGTCGGCAAACGCCTTTAAACCCAGGACTCCAAAGTGAGTTCCAGGAAGGCCAGAGCTACACAGAGAAATCCTGTCTTTAAACAAACCAAAAAATGAAAGGAAGAGAAAGGAAGAAAGAAAAAGCCATCTTCCATGCTTTTGTACCCTGTAAAGGTTTGTCACTCATTGGTTTAATAAAATGCTGATTGACCAGTAGAGTAGAATTCTGGAAACAGGAACGGTAGAGAGTTAACAGCCAGATACAGGAAACAAAATGAGAATGAGAAAAGGTACCAAGCCACATAGCTAAACATAGATAAGAATTATGGACTAATTTAAGTTGTAGAGCTACTTAATAATAAGCCTGAGCTAACAGGCCAAAGAGTTTAAAATTAATATACGCCTCTGTCTGTTTCTTTGGGACTAAAATGGCTGTGGGACAGGTGGGACAGAAACTTCTACCAAAATGGCACTCAACATTCAGCAACTATATCCACATAAAACCTAAGAGAGCTTGGGAAGGGATTTTAGACACAAAAGAACAGTTAAGCATGGCTTCTTGGTAGGTGCATTTTCATGGATGGGCTCTGCTAGAGACAAGCAGAGGCGCAGCTCCTTTAAGAGCGGCTCCCAGGTTCAGTGTTAGTGGCAAAAACTTTACAGCTCTTTTGAGAGGTCCTGCCACCACACACTTAAATGGTGTTTATGTGCAGTCAGCAGCATGCTGCTTAGTGGTGGCATGGACCATGGCTCCTCCCAAAACCTCTGCCATGAAGCTAGACTATCAGAAAGCTAAGGAATGTGGCAGAGCAAACCGCCAACACCACAGCTTTAATCCTAGCCATGCTGTTTACCAGATTAAAAGACTCATGTGCTCAGAAAAAGAGCTATAAAGAGATTCAGATGGGTTAAAAACACACACACACACAAACCTCTAAATGGTTTACAGTGTTTAAAAACATACATAGGCTTGGGAAAGAAAAAGGATAAAGTCCTTAAAGACAAATAGAATAGCTGGGCATGGTGGTGCACACCTTTAATCCCAGCACTTGGGAGGCAGAGGCAGGCAGATCTGAGTTTGAGGCCAGCCTGACCTACAGACAGTTCTAGGGGACATCCAGGAGTACACAGAGAAACTGTCTTGAAAAACCAAAAATCAAAAAATAAAAAATGCCACGTAAAGATGGAAAATATGGGGCTGGAAAGATGGCTCAGTAGTTAAGAGCACTGACTGCTCTTCCAGAGGACCTGGGTTCAAGTCCCACATGGCAGCTCATAACTGTCTGAAGATCCAGATCCAGGGGATCTGACACTTCACACCAATGTACATAAAATAAAAGTTAAATAAAACCATAAAAATACTTTTCAAAAGATCGAAAATAATGCAGAGAATCTGGATGCTGTATGTTATCGTGTTGTCTTTGAATTGTTTCATTGCTAAAGAGCAACAGCTGCTAAAGACATTTGATTATAAATGCTGCTGGGTTAATCCAACCTAAATATTTTGAAAATGCCTTGACTTCAAAATTTAAGTCAAAAGATGTTACTTTGGTGAAGAGTTTTTGATTTTATTTCCACAGGAAATGAGAGGCTGTAGATTCATTCTGAGTTAAGAAAAAATCAGGTTTCATTATAGAAGAACCCCTGAAAAATCTCCTGATAGGATCAGATAGTTCAGATGATCCAGTGTCTCAGAGCACCTTTGTTGCAATTTCCTCTGAGTTCTACATTCAGAACAGCTATAAGGTCAAGGTGATCCAGCCTCACAGAATATTCCAGTCAGGATTTGACTATAATGCTAAATTTTCTTTGGGTCCCTATAAGATTATCAGTGCCCCCAATCAGCAGAAAGTAGCATAGAAAACTATGCCCGTGTTTCCAAAAAATAAATTATTTGGATGTTTGTCTTTTTTTTAAGAGTGTTGGTTACGGGCTGGAGAGATAGCTCAGTGGTTAAGAGCACTGGTTGGTCTTCCAAAGGTCCTGAGTTCAATTCCCTGCAACCACATGGTGGCTCACAACCATCTGTAATGAGGTCTGGTGCCCTCTTCTGGCCTGCAGACATACGCACAGACAGAATATTGTATCCACAATAAATAAATAAATTATTTTTAAAAAAAAGAGTGTTGGTTACAAGTTGATATGGTCAGAAAAAAAGTTAAACAAGGAGATTAGATTCAGAGTTCTTGTTGAAAAGAAACAGATTTGTCACACATATTGGTTTAATAAAATACAGATTGGTCAATAGCCAGGCGGGAAGTATAGCTGGGGTGGTGGAGCAACCAGACTAGGAGAATTATGGGAAGAGGAAAGCCAGACGCATAGGACGCAAGATGAGTATGCCTTACTGAAAAAAGGTACCAAGTTGGGGCTGGAGAGATGGCTCAGAGGGTAAGAGCACTAGTTGCTCTTCCAGAGGTCCTGAGTTCAATTCCCAGCAACCACATGGTGGCTCACAACCATCTGTAATGAGATCTGGTGCCTTCTTTGCCAGCAGTACATTGTATGCTTAATAAATCTTAAAAAAAAAAAAAAAAAAAAAAAAAAAAAAAGGTACCAAGTCATATGGTTAAACATAGACAAGAATTAGGGTTAAGTTTTAAGAGTTAGTTAATAATAGGCCTGAGCTAATAGGCCAAGTAGTTTATAATTAGTATAAGCCTCTGTGTGTTTCTTTGGGACTGAATAGTTACAGGACAGGGCAGGACAGAAACTTCTCTCTATACATCTTTCCCTCTAAGAACTGCTTTCATGGTTATCGCCACCCCCAAACAGTTCTTGCTAAGAATCTGGCTTCACACCACATGCACATAGCAGAGCAACATGATATAGTTCCAGACAAGTACACAGGTCACAGTCAACATCCCCCAAGGAGTACTGAACCATCAAGGAAGATTATATCCCAGTCTCTAGATTTTTGTTATTACATTTATTTATATATATGATATGCATGTACCCTGGCTCACATGTGGAGCAAGTAGATTCTCTCCTTTCACCATGAAACTTGAACTCTGGTCATGAGGGTCATGCCAAGCAAGTGCGTTTACCTACTGAGCCATTTCAACAGCCCTCTATAGTTTTAGAGAAGCTTTAGATGAAGCCAGTGTAAACCATATGCTGTAAACAGGTGATCCATAGCTGTTAAAGTAATGCAAGGACCATAGCCTTGTGAATAATATACTTGCTATGGTCAATCTGAACTGGTAGACCAGAAAGTGAGGACCCTGATGTTTGTGGAAGATACCATGGTGCCTCAAATTATGTTCTTTGCTACTGTGAAGACAAGAATAAGGAGATTTCATTCTATTCTGCTGTGAACCTTTAGCACTTTATCCATTTGCAGTATGTTATGGGCATGGCATGCCAGTTAAAATATGCAGCTTCCAGAAGAAATGTTTACCCTCTGCCCAAAAAAAAAGAAAAAAGAAACCAAAGTAAGCAGTCATCCCTGGTATTCACCATGGACTGGCTCCAAGACCCCTGTCCTACAGATGGGAAAATCCACACATGCTTAATGCTTAAGTCACGTGCATAGTATAGTATTAAATTATTAAATACCTTGTACACATAATCCTGTGCATTTCACATCATACCCAGATGATTTACAATACCTCATTCAATGTAAAATAAGGTGAACTGACAGTTCTCAACTCAACCAAAAGCAAACCCTGACTTAAGCTGGCCCTAGAAGAACCTTTCTGCATAAGCTATTGAACTCAAGTTCTCATTTGCTATGTGGACTCTTAAAGGGCTGAAAAAGGAAACCTTAGTGTTAGAGTTAGATTGGAAATCTGTTGTCTGTCCCTTCCCCCATTCCAGTGCTGTGAGGTAACATGGGGCTTACTAATAACAGTATTATCTCTAGCCATGAGCTACACCCTCGGTACTATAAATATACATACTCCTTAGCTGAGATTTTAGACAAAGCTATTAACTTCTCAAAGACTGGCTTTTCCATCCATGTGTGCCGGTATCTATTTTAGACTGATGGTAGGGACTGAGAAAACCATAAAGCATTTAGAACAATACCTTGTCACAGTAAACACGACTATGGTAAGTAAGCAGCAAAGATGTCTCTGAAGGCACCCACATCTCTTCTGAAGAGAGGTGCTAAACCAGAATGTTGATGTCTGTTCATGCTATTTGCAAATAAGTTTGAAACTTAGGGAGACAATATAAATTACAGCAGCCTTTTAATCTAATTTTATTCCTGAAGTTGAAATTACTAGCAGGTAGCACTAAAAATACAACTTCACTATACAAAACAGTGTAAACTGATTACATGTTAATAAAGAATTTAGCACACACACACACACACTTCTAAGATAAGAAGCTAGATGCAGCCCTTGCTATTAAAAGCTGTACCTGAACAAAAATGGACATATTTATCTGAGGTCCTGGCAGTTGACTAAAGAATGTCAATTGTCTCCCAATTATGTTTAAATGCAGAGATAGCAACAATGTGGAAACTTACATTCATCAAATATTAGCATTTAAAATATACATGACTAATAAAGCGAACATTCAGAGCAGCCACTGCTCAGTGTAGTCCACACTAGTCCACTTGTGAACAATGAGTTCATTTCTAAGAGAACATACGTTTCAAACACAGGATAAAGGGGAAATTAAGAGACAGGCCTCCATAGAGCAAGAGCAAATACCCACACTGACAGTCTGACCTCAGCAACTAGTGCCCAGGGGAAACAAGTGATAAAACCCAGCAGAAAGCTGGGAAAGCCATGTGTCCACAGGCATAGGCCTGTCTTAGGATGAACTTTCTGTCCCCAGTCAGTAATGAAAATAATTTTTAAAAATAGTCTCTGCCTTGGAACAGTAAGTTTCCAGTCCTTTATGCACTCAGATGTTTGGGATAGAATCATGGGTGTGTCCCACTGCAAGGGGCCTCAATCTCATGACTTGAAAACATGCACAGCACGCACCACATACTGCCGACAGATGGGACACTCACTCATGCGCTTGCCACACTTGGTGCAGGTGACCATGTGCCCACATTCCAGCAGGACACAGTCAATGACTGCATCCATGCAGATTCGGCACAGGCTGTCGTCTTCCTCATCCTGAAGCTGCATCCGCTCACCATCTGAAAAGAATAGAGAGCTAGGGCTCTGGAAGTGGCCACTGGCCTTGTTCCCCTACCCACGGTCAAGCAGCCATCTTCTGAGCAACGACCACAGGCCCAGTACCACCCCAGTGCTATACAGAAAGTAGTCCCTTAACCTCCCTACACTTCTTTTTTTTTTTTAAAAAAAATATTTATTTATTTATTTATTATACAATATTCTGTTTGTGTGTATGCCTGAAGATCAGAAGAGGGCAGCAGACCCCATTACAGATGGCTGTGAGCCACCATGTGGTTGCTGGGAATTGAACTCAGGACCTTTGGAAGAGCAGGCAATGCTCTTAACCTCTGAGCCATCTCTCCAGCCCCCTCCCTACACTTCTTATACTAGATGTGGTATGTATCTCAGATTTCTGGAAGAAATATGTGGCTTAGGACCAACTAAAACGTGTTCCATAAATGTTGGTTACTTATTAGGAAAAAGAAATAGGGGCTAGGGATGTAGCTCAATTGGTAGAGTACCTGCCAGCTTGTGTGAAGTCTTGGGTTTGATTGCTAGCACTGTATAATCCAGGCACAACAGTATATGCTTGTAATCCTAGCACTTGGGAAGGTAGAGGCAAGAGGATCAGAAGTTCAAGGTCCTCTTTAACTACAGAGTGAATCTGAGACCAGCCTGAGTTACAGGAGACCTTGTCTCAAGTGAAAAAACAAAACAAACAAACAAAAGCAACCTATCAACCCATATCCCTCAATAGGCCACTCAGTAGTCAGGCTACAAGTAGAAGTTTAGCTGGATGTTTCAGCTGTATGGCCATGAAGATGGGACAGTTGCATTTCAGTAAAAGGAACTTTATTCCACAAATAATAAGAAAAACCAGATTCAACAAATGATTATCTAACTTACCTGGTAATCTCAAAGCCCATGTAATGTAGGACTATTTAGCAGCTCAATAAACTGGCTTACATAACTAACCCAGGGACTAAAAAGATACATTTGCTTTTCTAAAATACCAATCGATTTATTCATTTAATTTTAGGTGTTATAGGTGTTTTGCCTGCATTTATGTCTGTGTGTCACTTAAATGCCTGGTTCCCATAGAAACCAGAAGAGGAACAGGGTCCCCTAAATTGAAATAACAGAGTTGGGAGTCTCTATGTAGGCGCGGAGAATTGACCTGAGTACTCTAGAAGAACAGCCAGCAGTTTTTAACTACTAAGCCATCTCCCTAGCCCCAAATCTTTTTAATGGTTTCTTGTTTTAATAATTTTTAATTTTTTGTATGCTGGTGTTGTGACAGGCATGTGCGTCTGTGTTATAGACAGTGGTGAGTTGCATGTGAGTGTGTGAATTGAATGCAGGTCTTCAGGAAGAGCAGCCAGTGCTCTCAACCACTGAGTCATTTCTCCATCCCAGTGATTTTTATTTTCGGATAGGGTCTTACAGCTAGGTACCCTCCCGGTTTAGCTTCCTGAATACTGGGATCACAGGCATGCACTGCCATGCTAGCTAAATCTGACTTAACTATGGCAACAAACAACCTAGTTTTTAAAGCCCAAGAAAGAATACTCAGGATAAAAAGGAAAATTAAACCTACATGACTTTTGGTTTTCTTCATTCTCTTTGTACAACCGGTTGACTTTTTCTACCAGCTCCCATTTTTCACAGCAGCCAGAATAGCTGACAAAGTTCCGAGCCAGGATCTCCTTCAGCTGGCGCACACTCATCCCTTCTACCTCTTCAAGGCTTGACAGGTCGGACAGCGAGGCTCTCACTTTCTTCTTAGAGAGTCCTGGGTTCTGAAATCAGAACATCTGTTACCTTTGTCTCCTATTTTGGTCCAAATGGCTCTGGATGCTCTCCCCAGACTCCTCAGTTCCCTGAGGTGATGTAATATAGTGTTCTACAGCTGAACTAGAAAAAAATGGCCTGTGCTGATCTAGAGGAAGTCTAGCATCTTCCCTTTCTGCCAATGCATTTATCAGGAAATGCAGTTTTAAAAGAGATTTACCTGTTCGTCCAAGTTTTCTTCTTCTTGTTCATCATCATCTTCTTCATCTTCATCGTCATCATCATCATCATCATCGTCATCATCGTCTGTGTTGGCTGAAGCTATTTCACTTTGTACCTATATGCATGACAAATCCAACTGATTACTAATCAGGCTTCTCTAATTTTTACTTTTCTCTAGAGAAAAACTATCCACTGATCCTCCTCAAGATTACCTTAGAGCCAGGTCAGCAGAGCAAGCAGAACATTCCTTTAATCCCAGCACTCAGGAGGCAGAGGCAGGCAAATCTCTGTGAGTTCAGTGCCAGCCTGGTCTACAGAGTTAGTTTCAGGACAACCAAAACTGTTACACAAAGAAACCATGTCTCAAAAAACAAAACAAAAATCCTTGATAAACCAGCTAGTGGTGACACACAACTTTAATCCTAGCACTTGGAAGGCAGAGGCAGGTGGATCTGTGAGTTCAAGGCTAGCCTAATATATACAAAATGAGTCCAAGACAGCCAGGGCTACACAGAGAAACCCTGTCTCAGAAAAAAAAAAAAAAAAAAAAAAAATCTCAATAATCAACAGTTTTCCTTAGAAAAACAAAAATTCTATTTTGTATTATATACTTTCTTTCATATATTCTCCTTTGGGGCTGGAGAGATACAGATTTTTTTTCTAAAGGGAAAGTCTAGCCTGTGCTAGAATTTAACTCATTTCCTTCCTGCCTCCACATTCCAAATGCTGGAATTGTAGATGTATATCATCACTCTTTGACCACAGCATATAATAGCTAGGTTGGTTCCAATATCATATATTTCACCCTACAGGCAATACATTACAGCACTGTGCCACCTACCTCTCCCCCAAATGGGGTCATATATCCCAAAAGTGGTACAAGTCAGATATATCTTCATATAATTATGTAAGTTCTCATTTGAGAAAATCATAAAACTTTGGTCCTTGTCTTACAAAGTTATGAATTTTTGGATAACAGCTACATCAATCTTCCGGTCTCTGTCCTTTAAGTTGTTTTAGCTTTTGGTTTTCAGATGGGGTTTCCCTAGGTAGCTCTGGCTGTCCTGGATCTCATTCTGTAGACCAGGCTGGCCTTGAAATCACAGAGTTATGGTATATTACTTTAACTAGGGAAAGATGCGTTGCATTTGTTTATGCTGGTTTTTTGTTTGTTTTGTTTTTCAAGACAGGGTTTCTCTGTAGCTTTGGAGCCTGTCCTGGAACTAGCTCTTGTAGATCAGGCTGGTCTCGAACTCACAGAGATCCACTTGCCTCTGCCTCCCGAGTGCTAGGATTAAAAGCATGCGCCACCATTACCTGGCTTGCTTTGACTGTCTAAGGTACCTGATTGGTCTAATAAAAAGCTGAACGGCCAGTAGGAAGGCAGCAGAAGGATAGACAGGGCTGACAGGAAGAGAGATTTAGTAGGAGGAAGAACCTGGGCTTGAGAAGAGAATGAGGGAGCCGCCAGGGGTAAACCAGGCAGACTCTGAGGAGGACATACAGGATGAAAGAAAGCTAGCCCTGAGGCAAAACATAGATGAAGAGAAACAGGTTAAGTTGTTATAAGAGCTAGTGGGACAAGCACAAGATAAGGCTGAGCATTTCAGACTCATTTATATACAACAAACCGTGAGTTGCAGCCTTGCATGTTATCCAACTATGATGCTCAAGAACATTATTAGGATAGTATTCTTTTTATTTTTTTTTTAATTTTATTTATGATTTATGTATGAGTGCTCTGCATGACAGATGAGGGCATCATATCCTATTATAAATGGTTGTAAACCACAATGTGGTTGCTGGGAATTGAACTCAGGACCTCTGGAAGAGCAGCCAGTGCTCTTAATTGCTGAGCCATTTCTCCAGCCCAAGATAGTATTCTAATTATACTAAATAAGTACATTTATTTTTGTTATTTAAATTAGGTAATTTTGTAATAGGAGATATAGCTTAGTTAAGAGTACTTGCTTAGACTGTGTAATGGTGGTACAGGTCTTTGATCCCAGAATTAAAGAAGCAGAGGCAGGTGGATCTCTGTTAGTTCAAAGCCAGCCTGGTCTACAGAGTGAGTTCCAGGACAGCCTGGGCTACACAGAGAAACCCTGTCTGGAAAAATTAACAAGAGTGCTTGCTTAGTACGAATAAACTCCTCTTGGGTTCGATCCCCAGCATGACCTAACTCAGGTTATAATGATGCACATTTTTGACCCCAGCACTCAAGGGGTGGAGCTGGGAAAACCATAAATTCAAAGTCAGGGCTAGGTTGGGGAATAAAGCTCAGATAATTAAAATGCTTGCTGTACAAGGACCTGAGTTCGGGTTCCCAGCACTCACACAAAGGCAAGGTGAAGAGCACATGTTTCGATGCCAGAACTAAAGACAGTGATGGAAGCTTCCCTGAGGCTTTGTGGCCAGACTGCTAGTGGGATCAGTGACTCCAGGTCAGTAAGGGCCTAATCTCACAGATTAAGGTAGAGAACTGAGCAAGCAAGACTACATACACATACACACATGAACAGGTCCTCCTCAGCCACAGAGGGAGCTTGAGGCAAACCTGAGGTAGAGACCTTGTCTCAAAATAAGTAAATAAGAGCAAGCCAGAATAATGTCCCTTCATCAAGGTCAATGATTATTAACTATTGATTGTTTCTATAGTCACTGACACTTTAGTTACTACTCCAACAGTTAACTATATAAATTCTATAACTATACAAGACAGGAAACTGAGGACAAGAAACTCATGAGCTACTTCAGACTACATATCAGACAGACATGTACTGCAGCCCTGGGGATGGAATCTCTGCCCTTCATCTAAAGTCACCCAGCACTGCTGATCCCTATCACATACGGGCAAGAGTGAACACACCAGGCTCTCGGGGTCATCAATGACACCATCCTACCTGTGCCAGAACTTCTGATCTGAAGGTCCCATCTCTGTCCATGAGCTCACCCTGGAAGGAGGACACAGTAGCAGAGGGGGCTGTATAATTTGAAAAAAACGATTGTGTAAAAAAACTAGAAGTCTGGGACCGTGAGGAATTCAGGCTGCTTGAGTCCAGGTCACCCCCTGAAGCTAGTCCACGATGGCACAGTACTAGATCTACCAGGTCTTCCTTCTCCCGACAAGTGTCAGTCGGTATGTTTCTGAGGAGGAGATACTGCCGTAGGTCCTTCACTTTCAGCCGCATCAACTGAGGGCGCTGGAAGGCTGTCTCCTGCAGTAGGTGACAAGTAGAACATCTGCGGAGGTTTCCGTTGGAAACTGAGCAAAAGGAGCAGAAGTCCTTCTTGCAGTCACAGCAGACGTGCTGAAGACAGAACAGACAACACCATCACACATAAGCCATTGTGAAAACACCCTCTTCTTAGGCTTGTCTTAAAACTGAAACCTGGTTCATGTGCAGTCTATTTTCACAAAACCAGTCACCAGGGCAGCTTAGAGCCACAAAACTTCAAATACAGCACTTTAAGAAAAATATACGCTCTTGTGTTAATGAATTAAAACATTTCCACCCCTTGGCACAAACATGTAATTAGCAGAACTGAGCTGAGTTGAACCACATGGAACAGAAAGCACAGCCACAAAGCTCTTTTCCTGGTCTTTTCCTATGTGGATAATTTCCTCAGCAAAGAGGAGGAAAAAACCTTAATAGAAAAAGGAAGGAAACTGACCTCTCCAACTTAATCCAAGGACACAGAAGATGCCATTAGTACAGAAATCTGTAGCAACGTGACCCTAATTACAATCTAAGTCATCTTAGAAGAGGGCCTTCGAGAAGACACTCAGCTGTGTCCACTCCTGCTCAGTGTATGGCTCCCACAAGCCAACACTCTTTTATGCACTTCAAGGGATTATACAGACCAGACTGCATGACCCGTGAAAGTAAAAGTTGTAACCTAAGTGCTTTATGTAAAATCTCCACAAACATTAGTTTATTCATTGCCACTCCCACCCCTAAAACAGGTTCTTTCACTGTACTCAAACTGGCCGAGGACACTCTACTCTAAGTAGCCTCTCCTGGCCTTGAATTTACAGCAGTGACCCTATCTTAGCCTCTTCAGTTCTGAGATTACAGGTAAGTTTCAATCACACCCAGCTTCCTTATTTAAAAGTTAAGAACACTGGAGCTAGAGATGACTCAGTGCTTAAAAGCACTGCCTGTCTAGAAGACCCAAGTTTAGTTCTCAGCACCCATGTCTGAGAGCTCACAAATGCTACTATAGCTCCAATTCCAGGGTATCTCATGCTCTCTGGCCTCCTCAGACATCCACACACATGCAGTATCCACACACGTGCAGTATCCACACACGTGCAGTATCCACACACGTGCAGTATCCACACACGTGCAGTATCCACACACGTGCAGTATCCACTCACAAAGTCACAAACACATAACCATAACAAAGAGGAAGGAAGAAAGCAAACAAAGAAACAAAAAAAAGAAAGTAACAAAGATGGTCAGGGAACTCATGCATGGTTCAAAGGTAAAGAGTTCTTCCTGCAGCCCTGCAGGTGTCACAGATCTTTAATCCCAGCACTGAGAAGAGAGACAGGCAGATTTCCGTGAGTGTGAGGCCAGCCTGGACTAGAGCGAGTTCCATGACAAGTTCCAAAGCTACACATAGAAACCCTGTTTCAACAGAGTTCTTCCTGCTCTTCCAAAAGACCTGTATTTGGCTCCCAGCACCCATATTGGCCTTTTAAGCCCAGCACTCCGGAGGCAGAGGCAGGCAGATCTCTGTGAGTTTGGGACCAGTCTGGTCTATAGATCAAGTTCCAGGACAGGCTCCAAAGCTACAGAGGAACCCTGTCTCAAAAAAAAAAAAAAAAAAAAGAATACGGTCAGGAGCTGGAGAGATGGCTCAGTGGTTAAGAACATTGTCTGCTCTTCCAGAGAACCCGGATTCAATTCCCAGCACCTACATGGTAGCTCACAACTGTCTGTGACTCCAGTTCCAGAGATCCAACACTCTCACACAGATATATATGAAGGCAAAAACACCAATGCATATAAAATAAAAATAAACTTTAAATAGGGGGAAAAAAAGAATATGATCAGAGTTTTTCCTATTGGGTTGCCTTGTCCAGCTTTGATGAGGGTATGTGCCTAGCCTTATTGTAACTTGTTGTGTTGTGTTTGGTTAATACCCCCTGGGAGTCAGTCAGTCCTGATCTTTTCTGAAGGGAAAGGGAGGAGGAGTAGATCTGGGAGAAAGGGAGGTGTGGGGAGGAATTGGGAAAGAGGGAGGGGAAACTGTGATCAGGATACAAGAGAAGAATAGAGACGGTATATAGATAGACAGACAGAGTATGTGGTCAGGAGATAGGAATATGAGAGAAAACTAGAATCTTACTGCATGGATTTCCAAATGGATTATCTATTCAACATAACTTACACCCAAGAATTATGATCTGTCTTGTTTATTTCCCCATGTGTTATTTGTAAGCAACATTTCATCCAACTCACCTTCTTTCTAAAGACTGAAAATGAAAGCCCACACGCTTTGCAAACTATATTGGGCCCTTCAGTAGCTGCTGGTGGGTAGGTGGGAAAGTCAGAGCTAGGTGTAAATCTGAATGGGCCGGTGCTTCCTGGAAATCCCGCCTGCTGACCTCTGACAGCTCCAGTTCCCATGACTTCATTTAGCAGCCCACAGCATGAAGCCCACATAGAAGTAGCACCCGCCTGAAAAAAACCACAAATGCATAGTTTAAAACCAAGCAGAGGAGCTGGAGAGATGGCTCAAACGTTAAGGACACTGGCTGCTGCTCTTCCAGAGGACCCAGGTTTGAGTCCCAGTACCTACATGTTGGCTCGTACTATCTATAATTCTGGTCCCAGAGGATCTGATGCTCTCTTCTGGCTTTGTAGGGCACCAGGCACACACAAGGTACACAGATATATATGCAAGCACAACATCCAAGCACTTTAATCCCAGCACTCAGGAGGCAATGGCAGGTGGATGTCTTGTGAGTTCGAGGCCAGCCTGGTCTACACAGTGAGTGCCAGGATAGGATCCAAAACTACACAAAGAAACCCTGCTTCGAAAAATAAAAAAAAGGAAAATAAATAAATAAGCCAGAAGTGATGGTGCATGCCTTTAATTCCAGCACTCAGAAGGCAGAAGCAGGCAGATCTCTGAGTTAGAGACCAGCCTGGTCTAGGAAGTGAATTACAGGACAGACAAAGACAAAGACCCTGTCTCAAAAGGTAATAAATAAAATAAAGCCAAGTGGTCGGGCGGTGGTGGCGCACGCCTTTAATCCCAGCACTTGGGAGGCAGGAAGATCTCTGTGAGTTCGAGACCAGCCTGGTCTACAGGAGCTAGTTCCAGGACAGGCTCCAAAACCACAGCGAAACCCTGTCTTGAAAAAACAAAAAATAAATAAATAAATAAACAAATAAAGCAAGCCAAGTGAATGTGGGCTGCCACTTTTCAGAGGTAAATTTGCCTTAAGTAACCTTGAGATTACAAGGTAACTGTCTCCAATCTATCATCCCCAACACAGTGCTAAATAAGCTTCAAATTCAGGAGCAGGTAGGGGTAAATATTCCAAAAAGCACTTTATTTCCAAGCATCCCTAAGAAGAGACATTCACATTACCAAAACTGCAAGTCATTGTGAAAGACAATTTTCTGATATTTCCAAACCAATAAAAAAAAAAAAAAAAAAAAAAAAAAGACAAAAAGAAAAAAAAAGTTGAAGCCAGGCAGTGGAGGTGTATGCCTTTAATCCTACAGTCTGGCTACAAAGAGAAACTCAGCCTCAAAGGAAAAAAGAAAGGAAGGAAGGAAGGAAGGAAGGAAGGAAGGAAGGAAGGAAGGAAGGAAGGAAGGAAGGAAGGAAGGAAGGAAGGAAAAGAAAACCTGAAACAGTGTCTAGAGGCCCAGGACTCAGATTTGCAATCCTCCCCACCTCAGGTTTCTATATGCCACTACACTGACTCTATGTCAGTCAAGTATGTCCTATATAATGTTGGAGACATGCTAATCCCCTTTAAATGTCAGCTTTTATATGAAATTTAAAGTCCTACAGTGTCTGAGTACTTCCCCTGTTAACTTGGAACATGTACTAGATACTACAGGCCTATTTCTCCACTTATTATTTAATAGAAAGATAAGATATAAAACCATACTCTCATTAACCCTACTGTCTCACTGTTTATTGAGTATAATATGCTAGTTTTTTATTGTTAAACAGCACAGGGAAGGAGGTTGGAGGTTAAGAGCACTAGCTGTTCTTCCTGAGTTCAATTCCCAGCAACCACATGGTGGCTCACAACCATCTGTAATGAGATCTGGTGCTCTCTTCTGGCCTGCAGACATACATGCAGGCAGAACACCATATACATAATTAATAAATATATCTTTAAAAAACAAAAACTGAAGAATGTAACTCAGTGTCAAGAGTACACTCAGACCGGGTGGTGGTGGCGCACGCCTTTAATCCCAGCACTTGGGAGGCAGAGGCAGGCGGATCTCTGTGAGTTCGAGACCAGCCTGGTCTACAAGAGCTAGTTCCAGGACAGGCTCCAAAACCACAGAGAAACCCTGTCTCGAAAAAGAAAAAGAAAAAGAAAAAAAAAAAAAAAAGAGTACACTCAGCATGCATGAGGTCCTGGGTTCCATCTTAAGCATGACAAAAAGCAATCAAATGCCAAATAAAGCTCTCTAGGGGTTTTGTTTTTGTTATTATTTTTTTTAATAGGGTCCCTTAATGTAGTTCTAGCTGTCTTGCTTGGAACTTGCTATGGAAACCAGGCCTTGAACTCCCAGAAATCTACCGGAGAGCTGGGATTAAAAGTACGCACCACCACACACACCAGCAGCTCTCCAGATTTTAAAGTTATCTCATGCATTTATCTTCCTTTTTGAATTCTACTTTATTTCCCACATTCTTTATAAAGAATATACTCATTTGACATTAAGGGAAGCATTTGTAAGACAGAAGCTACTTTACCTTTTCAGGATAAAAGCACTAAACATCATTTCCAACGGCCAAAACACTCGACCTCACAAAGTATAAAGGACATTTGCCTCTCCCCTGAATAACTTTCTTTTACGTTATTTTTGTTTATAACTTGTCTCTTTATTCTCAATAAGAATATGGTTATCACTCACTATACCACCTATAAACAATTTATTTTTATTTTTGTGTTGCTGGGAATACACCCTTGCTTGGCAAACACTATACCAGAGAGTTACAAGTACAGCTTCTGGGGCTGGAGAGATGGCTCAGAGGTTAAGAGCATTGCCTGCTCTTCCAAAGGTCCTGAGTTCAATTCCCAGCAACCACATGGTGGCTCACAACCATCTGTAATGGGGTTTGGTGTCCACTTCTGGCCTTCAGCCATACACACAGACAGAATATTGTATACATAATAAATAAATATTAAAAAAAAAAAACAAGTACAGCTTCTGTCTCCTTTTATATTAGACTCAGAAATGTTGATAAGCAAGCCTGTTAGAAATAGATGCAAATTTTTAAATGTGAGGCCAAAAGCCATTTTCCAGTGCTTAAAGAATAAAACAATATTTGGGATAGTAGAGGTTTTTGTTTGTTTGTTTGTTTTGGTTTTTGAAGATAGGTTCTCTGTGTAGCCCTTGCTGTCCTGGAACTTAAATCTGTGGACCAGGTTGACCTTGAACTCGGAGATCTACCTGCCTCTGCCTCCCAAGTCATGTGCCACCACCACCTGGCTCTCACGTCCTACTTAAACATATTCTAGAACCTGGACAATGTGATAAATGGTAGGAGTCAAAGAACCTGAGGTATTAGCTAAAATGGCACCAAAAAATACCACACATGGCTCCATTTATTTTATCTGCCAAATATTATATCAACTAGCTTAAAAAAAAATTGCCGGGCGGTGGTGGCACACACCTTTAATCCCAGCACTTGGGAGGCAGAGGCAGGTGGATCTCTGTGAGTTTGAGGTCAGCGTGATCTACAAGAGCTAGTTTTAGGACAGGATCCAAAGCTACAGCAAAATCCTGTCTCATAAAACAGAAACAAACAAACAAACAAAAAAACCCTAAAGATTAAAAATGCAACTTGGAGTACTAATAATGTTCTCACTATTCCGAAGTCATTCAAGTGAAAAAAAAAAAAAGAACGTGGTATACAAGATTCAACTGTCTAAGTATCTTCATCACTAATTTAAGGATTATACAGCTTCACATCTGTAATTCTCAAGATAGCGTTGCTTTAAAAAGGCAAGTAAAATAATGAAGAGTTCCTATCTTAGATCCTAGAGCCATAGTTTGCTTATACATAAAAGCACAAAACACCAAACTAACAGTGATTCTTCCTTCAAGGAAAAAAAAGATTTGGCCAGAAGTGGTGATACCCACTTTTAGTCCCAGCACTTGGGAGGCAGAACTCTGTGAGTTCAAGGCCAACCTGGTCTACAGATAGAGTTCCAAGACAGAGAAACCATGCTGTCTTGAAAAACCAAAAAGAAGAGAAAGATTTATCAGCAGTCTTCCAAAGAAAGCTATGTGTGCTCTCTTTCATTATCCTCTCTGAGACAGGGCTTCTCCATCTCTCCAGGTAGTCCTTGCTACCCTGGAGCTCTCTATGGAGACCCAGGGAAGTGCGGGGATTCAAGAAGATGCATGCTACCATGTCCCACCCAAAGGAAGCTCTTTTAATTAATTAATTAATTAATTTTTTTTTTTGAGGTAAGATCTTACTGTGTAATCCTGGCTTGCCTGGAACTAGCTACACAGACCAAGCTGTCCTCCAATTCATAGAAAGCTACCTATGTATGCCTCTGAATGCTAGGATTAAAGGTGTACACAACCATATACTCAGCAAAGTTCTTTTAAATCTTCAATCTAAAAAAAAAAAAAGGAAATAAAAAAATGTTATGGTGGAAAGGTATCAAGAAAGACACCCAACGTCACCTCTGGCTTCTAAATACACACATACGTGTAAAAATACACCAAAATTTTTTTAAAAATTCAAAAATAAACTGTACTTCTAGTATAGGGAACAGAGGACCTATTTGAGAGAAAATAAGTACAATTTTAGGTAGATGCCATTATTAGAGGAAAACAATCTAGTCCCATTCCTTCATGTTTCTATGAAAGAGCAGGAATTTCCTTTGCAGTCTCCAGAAAAAATAATCAAAAGAACACTAAGAGCTGAGGAGACATTACCTAAGAGAAATAAGAGCTGAGGAGACAGCTCAGGTGGTAAAATGCTTGCCTACGAGCACAACACAAAAACCTATTTTCTACCCCAAGAACCCCGCCCCCCGCGCACGCCCACACACACACAAACAAAAGCCCATGTGAGGATATGAGGACACAAACCCATAATCTCAGCAACTGGGAGGTGGAGGCGAGAGGATTGGAAGCTCAAAGTCATTCTTAGCTATATAGTAAACTGAGACCAGCTTGGGTTACAGGAGGCACTGTCTCAAAATATTAAGTAAGCAACTCGACTATATAGTCAAAAAGCTGAGCATTTGGTGAATCTATATCCCAGCCTTAGGAAGGAGACAGGCAGATCCTTGAGGCTTGCTGGCCCCCAGCCTTCTTGGCAATTTCCAGGTCACAAAGTGTCTTAGTCACTGTTCTACTGCCGTGAAGAGACACCATGACAACACTTATGGAAGAAAGCGTTTAACTGAGGGCTTGCTTACAGTTTCAGACAGTCCATTATCATCATGGTCCATAGCAGATAGAGACTCTCAACTTAGTAGGGTTTTTGAAACCCTAAAGCCCACCCCCACTAACACATTTCCTTCAAAGGCCACACCTCCTAATCCTTTCAAATAGTGACTAAGCACTCAAATATGTGGGTTACAACAGGAACAACCCCCAAAGTTCCCTCTAGCCTATACACACATACACACTCACATAAACACACATGCAGAGAAAACTTTTAGCTTTCTTTAAATACTTCATTAGAAAAACAAAATAGTCCCACAGCTTCCCAGTCAAAAATCTATTGCTGTAACCCTACTTAGTAAAATGCAGATCCATATTACTACTTCCAGCCACAAACTACAGGAGAAGGAAGAAAACAGTGAAAAAGCTAGGCTGTAGCCTCATTAGGATCTGTGAAGTTTGGTCAAACACAGTCAATGAGATATAACTCTGGGGGCTGGAGAGATGGCTCAGAGGTTAAGAGCACTGGCTGCTCTTCCAGAGGTCCTGAGTTCAATTCTCAGCAATCACATGGTGGCTCACAACCATGTCTAATGAGATCTGGCGCCCTCTTCTGGCCTGTAGACATACATGCAGGCAGAACACTGTATTAATAAATAAATCTTTTTTAAAAAGGAAAGAAAATAGCTGTTGCATTAAGCAAACACTCTTGGCAGTACGGGAAGGGTAGAGCCCACAATGCTCCCTTCTCTAAGAATAGCATCTGCATGCTTCCAACCTATTTGACAGTTCAGAGTTCAAAGGGGGCTATATGCACTCACTAGTCCTGTCTAGGGTATCCATCATTCCCACCCAGAGAACATGAAAAACATAACTTCCATTTCTATATGAAGCCCTGTGTCTTCTGACACCCCAGAACTGAAGTGATTTCTTTAGTAATCTGACCTCCCCTGTACTTGGGAACAGGCGGTTTTAGTTCCTGACCTCTGAGGCTGTACCATCATGTGCTAAGTAATTGTCTCGGCCTGTGAAACTGACCCAGACTATGGTTCTCTGCATGTTAGACTCACCACAAAGCCTTAAAAATTATTCATGCCTGAAGACCTGAGGTTATCCCTAGGGTCCACATGAGAACCACCTTCCCCAAAGTGTCCTCCAAATGCCACACAAGGGCTGTGGAATACACATGCACAAATAAACATTAAATTTTAAAGGTTTTTAAATAGGGGGCCCTCTGATTTTGCTACTCTAGAGTACAGTTTGGGCAACACAATTTGTTCTTTAACTCCCAAGTGATTCTGATATATAGTCAATGTTTACAAGGTCAAGGCTTTCTGGGTCTGAGTGAAGATTCTTCCTGCTCAAACAATTTTGGCAAGAAAAGCCTGGGTAATGTCACACCCATGTGCTCACCCAAGACTTCTCTATTTCTTTGTTGTCAAGGGTATGCCTCTACTTACCCACTTCCCTTTACAGCTCCCCAGTACTTTCAGAAAGTATTTGGTAGCTATATTAGAATGGCTTAGCTGAGGTTCTGTCAATTTAATCTGATTCTCAAATTAGTTCCCTTTACTGAAGTTTAGTGATTTCTTTCATTTTACTTACTCTCTGTTCCCAACTGTTTTGTTTTGTTTTTCTTTTTCAAGACACAATCTTTCTACACAGTCCTGCTTGCTGACAGTCTGGATCAGTCTGGCCTTGAACGCAGATTCTTCTGCCACTGCCTCTGAGTGCTGAAATAAAGTTGCACGCCCTCACGCTGGAGCTACTTCTATGTCCTACCGAACTTCCTGTTTTCTTGTGTGAGATCTCTAACCCCAGGAAAACTGGCACTGATGGTCTAGTCTGTCAAAAACAGGCACTGTTAAAAATTTTTTGGTAGCCTTTGATCCCAGCACTCGGGAGGCAGAGGCAGGCGGATCTCTGTGAGTTCGAGACCAGCCTGGTCTACAGAGCTAGTTCCAGGACAGGCTCCAAAGCCACAGAGAAACCCTGTCTCGAAAAACCAAAAAAAAAAAAAAAAAATGACTGAAGCCAGGCATGGTGGCACACGGTTTTAATTACAGCACATAGAAGACAGGCAGGTGGCTCTGAGTTCCAAACCGGCCGGGTCTACATAACAAGTTCTAGGTTAACCATGGCTACATGGTGAAGCACTGCCTCAAAAAAAAAAAAAAAAAAAAAAAGAAAGAGAAAAACATCAACAAAAAACCCAACATCTTTTATCCTTCACTTTCAATTAGAAGAATTTCAAGATGGCTCAGTGATTAGAAGAGTCTGAAAGTTCTTCCATATGAACACAGTGAGCTCCAAGTCTACATAGTGAGACCCAGTCTCCCAACAGACAGACAGACAGACAGACAGACAGATAGATAGATGTGTGTGTTACAGATGGTTGTTCAAGTATTCTGAATGTTTCTAAGAACATTCTAAGAATGGACTCAGCCCTCCCTCTTCCAGTGCCAGTTTTCAAATAATCTCAATGTATGTCTTGTGTGTATATACATGATGTAAAATACACTTAGAATCCCTGAAGCAGGGAAAAGTTTCAAAATACTCAAAAGTTCCCAGCACTTGGGAGGCAGAGGCTGGGCAGATCTCTGTGAGTTCAAGGTCAGCCTGGGCTACAGAGTGAGTTCCAGGACAGGCTCCAAAAGCACAGAGAAATCCTGCCTCGAAAAACTAATAAAAGGGGCTGGAGAGATGGCACGGCAGTTATAAGCACTGACTGCTTTTTCAGAGGACTGGGGTTCAATTCCCAGGACCCACATGGCAGCTCATAAGTGTGTGTAAATCCAGTCCCTGAGCGATGTGACACCTTCACACCATTGCACATAAAATAAAGTTTCAAGAAAAAGGGGGGGAACCAATTAAAAAAATACTCAAAGGTTACAATAAATTTTGACTCTTTTGTTTTTCAAGACAGGGTTTCTCTGTATAGGTTTGGCTGTCCTGGAACTAGCTCTTGTAGACTAGGCTGGCCTCAAACTCACACCTGGCTCAAATTTTGGCTCTTATACCACAGACTAGCTCAAATTTTTGTTCTTATACTATATATTGTGATTTCTTTTAATGATTCCATTAAATACAATATTAACCGGCCAGATTAGAGAATGCGGTTTCTATGATGATTAAAGGACAGAGAGGGGTGGGGAAAAGGCAATGGACAGAGGATGAAGTTGTTGATGGGTATAAAAACTAAATGATTTAAGTCATTTACTTCAGTTAAATATACAGTAGAAATTATAAGAGTCTACTGTGCTGCCAAATGGAATATAATAATATTGTCCTTGCTGGGTGGTGGTGGCGCACACATTTAATCCCAGCACTCGGGAGGCAGAGGTAGACAAATCTCTGTGAGTTTGAAGCCAGCCTGGTCTACAGAGTGAATTCCAGGACAGCCAGACACCATTTTGAAAAACCAAAATAAATAAATAATAAGTAAAATAAAGTATTCTAAGTTGCAGTGATATTTTGTAACTACACTGGAAAGTAAAAAAAATAATAATAAGCCAGGCGATGGTGGCGCACGCCTTTAATCCCAGCACTCGGGAGGCAGAGGCAGGAGGATCTCTGTGAGTTCGAGACCAGCCTGGTCTACAGAGCTAGTTCCAGGACAGGCTCCAAAGCCACAGAGAAACCCTGTCTCGAAAAACCAAAAAAAAAAATAATAATAATAATAATCCTCACGGGGATTGATGGCTCAGTGGTTAAAAGCACTGGCTGCCCTTCCAGAGACCAACTTTGATTCGCAGCACCCACATAGTGTCTCACAACTATTAACACCAGTCCCAGGGGTCTGACATCCTCTTCAGACTCCATGGATATCAGGCATACTCGTGGTGCAGAACAAAAACCTTAGAGGCTAGAATGATGGCTTAGCAGTTAAGAACACTCACTGCTCCTACAGAGGACGTAGGTTGGGTTCCTAGCACCTACAAGGTATCTCACAACCATTGGTAACTTCAGTTCAGAGGATCTACTACCACCTTCTGACCTTTGAGAGCACCAGGCATACAGATGGTACACATACATATATATACAGACAGACAGACAGACAGACAGACAGACAGACAAAACACTCATACACATAAACCTAAGAACATTTTAAAACTCTCACAGTATATTCACCCTTAAAGTTAGTTCCAATATTTCCTACTCCAGACCACACATTTGCAATCCAAGCACTCAGGCAGATCACTCACCAGCTCAAGGATAGCCTACATATTCAGTTCCAGGCCACTCAGAGATACACATTAAGCACACAGTAAGACCCTGTCTCAAAACAAAGTTACCTATTTCAAAAATCTTCCTTGTTCCAGCAGCAAGGGGCTTGTTTTGAAATCAAATCACATGTTGTACCAGTTGGAACTCTCAATTGTCCTTGACTCCAGCCTCTACCTCGCAAATGCTGGGATTACAGGTAAGCAACAGTGAAAGCATCATCATTTTTCTTGCTTCTGAGGGTTGGTTACATACACACACACCTTACATTATTGTGGTTTGTATTGTAGCTACTTGGGATCTGTCTGGGCTTTTTGTTGTTGTTGTTGTTGTTGTTGTTTGGTTTTTGAAGAAAGCACTTCTAAGTGGTGGCCTCAAACTTGCAGCAATCCTCCTGCTTCCGCCTCCTAAACATTGATAACAGGCTGTGCCCCCGTGCCTACCTTGTCTCCTTTAATGGGCAAACTCCTTCCTAAAGAGGGGGATTATATTCTGAGTTACCTCTACTCCCTCTTGACTAATACAAAGAAGAAACTGGACAAACAGTTGCTGAATTATTCTAGCCACTTGACACTCTTTCAATCGTCCACAGTAACTCTTAAACTCTTTGTGAAGGTCGAGTTAATCTAGCAGCCCAAAGCCAACAACACTTCTTCGATGAGATGAATACAACCGTCTCTGAAGGGAGAGGTATCATCACCTCTTGGTTTGATTTGGGCAAATGAATCAATACCTAAACTGACTGTTGTACACGGACTCTTTAGAACTCTCTGTGATGAAGTTGAGAAAAATCATCTCCCCAAAGTAGGCCAGAATCACGCACACACCCCCTCCCCTTTTCTGAAACTTCTATCAGTGGTGCTCCCACGCTCTCACTCCCACCTGGGAGGAAGGCTGTCAAATTACTTGCTGCGTACCTAGTGGCGATGCAGACGAAGCTAGCGCTCTAGGTCACGGCCACCGCGGAAGAACTCCTCTGCGGGGCGGACCCCAACCCCTGGCCTCTCTAGCCGGGCTACCCTGGCCCCAGCCTCATCACTCCCCGCACCGCTCTCTGCCTCCTGTCTCGTGATGCCCCCCACAACTGGGTTAGCTCAAGGACTCGAGGAGGCAGAGGGCACAGCCGTGGGCAGAAGCACCGAGGCCTGTGGAGAGCTCTAGCGGTTAGAAAAGCTCGGGACCCCGAGAAACGCACGGGGTCGGGGAACAGGGCCCAGCGGGCTGAGCCCTCAGGGCCACTCGCCTCCTCCTTGGCCAGGCCGCCGGGGGGCGCTGGGGGAGCTCGGGCGGATCCGCTAGCTCGGCCTCCCCGGCAGGAACCCGTCGGGGCGCCCCCCGCAGTGGTGGTCTCTCAGGAAGCCGCCGGAAAACCTGTGCGACGGAGTAAAAGGAGACGCTCCGGGTGCACAGGAGAGGCGAGGAGGGCCTCCCGGCTCCACCAGCCCCTCACCTTCATGGCAGCGACCGCCTCGGCTCGGTCGGGTCTACCCGGGAACTCAGCACCATAGCAGCCTCCTCACACAACGGACCTCCTTCCTTCTAAGGCGGCGAATGCTGCGCCTCCCGAGGCCGACAGAGCGTCCCGACGTAAGGGGCGTGGCCACGTCCGGCTCACGCCCCGGGAAGACGCCGAGTGGCGGCGGGCGAAGCTCACCAATCCAAAGCAGTTCTTCGGGGGGCCGGTCACCAGAGCCAATGAAATTGTAGGGAAGGGGCGGGGCCTCGGGCGCAGCCTCGGGAGCGAAGAGGGGCAGGGCAGGGCTGGGCGGGGCCCGGCCCGACGCTTCGGCTCTCCGAGGGGAAGCTCTCGAGACTGAATTGGTTTCCCACTTCCGTGCCTAAATTCCCCTACGGAGACAGGAAAAGGTGATGAGGTGGAGAAGCGATTGGTTTGGAGGATTTTGTTCTGACCTGCCCAGCAGGCCCTCGGGGCTTACCCCATTCTCCGAATGTTTTAGATTCCCACGTTGTGAGAATCTCTGGTCTCCTCGAGGAGAGGCGTAGGAAGAACCACTAATAATAGGTTTATTGAATTAAATTCCCATTGCTCTTTTATTTGTCGTTGTTTAGCGTGGAGGGAGGGCGGTAAAACAGAGAACAGTGTTTCCCTGACTGTCCTATGCAGACCAGGCTGGCCTCAAACTCAAAGGAGCCGCCTGCCTCTGCCTCCAAGTGCTGAGATTAAAGATGTGTGCCACCACACCTAAAACCAATTGACCTTTGAAATGTTCAACATGACCCAACTCCTAACCCTTTGAAGGAATTCACATGATCCTTTCTAATTGATGTGGGAGGCAGGGAAACAAGTGGCAAATGATAGTATCAATTTCCTCAACCTCACTGGGTTAAGGCTTTAACTAGTTTTCCTACACTTCTCTCACTTCAAAATAATAACTGAAACTTTGCCAGGTGGCAGTGGCGCACGCCTTTAATCCTTTAATATGAGAGGCAGAGGCAGGCAGATCTCTGTACGTTTGAGGCCAGCCTGGTCTACAAGACCGAGTTCCAGAACAGGCTCCAAAGCTACAGAAAAACCCTGTCTCAAAAGAGAGAGAGAGAGAGAGAGAGGGGAGAGAGAGAGAGAGAGAGAGAGAGAGAGAGAGAGAGAGAGAGAGAGAGAGAGAGAGAGAGAGAGAAAAGAAAGAGAAAAAGAAAAGAAAAGAAAAAAACTGACACCTTAGATTTTAAGATGTTAATTCCTTCTTAGTAAAGACCCAGGCAGTTCCACTCCTCGAGACAGGGTTTCTTTGTGTCCTGGGACTATCCTGGAACTCGCTCAGTAGACCAGGCTGGCCTGAACTCACACAGATTCACCTGCTTCTGCCTCCTGAGCGCTGAGATTAAAGGTGTGCCACCACCACTGCCTGGTCACTATTACTTAAAAAAAAAAAAAAAAAAAAAAAAAAAAAAAAAAACACATCAACAAAGTCACTTTCAAATTCTTTACCTTGTGTATCTATGCATCATATGTGTGCTGTGACCAAAAGTCAGAAGATGTTGGCTCCCCTGGAACTGAATTACAGGTGGTTGTGAACCATTATGTGAGTGCTAGGAACCACACCCAGCTCCTCTGCAATAGTAACAATGCTCTGCCGGGCGATGGTGGTGAATGCCCTGCACTTAGGAGACAGAGGCAGGTGGATATCTGTAAGTTCAAAGCCAGCCTAGTCTACAGAGCTAGTTCCAGGACAGGACAGGCTTCAAAGCTACAGAGAAACCCTATGGGGGGAGGGATAAAAGAGTAACAACACTCTTAACCACTGAGCTATCTCTCCAGCCCCTGTCTATTCCTTTTTTCAAAAAACAAACAAACAAGCCGGGCGGTGGTGGCGCACGCCTTTAATCCCAGCACTTGGGAGGCAGAGGCAGGCAGATCTCTGTGAGTTTGAGACCAGCCTGGTCTACAAGAGCTAGTTCCAGGACAGGCTCCAAAACCACAGAGAAAACCTGTCTTGAAAAGCCAAAAAAAAAAAAAAAAAAAAAAAAAAAAAGACTTTATTTATTATATATGCAGGCCAGAAGAGGGCACCAGATCTCATTACAGATGGTTGTAAGCCATCATGTGGTTGCTGGGAATTGAACTCAGGACCTCTGGAAGAACAATCAATGCTCTTAACCTCTGAGTCTTTTCTCCAGCCCCCCTGTCTATTCCTTTTTAACAGATCTGCTTAGATGTACTCTTTGGCAGAACACTCATGCAGCTGGACACCGTGGCACAGGCCTTTAATCCCAGGACTGGGGAAGTAGAGGCAAGCGAATTTCTCTGAATTCCAGACCAGTCTACATAGTCAGACACTGTCTTAAAACACAAAACAAAGCATAGAGAGCTATTTCCTTCGACTGACTATGTCAAGCCTATTTTTCTTCAAGTTCTATTGAGATAATGTAATTTCTTGTCAAGGATGAACCTAAGTTTTCTTTTTTTAAAAAATATTTATTTATTTATTATGTATACAATATTCTGTCTGTGTGTATGTCTGCAGGCCAGAAGAGGGCACCAGACCTCATTCCAGATAGTTGTGAGCCACCATGTGGTTGCCGGGAATTGAACTCAGGACATTTGGAAGAGTAGGCAATGCTCTTAACCGCCGAGCCATCTCTCCAGCCCCCGAACCTAAGTTTTCTTATTTGGGAAAACCCAGAAAGCCAGTCATCCCCCATGTTAGTGGCAATAGCTGAACTTTATTAAAAAAGAAACTATCAGAAAGCACTTATTCCTTCTTATCATCCAGGCAAATTTGCTGACGGGGCTAAGGAGGCGGCTCAGTCAGTAACGTGCCTGTTGAGTTCCATCCTTGGCACCCATGTAAAAGTCAGGTTTGGTGGCACCTATCAGTAATTCTAGAACTCTGTGGGTGGAGACAGGAGAATCCCTGGAGTTTGCTGGCCAACATTGGTGAGCTACAGG
The DNA here is from genome assembly GCF_950005125.1 of Chionomys nivalis. Classification (NCBI taxonomy): domain Eukaryota; kingdom Metazoa; phylum Chordata; class Mammalia; order Rodentia; family Cricetidae; genus Chionomys; species Chionomys nivalis. The sequence goes on from NC_080088.1 coordinate 111,317,291, forward strand.
CTCAGCGAATGCATGACTTTGTCTTAGCAAGGGAGGAAGCAAAGAAAACGACCAACATTAGCTTCCGGCCTCCATCCATACATACATTTTCTAGCTAAAAAATATTAAGCCAGACATGGTGGCATACATTTTTAATCCAAGCAGGCAGGATGCAGAGAATTTAAGGCCAATCTGATCTACATAGTACATTCCAGGTCATCCAGGTTTGCTGGGGTTGAAAAGACTGGTTCTAAGGGTTAGTGAGTAAATATCAAAATATTCTGACCACCATTAGCTGTCTCGGAAATGCAAATAAAACCACAGACATCACTCTTTTTTTTTTTTTTTTTTTTTTTTTTTGGTTTTTCGAGACAGGGTTTCTCTGTGGTTTTGGAGCCTGTCCTGGAACTAGCTCTTGTAGACCAGGCTGGTCTCGAACTCACAGACATCCGCCTGCCTCTGCCTCCCAAGTGCTGGGATTAAAGGCGTGCGCCACCACCGCCCGGCCAGACATCACTCCTACTCAGATGCTGGAAATAGCAAAACGCGTGTAAACCTTGTTGAAGATGAGGAAGGCTCACTGGTGGTCGGAATGTGACATGAGAAGGCTGCTGGGCAGAATTCTGGCAATCATTTAAGGATGTGAGGCATATAGTTACCTATGGCCACAGAGAAACCTAGAGCAGGATTCACAGCAGCTGAAATGGGGAGGCTGCACAAATGCCCGTCACTGGATGAATGTAGAAACGTGTACAGTTTTTTCTTTTTGAGAGAGGGCTGACCCCCTGGATTCAACAGAATGTTTTCTGGCTTGACTAACATGCATGAGGCCCTAGGTTCAATCCCTGTGCTGCCAATGGAAAAGAGAAAAGCAAAATATGTCTGAGTCATCAAAATGACTCAGTATGTAAAGTACTGTGGGCAAAGTCTGAGAAACTCAGCTTAATCCCCAGGATGCATTTAGGGTGGAAGAGAGAATCAACTCCACAGAGTTGGCTTCTGACCTCCACATAGAGGTTGGGTACAACCATCATATACTTTCCACCCCCATCCCTGTCTCTCTCTCTCTCTCTGTCTCTCTCTCCCCTCTCCTCTCCTCTCCCCTACTCTCCTCCTCCTCTCTCTATCCTCTCTCTCTCACATACAACATAACAAATAAAATTCAGAGGCTGTCTAGATAGTTCAGTGGGCAAAGGCATTTGCACTCAAGTTTGATGGACTGAGCTCCAGCCCTGGATTCGATATGATGGAAGAAGAAAACCATCTTCCCCAAGTTGTCCTCTGACCTCCATATAGGAACCAGACTATGTGCGGTATGTTCGTGCATGTGTGTGCACATGCACAGGCACACACACATACACACACACACACACACACAATAAATGGAACTTTAAAAAGTAAAAAAAGAAAAAGCAAAAATAAATGTCCAGAATGGGTATCACATATTAAATGTGCAGAACAGCAAATACATGGAGAAAGGGGTGACCCCCAGGGACGAAGGAGTTGAGGATGATGAAGTGGCTGCTATTGAGAATGTGGTTCCCTTTTGCCATGGAGTATTGTTTTCTACTGGTGATAGGGATCAAATCCAGAGCACTCTGCCTGTGTTCTGTCACTGAGTTCTGCCTCAGACACATTCTGGAGGGCGGAAAGGTTTAAAACTGGCTCGGGTGGCGGCAGTGGCCACGGGAATAGAGTCTTCATGAGTCGATGATTCCTAAATACCTGGAGTTGAGACTTGAGATACTTTGTATTTTTTTATTTAGTTTTGTATTTTGAGATTAATTTTATTTTATGTGTATGGGTGTTTTTCCTGCCTCTATAGACATACTTGCACTGCATGTGTGCCTGGTGTCTAAGAGGACCAAAAGAAGGTGTCAGATCTCCTGGAACCAGAGTTCAAAATGTCTGGAGCTGGGATCAAACCTGGGTCCTCTGGAAGAGCAACCAATGCTCCCAACCACTGAATAATCTCTCTAGTCTGTTATTTTTGAGATATCATCTCATTGTGTAACTCTAGCTGGCTGAGAACTCACTATGTAAACCAGGCATGGTGGCACATGTCTTTAATCCCAGCACTTAGGAGGCAGAGGGAGGTGGATCTCTGTGAGTCTGAGGCCAGCCTGGTCTTCAGAGAAAGTTCTAAGACAGCCAAAACTGTTATACAGAGAAACCCTGTCTTTTTTTTTTTTTTTTTTTTTTTTTTGATTTTTCGAGACAGGGTTTCTCCGTAACTTTTTGGTTCCTGTCCTGGAACTAGCTCTTGTAGACCAGGCTGACCTTGAACTCACAGAGATCCGCCTGCCTCAGCCTCCCGAGTGCTGGGATTAAAGGCGTGTACCACCACCGCCCGGCTAAATAAGGTTAGCACATTTATTTTATGTTTTTGTTTGTTTGTTTTTCGAGACAGGGTTTCTCTGTAGCTTTGGAGCCTGTCCTGGAACTCCCTTTGTAGACCAGACTGGCCTCGAACTCACAGAGATCCGCCTGCCTCTGCCTCCCGAGTGCTGGGATTAAAGGCGTGTACCACCACCGCCCAGCTAGAAACCCTGTCTTGAAAGACAAAAAAAAACAAAAAACAAAAAACAAAAAGAACTCACTATGTAGACCAGGCTGGTCTTTAATTCACAGAGGTCAGACTGCCTGTGCCTGCCAAATGCTAGGATTAAAGGTGTATGTTAAGACCTTTTTCTTCTTCTTCTTCTTCTTCTTCTTCTTCTTCTTCTTCTTCTTCTTCTTCTTCTTCTTCTTCTTTTTTTTTTTTTTTTTTTTGAAACAGGGTCTCAGGCATCCCAGGATGATGACCTCCAACTTGCTTTATAGATAAGGAGACTTTGAACTCTGGATTCTCTTGCCTCCACTCCCCCAGTGTTAGAATTATGGTGATTGGCTACTACTACTGGCTTTTGTAACTTCACACTTTCGGTAAAGGAGATTTGTTGTGTGATGGAATGTTGCTTCACTTCATTTCATTTTCCATGTAAAAATGTTCTTCTTTCCACTGTGTGCTAATTGTACCAATTATAGTTTGAGAAAATGTGGTTTCCTAACTTATGATAAACTACCACTTTGTATTTTAGAGATTAAAAAGAATTGCCAAGACACATGAGATAGTTTATTGTAGCTCAATTACTTGTTTATTGTATAGTGGGAGTGTTCTCTGAGCAGCTGGGTAGGTTTTTGTTTTTGTTTGTTTTGAGTGGGGATGAAACAGGGTCTTTCATAGCCTAGGCTGGAGATACACAGCTGAGACTGTATTGAACTCCTACAGCCTCATGCCTCCACCCCCCACTTCTGGGATCTCAGACATTTTTATTTATTTTTGCCTTAAATTAAATCTCTTCTAATTGACAAATAAAAATATAACTGCAATATATGGTTACCTACAATGCATCAATATATGCATAAAGGAAAAAAAGTCATATCCTTTTCTACACGTACATGTTTATTTACGTTTTATTTATTTGATGTACTTGTGTGTGCTTGTGTCTGGATGTATCAGAGTTCATGTAATAGGGTTGGAACATAGGCAGGCAGGCAGACATGTAATAGGGTTGGAACATAGGCAGGCAGACAGACATGTAATAGGGTTGGAACATAGGTAGGCAGGCAGACATGTAATAGGGTTGGAACATAGGCAGGCAGGCAGACATGTAATAGGGTTGGAACATAGGCAGGCAGGCACAGCAGCAGGCACCTTAAGCCCTGAGACATCTTTCCAGCCCAATCTTTTTAAAATTACACTTATCTGTCTGTCTGTCTGTCTATCTATCTATCTATCTATCTATCTATCTATCTATCTATCTATCTCTATCTATCTATCTCTGTCTATCTATCTATCTATCTATCTATCTATCTATCTATCTATATCTATGTCTATCTATCTATCTATATCTATCTATCTATCTACCTATCTATCTATATCTATGTCTATCTATCTATCTATCTATCTATCTATCTATCTATCTATCTATCTATCATCTATCTCTATCTATGTCTATCTATCTGTCTATCTATCTATCTATCTCTATCTGTCTATCTATCTATTTATCTATCTATCTATCTATCTATCTTTGGGAGTTGGGACACACTCAAGACACGGGACACTTGTGGAGGTCAGAGGACAACTTGTGGGAAACAGACAGCCTTGTTCCTGTCGTTTGCATCCTCGGGATGAAAACTCAGATCTTCAGGCTCCATGCCAAGCGCTCTCACCAACACATAAAATGTTATCTGAAATAGAATCTTATGATGTGGCCCAAGCTGGCTCTAACTCATAGTAATTCTCCTGCCTCAGCCTCCTGAGTGATGAGATCACAAGTATGAACCACCACATCCATCTACATGAAAAGTTCTTCTATTGAGTTTATAAAGTGCTGAAAGTCAATCGACTTGGGGATGCAGTGGCGTGTGCCTGTGGTTAGAGTTGAGGTGAGAGGAGCCCAGGGATCTGGGGGTCTGAGGACAGCCTGGGGACATGCAGGGAACCCTGTCTCCAAACACCGAGGAGGAGTCGCCCCCAGAGACCATCTCATACACCACAGCCGATACAAAAGCATGAGGATTTTATTAATTCTGTCATGACAGGGTCCCCCAGCATTCGGGAAGCCGAGGGACCCCGAATAGCTGCTACAGTCTACTTTTAAAGGGGCCACAGAAGCAAAGGGGGTTGTTCTTTGACTATTTTGATTGGCTTATTCGAAAGGGCTATTACCAATAATTGACTGGAGAGCTGTTGCCAGATCAGATGAGGTAAGAGGTCATTTTGACTCCATTTCCCAGGCGACCGAATCAAAACATACGTATATGGGTAATTGTTCAGGAACTGAGTACGTGCGAGTGTAGCTGTTAGGTCCTTGGTTCCCAGGGGAGGAGGGGAAGCACTATGGCACAGAGGCTGAGAGGATTCAGAATTGTCAAAATGGCTTCAGAATTGTCTTAAAGTCTTGCAAGACAAGGTAATCCATCTTTTTCAGAGTCACTGTTGAAATTTCATGATTTAAAAGATGGTTTTCAGGGCTGGGGATGTGGCTTGGTTGGTAGAGTGCTGTCTACCATATAGGAAACACTAGTTTAGATCCTCAGCACTGCCTAAAACCAAGTGTGGAGACATTGGCCTGTAATCCCAGCACAGGGGAGGGGGGGAGGCAGGAGGAGCAGAAATTCAAGGTCATCCTTAGCTACACAGAGAATTAATTGAAGGCCAGCCTGGCGTACAGGAGACAACTTCTCAAAAAAGAAAGAAAATCAGAAGCAAAAACAAAGAAATCCTTGTTTAACCCAAGTTTGCAAGTGGCAATGTTGTAAATGGATAACAAAAGTGGACTCAGTGGGAGTCAGCATCATGGCTCAGGGGAAAAGGTGCTTGCTGCCAGGCCTGGTTACCTGAACTCAATGTCTGGCATCCACATGTTGGAAGGTGAGAACCACCTCACATAAATTGTCCTCTGACCTCCACATGCATGCGGTGGCATGTGCACTCCCATTCTCTCTCTTTTTACACACACACACACACACACACACACACTGATAATAAAATAATGTAATAAAAAAGAGTACAAGAGAGACAGGGTACGAGGGGTTCATCTTGAGGGGCAGGATGACGAGAGAAGATATCGAGATAACAGGAAGGAATCTGATCAAAGTATATTACACATGTCCACAATTATGCAAGAGTGAATAAAATGTTGATTTTATGAAAAAAAGAAGTTCTCCATCTGTGAAACGGAGGCCATGATTGCCAACTGGTACCTTCAGCCTTAAAGCTTTGCTGAGTAAGTGAAAACTACTGTCAGCAAAACAGAAGAGAGGCAGAACTTTAGTGGTTTTCCAGAATCAAAGGGAAGGTTTTACAGGCCCTGCCCCACCCTCCCTACTAGGCAAACCCAGCACAGGACTTTCTTCTTTTCGTAGCCTGGGAAACTGAGTCAGTCCTGAAGTCCCTTGCCCGAGGCTGAGTGTACACCGGATGAAAGTCAGAATCGTGCCAGCCCGTGCAGGGTCATGTTCTCTGGTGTTTCTGTTCTTCTAGTAAAGAGACAGATCTTGCAAAACAAGTTCATTCTTGTTCGGGAATCTCCATTCACACAAGAGGGGTGTCTGGGGTGTGAGGACGCCACAGTATTGGGAGGTAATTTGCCTCTGCTGCAGGTGGCTACTTTACTTTCCCCGTGGACTTCCTAGCTCATTCTCCTCATATGGAGCACTCTCAGGTGCCAAGCCCTGAACAAAGGGACACGGTTCTTTTCCTGTGGAGCTTAAAAGCCACAACGAATGTCGATGCGTCAGGACTGCTGTGATTTCTTACGGCTGCTGTATTGAATGCCTACAAGTCTGGTGGCTTGAATAATCGAAATAGATTCTTTCACAGCAATAGAGACCGAAAGTCTGACATCACTTATTGGCAGAATCATGGTTCGAATGTGTTACCTTTGAACTCGTGGTTCCCAGCTGCAGGTGCTGTTTTGGGAGACCGTGGAACCATCTGGACATAATACCTAGCTGGCCGACTTGGGCTGCAGGAGTCGGCCTGGAGAGCTATGGCTGGGTCCCAGTTCTGCTCCCTTCTCTGCCTTCTAGTCTGTTAGGACGTGAGGAAGCCATGCCCCCAAGTTCCTGCTGCCAGGGATGGTGCCACCTTCTGTTACGCCTTCGTCACCATGAGGGACTGTTTCTGCTCTAGGTGGAGACGTGAGCCCTTTCCCTCTCGGGTTATTCGGTGACACCGACATAAAACCAGCACGGCGACGGGCAGTCTTTTATCTCTGTCTTCACCTGACGTCGCGCCCGCCCACACACTCCAGAATGACCCCATGTTTTACCGTCCATGTTGCTTCTTCGAAGTAAACTCGTGTTAACAGACTCTGAGTGAACGTGTAGTTTTAGAACTCACTATATAGTCCATGCTGGCCTCAAACTCATGGCAATCCACCTGCCTCAGTGTCCCATTTGGTCGGATATTTACTTCAAAAGCTCTAAAGTTCTGAGTTCATTCTACATACACACAGAGAGGAGAGAGAGAGAGAGAGAGGGAATGAAAATATTTTTAAAAAGAGGCTGGGGGCACTCGGGAGGCAGAGGCAGGCGGATCTCTGTGAGTTCGAGGCCAGCCTGGTCTACAAAGGGAGTTCCAGGACAGGCTCCAAAGCTACAGAGAAACCTTGTCTCAAAAAATCAAAAAAAAAAAAAAAAAAAAAAAAGAGGCTGGGGGTGTAGTTCTGTGAGTGTTCGTCTGTCTAGCATGGTGGAAGCCCTGAGTCCCATTTCTTGCACTTCCCAAACCATTAGGCTGAGGACTACACCCCACCAGCAGTTGGTGACAGTCAAGATGAAGCTCTGGAATTGTCATTAGCTTGAAAGTAAGCCTTTTGAACAGCATACAACATGCCAGTCTCCCCCTGAATTGAATCATATTTTGTGACATCATTATTCCAAGTTGTTTCTAAGTATATGCCAAAGTAGCATTCGATAGCTAAGGAAATGCTAAAATATAACATTTCTGATGCTCACCAATGAACAGGGCTGATAGACCTCAATTGTCCTACTTAGCCTAAGCTTCCAGGGCTCACAATCTATCAAAGGAAAGCAAGTCAGCTCCCTCCACACGCCTGAGAAGCGCTGGGAGGATCAAGCAGATAATGAAAGGGACTAAGCCTCTTCCCAAAGATCATAGACAGCACATCGTTAGAGCCCTCATTATGTGTGCTGCCAAGTGACTCACAGAGGGCATGGGCTCAGACCCTGCCTTTCCCTGCTAACAGTTTACAACCCGGGCAGACAGACAGGCTGACGCTCACACTCATTTACAGACCAGCCAGACACACACAGTGCAGCACAACCATCAAGTCAACGGATGTTTGAGTGAGGCAAACATTGGGATGGGGACATCCAGATGACTGAAATAAAAACAGGTGAACATCCCACTTCTAGGCTAAGGCAAACCGATGGGACAGAAGTTTACCCACTATCGCATTCATTGGCAAGAATAAACACAAGACTCAAAATTGCTCTAAAAAATACCAACCTTTTATTTATCCTCATTCTGAACGCTTACATCTTCTAGGGTCCTTGGCTTTTGTGCATGTGTATGTGATGGGAGGGGGACTCATTGAATCCATAGTCCTCCTGCCTCAACCTCCTAAAGGCTGGGATTGTAGGAGTGGAGGCCATGTCTGGAGGGTCACAATAATTGAAACAACTGGGGCTGGAGAAATGGCTCAGCGGTTAAGGGCACTTGATACTTCTCAGCAGCCAGATGGCCTACAACCACATGTAAGTCCAGTTCCAAAGGATGTGATATCCTCTTGTGACCTCCATGGGCACCAGGCACACACATGGTACATAGATATTTGGGCAAAACATTCATAAATGTAAAATAAATTTTATTTATTTATTTATTTATTTATTTATTTATTTATTTATTTTGTTTTTTGAGACAGGGTTTCTCTGTGGTTTTGGAGCCTGTCCTGGAACTAGCTCTTGTAGACCAGGCTGGTCTCAAACTCCCAGAGATCAGCCTGCCTCTGCCTCCAGAGTGCTGGGGTTAAAGGCGTGCGCCACCACCGCCTGGCTATTTATTTATTTTGTTTGTTTGTTTTGAGACAAGGTTTCTGTGTGTAGCCCTGGCTCTTCTGGAACTCATTATGTAGACCAGGCTGGCCTCAAACTCAGAGAGATCCATCTGCCTCTGCCTCTTGGGTGCTGGCATTAAAGGTATGCACCACCGCCTTTAATCCCAGAACTTGGGAGGCAGAGGCAGGCGGATCTCTGGGAGTTCAAGGCCAGCCTAGTCTACAAGAGCTTGTTCCAGGACTGGCACCAAAGCTACAGAGAAACCTTGTCTCGAAAAACCACCAAAAAAAAAAAAAAAAAAAAAAAAAAAAGGTATGTACCACCATTGCTCAGCAAATAAATATATCTTTAAAAAATAATAATTGTAGCAATCTCTGTTACAGTCTCTAGTTACAGATCATGGCTTTGTGTGATATTTCTGAACACATATCTGAAATTGCCTTTGCTAAAACAAAAACTGCTTTTTCTTCTGAACACCATTGGCAAGATTCCTGAAAGAGCTCTTTTGGCCTTGAATCGAAGGTGTGTTTGTTTCAACTAACTCGATTCTATTTAATTCTTATCTCTTGTCATTTGAATTAGGACTCAGAATGGTCTTTTTTTTTTTTGAATAGCTAATTATTTCGATCATTTGACACTTGAGAAAAACACTTTCTAGGGGCTGTGGATACAACTCAATGGTATAGGACTTGCCTAGTAAAATGCAAAGATTTGGGTTCTCTATAATGTTGTAATTTGAGCGGCGGGGCTGCGTCCCCGGCACCCGGCCGCCCGCATGGCTAGCTTATGCCCCGAAATAATTACACGGAAACTGTATTCTTTTAATCACTGCCTGGCCCATTAGCTCCAGCCTCTTATTGGCTAGCTCTTACATATTGATCTAACCCATTTCTAATATTCTGTGTAGCACCATGAGCTGGCTTACCAGGGAAGATCTTAACCTGCGTCTGTCTGGAGTGGGAGAATCATGGCGACTCCCTGACTCGGCTTCTTTCTCCCAGCATTCTCTCTGTTTACTCCACCCACCTAAGGGTTGGCCTATACATGGGCCTAGGCAGTTTCTTTATTATTTAACCAATGACCTTCCTCCATCACTATAAATACATAAATGGAAGGAAAGAAAAGAGAGAAGGAGGGAGCACGACGCTCCAGTATGGAGAGCCTGTGGTTTAAAGTTATCCTAGCAAGTCAAGGTCCCTTCAAGCTTCTAGCCTATCAGAATCAAGCTTGGCCCGGGCTATAAGAGTCTCATAAAACAAAAATTGGGCTTCAAAAATATCTCAGTCAGGCCGGGCGGTGGTGGCGCACGCCTTTAATCCCAGCACTCGGGAGGCAGAGGCAGGCGGATCTCTGTGAGTTCGAGACCAGCCTGGTCTACAAGAGCTAGTTCCAGGACAGGCTCCAAAACCACAGAGAAACCCTGTCTCAAAAAAAAAAAAAAAAAAAAAAAATCTCAGTCAGTGAAAGTGTTTGCCGATTGACTATGAGGGCCAGGGTGGAATTCTCAGCACCCACATAAAAGGTGGATATGGCAGTGTGAGCCTATAGCCCCAGTGCTAGGGAAGTGGGGATAGGACAGGAGACTCCCCAGGACATGGTGGCCAGCCAGTCTACCTGAATCTGAGAGTTCCAAGTTTAGAAATGGCTCAGTAGGTAAAAACGCTTGGCTCACAAACATGCAAACATGAGGGTCTGAGTTAAAGTCCTCAGGACCCACATTAAAAAGTCAGTGTGGTCACAGGAGAGGCTGTGATTCTGATGCTAGAATGGACTGAGACAGAAGGACTTGCTGGCTTCCAGCCTCACTCCAGGTTCAGAGAGAGGCCCTGCCTCAAGGTAATACAATGGAGAGTTATAGAGGGGAAGATACTTGACACCCTCTTTGGCCTCCATGAGCACACCATGCACACACCCACGTACACACATGTCCCCCCCAATACGCTTGTGAATGCAATAATAATAATATAGTAGAGAGCAACTGGAAGATATCAGGTATCAAATTCTGGCCTCCACATGCATGCATAACTACACCCAAACAAACATGTACACAAATATACACATATACACAAACATGTACACAAGCATGTATCTACACACACAAAATTAATACAAATCTGAGTAAAATTTTATAATTTTTTACTTTTTATCTGTTGATAGTGAAGATCAGTCTTAGGGTTAGGATACATTAGGTTTAAAACAGGGCAGAAGATGAACAGTGTGATACATGCCAATAATCCCAGAATTTTGCAGTCTGGGGTAGGAGGATTGTGAGGTCAAGGCCAGCCTGAACTACACATCGAGGTTGCCTCTAAAAATAAAGGAAATAAAAATAAGGCTGAGGGATATACTGAAGAAGAGACTGGGAGAAGTATTGATTAAGAGTTCTGACTGTACTTCCTGAGCACCTGGGTTCGGTTCCCAGCTCTGACGTGAGTGGCTCACAACGACCTGTAGTTCCAGTTCTGGTGAATCTCACACCTTCCTCTGGCCTCCAGGAGCCCTACATAGACAGTCACAGACTTACAGGTAGGCACAGCACCCATACACATAAAATAAAAATAAATAAACCTCTGAAAATAAAAAAAATAGCTGGGTGTGGTGGTGTACGCCTTTAATCCCAGCACTCAGGAGGCAAAGGCAGGCTGAGCTCTGTGAGTTCAAGGTCAGCCTGGTCTACTAGAGTTAGTTCCAGGACGGCTGGGGCTGTTACACAGAGACACCCTATCTCAAAAAGTCAATAAATAAATAAACAATGTGATCTCGGAATGGGGAATATCTTTCCTCTTTATTGGGGAACCCACTTAAACAACAGCAATAACAAAATCTGATCTGTTTACTCTTGATTGGTCTAGCCTGGGTAATGGCTTGTCTTTGAAACAACCAGAGTGATCAAGGGCTGAAAACTTGGTATTCACTGCACACTGAGGGGTCTGAAGATCCTAGGTTGGAGTGAATCCTTCCCTGAGAACTTAGTGGGTGTTAGCCATAGCGTAGTTCTTGGAATTGTCTCTCGACACTTCGATTTCTGTGAATGAGCTTAAACACCTCAGAGCTGGAGCTGAAACTCCAGTTCCTAAAGAAGCCCACGTTTTCCAGTTGCTGTGGAAGTTGAATTTGAATTGGCCTCAGATAAAAGCCTGGCTGAGTCATATACAGTTCCTAGAATAGGAAAAGGGCATAAAAAACTGTGGGTATGAAACTGGGCGTAGTGGTGCATGCCTTTAATCCCAGCACTCGGGAGGCAAAGGTGGGGGATCTCTGTGCATTTCAGGTCAGTCTGGTCTAAGGAGTGAGATCCAGGACAGCCAGGGCTCCATAGGGAGACCCTGTCTCGAAAAACTGGAGGGGGGGAGTAATTTAGTTTCCTGCCCTTCCCCCCTTTCCATAAATGATGTTTTTCAGTTCCTTGTAACTGAGAGGGGAGTAAACAGACAGGTCGGTGTGTAAACACTGGCGTGCCTCTATTCTTGCCCAGTCTATAAGGCAGTGTTCACCAAATCCTTTTTCTTTTTTCTTTTTCTTTTTTTTAAGATTTATTTATTTATTATGTATACAATGTTCTGCCTCCATGTATGACTGCAGGCCAGAAGAGGGCACCAGATCTCATTACCGGTGGTTGTGAGCCACCAAGTGGTTGCTGGGAATTGAACTCAGGTCCTCTGGAAGAGCAGCCAGTGCTCTTAACCTCTGAGCCACCTCTCCAGTCCCCCACCAAATTGTTTTTCATGACCAAGAATAAAAATACAGGGATAGAACCGGGCGATGGTGGCGCACGCCTTTAATCCCAGCACTCGGGAGGCAGAGGCAGGCAGATCTCTGTGAGTTCGAGACCAGCCTGGTCTACAGAGCTAGTTCCAGGACAGGCTCCAAAGCCACAGAGAAACCCTGTCTCGAAAAACCAAAAAAAAAAAAAAAAAAAAAAAAAAAAATACAGGGATAGTTCAGCTGAAAGAAATAGTTTTTAAAAGATTTATTCAGGACAGGTAGTGGTGGTGCATGCCTTTAATCCCAGTACTTGGGAGGCAGAGGCAAGCAGATCTCTGTGAGTTCGAGGCCAGCCTGGTCTACAAAGCGAGTTCCAGAACAAGCTCCAACGCTACAGAGAAACCCTGTCTTGAGAAAAACAAAACAAAAGCTTTATGTTGTATAGTGTTCTGACTGCATGTATGCTTGCAGGCTAGGAGGGGGCGCCAAATCTCATTACAGATGGTTTTGAGCCACCAGGTGGTTGCTCTAAATTGAACTCAGGACCTCTGAAAGAGCAGTCAGTGCTTTTAATCTCTGAGCAATCTCTTCAGCCCTGAAATTTTTTTTTTTTTTTTTTTGGTTTTTTTGAGACAAGGTTTCTCTGCGGTTTTTGGAGCCTGTCCTGGAACTAGCTCTTGTAGACCAGGCTGGTCTCGAACTCACAGAGATCCTCCTGCCTCTGCCTCCCGAGTGCTGGGATTAAAGGCGTGCGCCACCACCGCCCGGCCTGAAATATTTTTTTAACAGACTTAATTCATTTTATTTTTCTTGTATAAAAACACTTATGTGTCTGGACAGTGGTGGCACACACCTTTAATCCCAGCACTCGGGAGGCAGAGGCAGATGGATCTCTGTGAGCTCGAGGCCAGGCTGGTCTACAGAGCTAGTTCCAGGACAGCCAGAGTTGTATAAAGATCTGGTGTAGGTTTTCACAAGATGGTCAGTGAATTCCTGATAAGGAGACTTGGTGAACACAGTCTCTTTCCAGAGGTCCGCCTGTAGGTCTTGGAGATGGCGTCAAAGGTGGCCTTGGCAGAGCTGCCCAGGGTGGCAGTGCAGCCCCTGGCTGATGTGTAGCAGCAGCCACCATACAGGCCATTAGAGAAAGCTCCGTGGGCACAGGCGCAGAGGCGCTGCCGGTGCCTTTGGGACAGAAATGGGGTGCATTAGCACAGAGCCACAGCAGCCTGTCACTTCGCAAGGAACAGTGTGGGGCTTGCCAGTCTTGTTCCCCCAGTAACCTCTCCACACAGGGATAATAGAAAGCTTGGCCTAGACAATGGCTGCTTGAATGGCAGTGGCTACGTCCTTGGAGCCCTTAACACAGTAACCAACATGACCATTTTAGTCCCCAACAGCGACAAAAGCCTTGTACCGAATCTGATTCTGCACTGGAATGAGCTTTAGAATCTCATCCTTTAGGGATGCACCCAGGAAAAATCAATAATCTCAGATTCCTTAACGGGCAATGAGAACAGGTGGATCTCCTCCAGAGATTGATCTTCATGTCCTTAACCAGGCAGCCCAGCTCGGTGACGGGGATCCACTCCTTGACCCGGCACCTCCACGAGCCCCACAGCCTTGACCATGGCCACAGTGATAATCTCAGTCCCTAAATTTGCTGCTGAATCCTCCACAGAAGTCTCCATGAGATCCTAATCCTGGGGCTTCCGGGGCCTCCCGCTGCACCAGGGTCATCCGCCATTTGGTGTTTTCTTTCCTTTTTTTTTTTTTTTTGGTTTTTCGAGACAGCGTTTCTCTGTGGTTTTGGAGCCTGTCCTGGAACTAGCTCTTGTAGACCAGGCTGGTCTCGAACTCACAGAGATCCGCCTGCCTCTGCCTCCCGAGTGCTGGGATTAAAGGCGTGCACCACCATCGCCCAGCCATTTGGTGTTTTCCCAGAGAAGAAGCTGAAGTATTTTTGATGACATTGTTCATGTGTGTGTTCATCAACATAGGGAGTATGAACGGTATGCATAAGTACATGTAAACATACATATACACATATGTATTATATGTACACACACGTATACACATATTTAGATCTATGTATACATACTAAATGCCATTCTTCCTTGGATATAGCTCAGGGGTAGAGTGCCCACGTAGTCTAGATGACGTCCTAGGATCAATTCCTGGTAATGACAAAAAATAATTCTTTCATTCATGAATTCTCCTCCACACAAATTGGATAAAATACCTCTCAAAGACTTTAAAGAGCCAGAGAGTTAAACAGTTTCCCTGGCAATTTAATTGGTTTGTGGTAGGAGACCACTAAGAGAGATGTCTCGGCAGCTGAGAGCACTGGCTGCTCTTCTGGAGAACCCGGGATTAGTTTTCAGTGCCCACACAGCAGTTCACAACTGTCTGTGACTCAGACAGGGGATCTGATGCCCTTTTCTGGTCTCCCTGGGCACCATGTGTGCAGGTGGTGCACAGAAATACAGGCAAATGCTTAGACATGGATTAAAGAAAAAAAACAACCTTTTTTTAAAAAAAAAATAGAAAGCCACTTAAGGATTGAAAAATGTCCAGTTTTAACATTAAATAAAGAACACCCAGTGGCTTCAGAACCTGTGAGAATCAAGAGTTCTGATGCTTTTCCTGGGAGACATGAAACTATTTTAGTAAATTTGACCTGACGAGAACTGATTAGCTGGGCATGATGGCACATGCCTCTAATCTCAGCATGAGGGAGGTAGAGGCAGGTGGTCTACAAAGTCAATGAGTTCTAGGACAGCCAGGGCTACACAGAGAAACCTGTCAAAAAAAAAAGAACTGGTTAAACATTCCTCAAAATTAGGCTTTATGGGACCGAAGAGATGGCTCAGCAGTTAAGAACACTGGCTGTTCTTCCAGAGGACCATGGGTTCAGTTCCCAGGACTCACATGGCAGCTCACACCTGTCTATAATTCCAGTTCCAGGGGATCTGACACACTCACATAGACATACCTATGGACAAAACACCAATGCACATAAAAGAAAAATAGGATTTACACTAAGGACCCAGTATAACCTGACTTTTAATAAAAATAGGGGTGTTTTAATTAACTAATACGTTTGATCTTTTAAACTTTGTTTTTTGTGTGTGTGTTTTGTTTTTGTTTTTGTTTTTTTGTTTTTTTGTTTTTCGAGACAGGGTTTCTCTGTGGTTTTTTTTTTGGAGCCTGTCCTGGAACTTGCTCTGTAGACCAGGCTGGTCTCGAACTCACAGAGATCCGCCTGCCTCTGCCTCCCGAGTGCTGGGATTAAAGGCTTGCACCACCACGGAACTCACTTTGTAGACCAGGCTGGCCTTGAACTCACCAAGATCCACCTGCCTTTGCCTCCTGAGTGCTGGGATTAAAGGTGTATGCCACCATACCGGGCTAATTTTTTAAAAAATTTTAACAGTATTTAACTCAAATGCAGACATTAAGTACAAGCCATTAGTAGAGCTCAGATTTATCCATTTAAAAACAAAATAATAGGAAATGAAACAAGATGATCTTTCAGGTTTCAAAACTTTAGGGAAAGGCTCATGAATAGGGCCATAAAGGATCCGTGTAACCAGCCCCAGTCTCTCACTACCCCTAGTTTACACCCATACTGTAATCTTTTTTTGTTATAAACTGATTGGCCCATTAGCTCAGGCTTCTTATTAACTCTTGTAACTTATATTAACCCATTATTCTTATCCATGTTAGCCACACGACTCAGTACCTTTTTCAGTGGGGCAGGTCACATCCTGCTTCTTCGGTGTCTGGACAGGACTGGGGAAAGAACTTCCTTCTTCCCAGAATACTGTTCTCATTGCCCTGCCTCTACTTCCTGCCTGATTGTCCCACCTATACTTCCTGCCTGGCTACTGGCCAATTAGTATTTATTTAAAACATAATTGACAGAATACAGAATTGTCCCGCACCATCATTTCCCCCTCTTTTTTTTTTTTTAAACAAAACAAGAACATCCATAGTCTACTTTTTGGGAATGTGGGCGTAGTTTTTCAGGCTACTTCCTGCTGGTTGGGGTGCTGATAATCTTATGGGAACCTAAAGAAAATTTAGAACTATGATCAAGTCCTGACTGGAGTATCCTGTGAGTCTTGATCATCTCAGGCAACAGTCTTGAATCTGTTCTGGATGTAGAACTCAGACATCCAGGCCCTCTGTTACTACCGGAGGTTTCTCAGGTGGTCTACCTTGGCCATACTGTAATCTTAATACATGTTCCTGAATTAAGATTTACAGTTCAACTTTTCTAGTATAACCATTTAAAAATAGCCGGGCGGTGGTGGTGCACGCCTTTAATCCCAGCACTTGGGAGGCAGAGGCAGGCAGATCTCTGTGAGTTCGAGACCAGCCTGGTCTACGAGAGCTAGTTCCAGGACAGGCTCCAAAAAAAAAAAAAAACCATTTAAAAATGCTTAGCAAAAGCCTGGGTGGTGATGGCAACATGCCTCTAATTCCAGCACTCAGGAGACAAAGGTAGGTAGATCTCTATGAATTCGAGGCCATCCTGGTTTACAGAGCTAGTTCCAAGACGGGCTGCAAAGCTATAGAGAAACCCTGTCTCAAAAAAACAAACAAAACCAAAACAAATCAAAACAAAAAAATGCTTAGTATCAGATTGCTTCCTATAAATGCCAAATAAATCATAACAACTTCAATATACATTTGTTCTTAAAGCAAGGGGCCACCATTTGTAGAAAGCAATGTTTAGCCTCCAGATCTTCCCAGAAATGGCACGTGTCCACTCAAGGGCCTGTGCATGCTCATGCTTCCACGTGGACTATCTAGCCTGATGTGCATAGAAGCAAGCACAGCAAATTTGAAGATTAATAGTGTAATTAGTTTTCAAAAATTAGGCATTACTGTGTACTCACGATAAATAGAAATGGGGGTCCTTTTTTTGGTTTGTTTTGGCTTTCAAGACAGGATTTCTCTGTGTAACAGCCCTAGCTATCCTGGAACTCACTTTGTAGACCAGGCTGGTCCCAGAAATCCAACTGCCTCTGCCTCCCTAGTCCTGGGGTTAAAGGTTTGTATAAATGGAGACTGCTCTTTCATTTCCTGGTTGCCCAGATCCAAGTAATCACACAGAAACTCTATTAATCACAACACTGTTTGGCCAATAGCTTAGGCGTACTCCTAGCTAGCTCTTATATCCTAAATTAACCCATTTTTATTAATCTGTGTATCACCACAAGGCTTTGGCCTACTTGTAATTTTCTGGCATCCTCTTCCTTTGGCAGCTACATGGCATCTCCCTGATCCCACCTACTTTCTCTATATATCTCGGTTTGGATTTCCCACCTGACTTTGCTCTGCTAAGCCATTGGTTGAAACAGCTTTATTCATCAACCAAAAAAAGAACACATGTACAGAATGGCATCCTACATCATCTCCTCCTTTCTGTCTAAATAAAAAGGAAGATTTTTATTTTACATAGTAAAATTATATATAACAAAACAGGTATCAAGCAAGAATTACAGCTACAATATTTATATCTACTCTATCTTTTATCATAACTAAGGAAAACTATAATTATAACTATCTAGTCTTCAACTCCATCAAAGACCCCAGAAGGATATATTATCTAAGTAAACAGGAAGTGCATTGTAAACAACTTCCAAAGTTCTAGAAATAACAGAGACTTCTCGCTGCCTGCAGTCACCCGAAGTTCTTCTGTAACAAAGATCTTCTGCATCCATCTTTAGCCTACAGGTCAATAATACTTGGCAAACCCTTCAGAGAAGCAGGAAATTTCTGCCTTGCACTGGCAAAGTTCATCAGTTGCTTTCTTCTGTGTCCTACAGAATGTCTGGCAGTTTCTTTTATGAAGCAGGAACCCTGAAGGACTGTTTCATCTTCTTTTGGAAAATTCAGCAGTCATTTTTCTGTGGGTCCTGCATGTCTAGTTTATACAGCATACCATCAAGCAGTCCAGGCAACAGCAGTTTCTTGCCCAAATGGCTAGCCTTGTAAAATTGGAGGCAAATTCCATAACGAGTTTCTTCAATGCCTATCAACCTCTCTGAAATAATTGGTGCTACCAGAAGCAGACATGTCTCACTGTTGAGAAAAGTCTAAGTTCTTAAAACCTTTTAAATGCCATATTTGGTAGATCTTTGAAGTGTTGAAGATTATCTATCTGAAATATATCTCTGTATATCTAGAAAACCTAACAAACATGACTACAAGTTTGACTACTATAAATGACTATCTAGCCAGACGGTGGTGGCGCACGCCTTTAATCCCAGCACTCGGGAGGCAGAGGCAGGCGGATCTCTGTGAGTTCGAGACCAGCCTGGTCTACAAGAGCTAGTTCCAGGACAGGCTCCAAAGCTACAGAGAAACCGTGTCTTGAAAAACTAACTAACTAACTAACTAAATAAATAAATAAATAAATAAATAAATATTAATCTGTAATTGTTAATTATATATCATATTTTTAAGTGAACTGTATAAACATAATACCTTTAAGAAGAGCAGAAATACATATACACAGTATAACAAAATCAATCTCAAATTTTTATCAATAGACCAAGATCCATACCAATGCAAAGTATTTATCTCTATATCATATCCCCCTTATATTTTTAATTTTTTTAGAAATTGACTTTAACCATTAATCACTCATAACCAACCCTTTTAAAATGAAAATAAACATTTATAAACAATCATTTTGGGAATTTGGGTGTTGTTTTCTCCAAACTACTTCCTGATGTTTGTTGGATGAAGTATTTTTAGGATACATGGAAACCTTTCTGGGTGGTCTTGTTCCATCAAACAATATTAACTTGGAAGAAATCCATAGGTTCTCATCTTCTGTGGAAATAAAAGCAGAATCTCTTTTCCAAAGTAACATGTCCTTAGACTCAAAATTTAAAGTCAAGATACCTTTAAAATATATGTGTTAGTTTAGCTTAGCAGTCCCTAGAATCAAATGTCTTTCTGCAGTCAAAACATTCAAAGAAAACACAATAATATACATAATCCAGACTTTCTGTGTATATTCCATCTTTATGTGGCTTATTTTTTTTTTTACTCCTTCAATCTGTGACTGTCTGTACTTTTTTTTTTTTTTTTTTGGTTTTTCGAGACAGGGTTTCTCTGTAGCTTTGGTGCCTGTCCCGGAACTAGCTCTTGTAGACCAGGCTGGCCTCGAACTCACAGAGATCCGCCTGCCTCTGCCTCCTGAGCGCTGGGATAAAAGGCGTGCGCCACCACCGCCCGGCATGTCTGTACTCTTTTATATTATATTATTTTTACTGTCCCTTTAAAGACTTTGTTTTATTTTTTTTAAACTATTTCCTTTTACAACTGTCTATACTCTTTTTCTTCCCTCTCCCAAGTCTATGTACATTTTTTAAACACACTATGACCCATTCAGAAGTTTATTTCTGTCTGAATCTGTCTTTATTGCGTATCTGTAATCATTTTCTGACCAGGAGAGCTTGTAAAATGGTAAACAGCTTGGTCACAGTGGCCCTGGATGCTGGCTCCACCTACTCTTGGCCTCTCGATATAACAGAGGTAATGGAGGAACACATGAGTCATGCTTACCTCTCCAGCTCCAAGGACACAGCGGGTGGGTCTATGTCGCCATTAAGCAACTTGTAGCACTCTGGTCACAAAATATAAGTACTCTACAAAAGGACCTCCAAAAAGAGCCAGAACCATCTGTGCCAGCGGCCCAAACCAGGAAGCCGACTCTTAAAGGAATCGCAGTTTTTGCTGATAATGCCAAGTCAGGAAGCCTTTTCTTAAAGGAGTTGCAAAGTCTTTTAAGAAACAGAGCCCAGGGGCTGGAGAGATGGCTCAGAGGGTAAGAGTATTGCCTGTTCTTCCAAAGGTTCTGAGTTCAATTCCCAGCAACCACATGGTGGCTCGCAACCATCTGTAATGGGGTCTGGTGCCCTCTTCTGGCCTGCAGGCATATACACAGACAGAATATTGTATACATAATAAATAAAATAAATATTAAAAAAAAAAGAAACAGTGCCCACCCAAGAAAATGCTGCTATCAAGAAGCCATGCTTAACTGTGTCCTTTTGTGTCTAGAATTTCTTCCCAAGCTCTCTCAGGTTTTATGTGGATGCAGTTGCTCACTTTGGTGCCATTTGTTAAAGAAGACAGCTACTTTGTTTTTGGCAGCCCAGACCTGAATAATCACACAGAAACTATAGTAATTATAACACTTTTTGGCCAATAACTTGGGTGTATTCCTAGGTAACTCTTACATCTCCAATTAACCCATTTCCATTAATCTGTGTATCACCGCGAGACTGTTGTCTACTGGTAAGGTTCCAGTGTCTTCCTCCTTTGGTATTAACATGGCATCTTCCTGACTCCATCTACTCTCCGTATATCTCTATTCAAATTTCCTGCCTGACTTTGTTTTGCTGAGTCATTGACTGAAATAGCTTTATTCAGCAACCAATAAAAGCAACACATATACAGAAGGACACCCTACCTCAGGTTTGTACTACTACTTGGGTTCTCCAGAAGAGCAACTAGTGCTTTTAACTGCTCAGTCATTTCTCCATCCCCTAGTTGATTTTTAATTTTAACTTTTTATTTTCTGTGTGTATGTATGTGTGTGCCTATGCCATGGCATATACATGCAGTCAGAGGACAGTTCAACGAGATTGATTCTTTTCTTCCACCATGTGGATCCCAAGGACCAAACTCAAGTCTTCAGCCTTGGCTAAAAATGCCTTTATCCATGGAGCAATCTTGCCGACCCTGTCTGTTGTTGTTGTTTTTATTTGTTTTCTTGGAAAAGAGTCTCACTGTGTAGCCTCAGCTGGCCATTTTTTGTTTGTTTGTTTTCTTTTGCTTTTAATGGTGATCCTAGGCATCCAACACAGATACTCAGGCTTAGAAGGCAAACACTTGCAACCAAACTATCTCCCAGTTCTACATATTGTTAAACAATAAGGTTTTGTCTGTTACAAAAAGTTTAGGCAAACTCTATTATCTTTTTTTGTTTGTTTGTTTTGTTTTTGTTTTTTTGTTTTTTATCGAGACAGGGTTTCTCTGTGGTTTTGGAGCTTGTCCTGGAACTAGCTCTTGTAGACCAGGTACTCACAGAGATCCGCCTGCCTCTGCCTCCCAAGTGCTGGGATTAAAGGCGTGCGCCACCACCGCCCAGCCCCTTTGTTTCTTTCTACAGGCTCTTTTGAGTGTTTTTTCTTCCACCCACAAGAAGCTGAGAATTATAAAATGTTACAGTCTAACAAGAGCTGGCTAAGACAACTAAGCTTCCAATGTCCTTGGATAGTAAGTAAACTATCTTGTGTGAAGAAGGTGGAAGAGAGAAAAAATACACAAAAAAGTCAAACTTCCTCATGTTTTAACCCTGTCATTATGGTCTTGGATATAAAAGGCATTTACTCCTCTGAAGATCTGGGAGAGATGGCAAACAGAGCTAGTTTTTATTTTCATGGAGGTATAGTACCGTCAGACCCATTTGTCGCAACATTACCCCAAAAGGCCTTCATCAAGATGGACGTAGGCTATCTGGTCTAACAGTCAGGGAGCCAAAATAAACCAGAGAAAATAGAACAGAAAGGTACCTTTAAGTCAGAGCCCACACAGGCTATAACTACATGCAATATCACAAAGTAAAGTATAATAGAAGGAACTTTTAAAAAGTTTTTTTTTTTTTTTGGTTTTTCGAGACAGGGTTTCTCTGTGGCTTTGGAGCCTGTCCTGGAACTAGCTCTTGTAGACCAGGCTGGTCTCGAACTCACAGAGATCCGCCTGCCTCTGCCTCCCGAGTGCTGGGATTAAAGGCGTGCGCCACCACCGCCCGGCCCTTAAAAAGTTTTTGAAACCTTAAGAAAAGTTATTTTCTTTACTTCTATTGGAAAATGCCAGCAAACCGAATATTGAGCATAAGTTAGCATACCAGCCAAGAGTGCAAAAGGTGAGTATAGCTGGTGCTTCCCTCATGCCTGCAGTTCGGAGACAGATTGCTACCAGTTCACTAGAGCCTAGGTCATATAGTGAGACTTCATTTCCAGACAAAAGGAAAGAGAACAAAGAAATCGATGAGTATAAAATACAGTCATGGCCATGAAAATTACAGAAAGTGAATTGTCTCACTAACCGGCACTGTGAGATACAGAAAGTGGGTACAAGCAAGCAAGTGGGTTTTGCATTAGAAATTAATCAATGTGTCTATCACTCCCAGCAGCTGCATCTAGTGAGCTCTAATAAGCAATGAGAAATCCCTTCTCCAAGGAATGAGGTCAACTGAGTCGGAGAAGCTGGTCTGATACTTTGTCTGTAGAAATGCTTGGCCATGCTCATCAGGTTAATGGTCAAGTTTGCCTAGTAATTCAGTCAGTTACCCAGACATTTCCATATTGATGAAGCTATGAGACTCTGTGTGAGAGTTAAGATTTGTTCAATCAGAGATATTTTCTTCCTCTTCAGCCAAACATTTTTCTCTGTGTTGCGTGGTGGCGGTTCAGAGACATTGGGCATTTTTCTCAATTGTTTGCTGCTTTATTTCTGTGAGAGAGAGTCTGCTAATGTTTTGGAAACTTGATGGCAGCAAACTCTTATCTGACCTCCTCAACGCTGGGATTATAGGCAGGAACAGCCATGTCTAGCTTTTATAGGGATACCCACATTTGAAGTCACGTCTTTATGCTTACACAGCAAGTACCATTATTCCACAAGTTCTATGTTACCTATTTATTTATTTGGGTTTTTTCCTTTTCTTTTTTTAAAAAAGATTTTATTATGTATACAGTGTTCTACCTACATGTACTACTGCTCACCAGAAGAGGGCGTTATGGTTGTGGACCACCATGTGGTTCTGAATATTGAACTCAGGACCCCTGGAAGAGCAACCAGTACTCTTAACCTCTGTGCCATCTCTCCAGCCCCTACCTGCTTTTTTTCTTTCTTTCTTTTCTTTTCTTCTTCTTTTTCCTTTTCTTTCTTTTTTTTTTTCTTTTCTTTTCTTTTCTTTTTTTTTTTTTTGAGACAGGGTTTCTCTGTGCATAGTCCTGAGTGTCCTGGAATTCACTCTGTAGACCAGCCTGGTCTCAGACTCACAGAGATCCTCCTGCCTCTGCCTTCCAAGTGCTGGGATCAAAGTTGCATGATACCTCCACCTGGCCCTGTGTTATTTTGTTTTAAATTAAGAGCATTCATGTGTGCGCACAAAACAGGTTTATTTATTACATATTTGTCTTGTTCCAATTATCCACATCTCACAAGCTGTTTTAGCGGCTGTGATTAACGGCTGTCACTTTGGGAAGGTTTAGGTTTGATTAGCAGCAGGTAAAAGAGCTCTCTGTGATGCTGCTGGCTCTCCCATCGGGAACGGGAGGGAGCTGCAGATGTTACGCTGAAGAGCTACTGTCTGATGAGCAGAGGGAAAGCAGGTGTAGCTCTGCTCAGGGTGTACAGTGTTCCGAGACACATGAATCGTGCATCTGATTGCCTACTTCAAAAACTAACTTCAAAGTCTACTGGTTTTCAGTTCCTTCTTTTCGTTTGTTTGCTTGTTTTTTTTTTTTTTTTTCTTCGAGACAGGGTTTCTCTGTAGCTTTTTGGTTCCTGTCCTGGAACTAGCTCTTGTAGACCAGGCTGGCCTCAAACTCCCAGAGATCCGCCTGCCTCTGCCTCCCTAGTGCTGGGATTAAAGGCGTGCACCATCACCGCCCGGCTGTTTGCTTGTTTTTTGAGACAGAGATTTGCCCATCTCTACCTCCCGAGTGCTGGGATTTAAGATGTACACGATCACTGCCCACTTATTTTCTTTTTTTTTGTTGTTTTTTTTTGTTTTTTTTTTGGTTTTTTGAGACAGGGTTTCTCTGTGGCTTTGGAGCCTGTCCTGGAACTAGCTCTGTAGACCAGGCTGGTCTCGAACTCACAGAGATCCGCCTGTCTCTGCCTCCCGAGTGCTGGGATTAAAGGCGTGCACCACCACCGCCCGGCCCCCACTTATTTTCTGTATATGAGAGTTTTGCCTGCAAGTATATCTGTGCACCTCTTGCTTGCCAAATGCCTAAGGAGATCAGAAGAGGGCTTCAGAGCTCCTGGAACTAGAGTTACAGATGTTTGTAAACCACCTTTGTGGGTGCTGGGGCCTGAATTTGTATCCTCTGCAAAAGCAGCACATGCTCTGTAGTGCTAAGTCATCTCTCCAGCCCTATTTTTCTTTTTAATTTTTAATCTTGTGTGTGTGTGTGTGTGTTTGTGTCGGTGGTTCTCAACCTTGGGAACCCTGGGCATTGAACAACCCTTCCACAGGGGTTGCCTAAGACCATAGGAAAACATAGATATTTACCTTATAATTCACAACAGTAGCACAATTACAGTTATAAAGTAGCCACAAAAATAATTTTATGGTTGGGAGTCCGACAACATGAGGCACCGGATCAAAAGGTGGCAGAAGGCTGAGAAGCACTGATCTATGTAAAGTATGTGCGTGTGCGCAGTGCCTGAGGGCATCAAAGGGAGCCAGAGCTCCTGGAACTGGGGAAGAGACTTGGGAGGTACCTGATGTGGGTGCTGGGGCACAAACTCCAGTTCTCTGGAAGAGCAGTAAGTGTTTTTAGCCCCTGGGCAATCTCTCCAGCACAGACATCACTTAGTAAACAAACAGGATGCACAGAACAAAGAAGACAGACCCAGTATGGGTTTGCATGCAGCAGAAGGTGAATGGTAGGTACATTTTGTTTGCTTGCTTCAAGAGATATAAAACAACTAAGAATGGCAAATCATTGATAGTAATTTTATTTAAAAATATCTATTTTTATTTTATTTGTATAAGTATTTTGCCTGGATGTATATTGTGTCCTACATGCATGTCTGGTGCCTTCAGAGGCCAGAAGAATGACAGGCCATAAGAGCTAATAAGAAGCCTGAGCTAATGGGTCAATCAGTTTATAACTAATGTAGACCTCTGTGTTATTTCTTTGGGACTCGATGGCTGACGGCTGTGGGACCGGGCAGAGTAGAAACCTTGGTCAACAGGAGAGGTTTGTTTAAGAAAATACCTAACACTCATAACATCTGGGCCATCTCTCCAGCCCTGATAATATAATTTAAGCTCTAGAGAACTAAGTGTCTTGAGATAGATATAGAAAAACAGAAGGGGCACTGTAAAAAGTCAGACTGAAAATATTGCAGGCTGGGGTTTGATCTTGAGGGGGGTCATCTACCAGACTTTGGACTTTGTAGTTAATTATGTAGGAAACAGACACCGCAAGGAGGTGATCTGACCTTCTGTTTCACTGAGGGTGTGGCACTTACTAACTGACCTAGATGTCTGCAAATGACATTTGTGAGATGTTGAAAAAAAACATTGATTTTTGTTCTTTAAGAGACAGAATAAGGCCAGGTATGGTGGCCCACGATCTTAATCCTAGCAATAGGGAGGCAGCGGCAGATTCTACAAACTGCATAGTGCCATCCTATATATTAAAAAAAAAGTAAAAATTAATATAATGAATGAGTGAAAAGAATTTCTTTAAAGCAGGGTCTTCCTATGCAGCCCTGGCTGGCCTGGAACTGGCTTTCTAGAGCAGGCTGGTCTCAAACTTTCAGAGATTCACCTGCCACGGCCTATGCCTCCTGAGTGCTGGGATAAAAGGTAGGGCCCACAACATTCAGTTTGAAAATATAATTTAAAGGTCCCAATTTAATTTTATTGGTTTTTAACACAATCATTTAAAAATGTCATTTGGGCAGGGTAGAGCTTTCGAATCATCGTAGCTACTGTGGTAGCCGTCGACGAGTAGGAAGGTTTGAGGCCAGGTTGAGCTTTTGTCTCAAAAAGGGGCGGGGCTTAGCTTCAGGTCTTTGTTAGAATTTCCCTAGCATGCACGAGGCCTCGCGCTTGACCTCTAGTACCGCCAAAGGAAAAAATGCAATATGACCTATTTTCAAATATATTCAATTTATATGAATGCACGTGCAGCCTGCTCCCTTTGTCGCTGACCGCAAGCATTGCGTCTTCCTTTTTACCGGATCCCTGTCCACGTCGACTAGGAACCTGTTCACCTTGGTTGAGCGTTTCTGTAGGGAACGATTTCTGGTAACACCACGTTTTCCCCACCCCCTTCTGGATATTTTGATTGGCTGTCAGTCTACTTTCTGGTCTCTGATTGGTCGAAGGCCTCCCGGGCCCAGAGCACCACTTCTGCGGGGAACAGTCCGGGGCGGGCGAGGTGCCGGGCGGGTGCAGCCATGGCGTAAGGCGGCTCGTGGGCGCGGCGCGCGGCAGGCCTTGAAGGCCTGTCATTGCCAGCGTCCACGAGAGCCACTACTTCGGACCGATGATGACCAACGGGGTAGTGCACGCCAACTTGTTTGGCATTAAGGACTGGGTGACGCCCTATAAGATCGCGGTCCTGGTGCTGCTGAACGAGATGAGCCGCACGGGAGAAGGCGCCGTCAGCCTCGTGGAGCGGCGGAAGCTCAACCAGCTGCTCCTGCCACTGCTGCAGGTGAGAGGCGTCCATCCTCTCCCGCCCGCCGTTTCCACGCGCCGACTGTCGACCCCGCCCTGGGCCTGGGGGCGGGGAAGGTGCAGTCGTGGGCCTTCCTTCGGGCGGGGGTTCACCTGCAGCTCTGCTCTAGGGGAACCTGGAAACGTTACGTGGATGCTTCTAGCTAACGCTAATTGAGCACCTGCTATGGGCAGGCGCTTCCATGCATTCTTTTTGCAGGCCTCATTGGCCCCTGTGTTACCCGAGTGACTAGGGGGAGGCCTTCTGGAAAGCGGGGTACACATAATCTTGAGCTCTGGAGAACAAGGATAGGAATTGCATATGCTCTTCCCTCTAAAGGACTGTAATAAATAGAATCATGACATATCAGTGTTGCTCAAACTTATATGTGGTGGGTACTGGAGATGGTTTTATTTTATTTTGCAGACTTAGATTGTAGCTCCACTGACTGGAGCGAGTTCATTAAACCCTTTTGAGGCTCGACTTTCTCTCTGTAATGTGAAAAAGATGGTAGACACAATTGGCATTCATTTTTTTAAAGACTTACTTATTTTATATGTATGAATGTTTTGCCTGCCTGTATGTATAGTGTGCTGCATGCCCATATAGAAATCAGAAGGTGTGGTTTTTCTTGGAATTGAAGTTGCAGATGGTTGTGAGCCACCATGTGGGTGCTGGGAATTGAACTAAGGTCCTCTGTAAGATCAGTCAGTACTCCTAACCACTGAGCCATCTCTTCAGACCTAATTGGCATTTATAAGGGTTTCCATAATTTGTAACTCTCAGCTGTATTCATATTTCTAGTATTATAAATGCGTATTATCTCAAAAGCCATAATACTAAAATATAGTAACCAAAAAAGAAATAGTGGTTTTAATAGCTTAACTCTCACCTGCCTGCCAGTTTAAAAAAAAAAAAAGGGTGTTTTTTGTTTTTGTTTTTGTTTTTTGCCATTTGAAATTCTTTTTGATTCTTTGCCCAGATACCTACTAGTTTTAAAGTTTATACAGAATTAATCTAATAACATTCCAGTAGACTTTAACGCCTTTACTTACCACTTGACTTTCCCAATTCGTGTTTAATCTTTCCACTAATCCACACAGTTTGTTGTAAAAACATCCAAATAAAAATTAATGGAGTTGCCAGGCGTGATGGTGCAGGTCATTAATCCCAGCACTCAGGAGGCAGAGGCAGGCTGATCTCTGTGAGTTCAAGGCTGGCCTGGTCTACAAAGTAAATTCTAGGGATGTTAAACAGAGAAACTCTTGTCTTCAAAACAAAACAAAAACAAAACAAAATGGAAAAACCCAAAGGCAACTAATGGAGTGAAAGGCAGCCCCCATGCTGTCCAGTTCTCTTTCTTTCTTTCTTTCTTTCTTTCTTTCTTTCTTTTTTTTTTTCCCCAGAGTTTCAGTATTAATCCATGTTATTGTTGAGTAGCAGTTTGAAAAGGGCCTAAACACTGCTAACTTTCTAACACGGCTGCAGTGTGTCATGGTTCGAGCTCGTCTGGGTTATAATCATGATAGCTGAGGTTGCTGTTTAACTAATGAAGGAAACGGGCTCAGAGGAGCCACGGTGTTGCGTGTTTCCAGAGTGCTGAAGGAAGGAGAGCCATGTCCTGTAAATCCTGTTCATTACAAAAACAGTCCACAAATGTGAAGTAGTTCTTGGTGTTGTAGGTCGTCAGGAAAACCCTGATTCTGTATTTCTTGTTTGGAATGATCCATGAATGACTGTTTGCAGTTCTTTGGACATTATCTCTAACCTTCTTGTTTCTCCTTTATGCAGGGCCCAGATATTACACTGTCAAAGTTGTACAAGCTGATTGAAGAATCGTGTCCTCAGCTGGCAAATTCCGTGCAGATCAGGTAAACTGTCTTTCTGCAAGGGGGTGGTGAACATTGTAAAGGAGTGGGTGGAAGTTAGGACTTTTAACAAGTTAGAGTTAGGGGCTGGGGGTGTGGCTTCGTCAGTAAAGTGCTTCCCTCCCATGCACAAAACCTGGTTCTAGCCCCAGCAGTAAACTAGGCGAGCGGCATGAGGCTGTGCCCAGCAATGGGAGGTAGAGGCAGGAAGAACAGAAGTTCAAAGTTTTCCTTGGCTGTAAAGCAAATTGGAAGCCAGCGGGATCCATGGCGAACTAAAGTTATACTTATTTGAGGGATTGTTTTCCTTAGTACCTTTATTTAAATTTTTTTTAAATGGATAGCATTAGACATAAAGTTTATATATTCTTTCCCTCCAGATGTATTATTTTCTATGGAATTTCCTCCTTTTGTTTTAGATAATTTCATTTTTACTTTGACAAATGTTATGACCAGGAAGGGAGCAATGTATGATACTCCTGAGAAATATGGGAGTGACATTTTAAGTGGAATATAAAGTTTGTTTTACAAGCCACAGCTTTATACAAACCTTGAAATAACTTTGAAATCAGAACTGTTATTGGTAATTCAGGAATATGAAACATGGAAGATGTTCAACGGGCCTTCCTAAAACATGCATCCCAATTTTCTCATTCAGAATCAAACTGATGGCTGAAGGCGAATTGAAGGATATGGAACAATTTTTTGATGACCTTTCAGATTCTTTTTCTGGAACTGAACCAGAGGTTCACAAAACAAGTGTAGTAGGTATGAAACTTCTCAGAGGAGCAGAGAGCGCTGTCGTTGAAGTGAGCAGCTTTCTGAGGGGCTTCTGTCATTCCTTTGGTGTACATGAACAAGCAGAATAGGGTATTGCTATGTTGTCGTTTGTATTTGCTGCCTTACTGTTTTGATCCATATTTAACCATAATTTATGGAGAAGCTCCTCTGTTTTATCTGTAATAGTTAGTCTGGTTCTGGGGTCTTTAGGGTTTCCCAGCTCTTTCCACAGTCCTGCGGACCACTTGCCTGTGTGGTGCAACCGTAAGTGAGGGTCACCAGCCAAACTTAGGAAGCGAGGTAAGTAAAAATACACTCTTACTTTAGTATCTGCAGTACGTGCATACATGGCATTTCTTTGATGCTTTTTCTACTAACTGTACCCGTGTCCCTCCCCTCTGGCTCCGTTGCATGGTTGTTTTTATGTTACTCGAATCAGTTGTTTATTGATCTCCTGTTTCCCAGGTCCTGGATGTACGAGGTAGATATAGATTTTTGTCTCACCAAGACTACGTTATGCTGGGAGGAGGGGTGGCAGATGGTAAAAAGTTAATCAGTAAATAAGCTAATTTAAACACTTCTTGGCTTTCGATTAGAATCAAATATAGTAAATATCATGGCTTTAGAGAGTTCGAATAGCTGTGAAGAAAATAGAGGCCTGAAAGGATGGAGATGGGAGAGGCCTGAGCTCTGAACGTAAAGCATGAGGGAGGAATACTCCAGGAGGAGGGGCAGCATCTGCAGGCGCCTGCGATTCTTCCGAGGAAGAATTGGGCCCATAGTCGTTGCCTTGTCCTAGGATGTCAGCTAACGCCGTTATCTTGTCTGTGGTCTTCTTTTGTAGGTCTGTTTCTGCGTCACATGATCTTGGCCTACAGTAAGCTTTCTTTCAGTCAAGTGTTTAAGCTGTACACTGCCCTTCAACAATACTTCCAGAATGGAGAGAAGAAGACAGTGGAAGATGCTGAGATGGACAGGGAGGATGCGGAGCGACAGATGGAAAAGGAGGAGCTCGATGTGTCTGTAAGGTAGGTCGGGTTTTCCTGTTGTGGCACAGCTTCACTGAAAGGGCTCCGTCTGCTTTGCTTCAGGCTGTGTGAGCTGGCTGCCCTTTCCGTCCCTGGGGATCCAGGTTGACTCACAGACTGCATCCAAGGCTTCATACCCTATGGCTTGGAGTTGGCTGGTGGGAGACCCAAGTGGGCAGTCCACGGGTAGAAAGAGTGAGGTCAAGGTGTGGTTTCAGAGGCTCCCTTCCTTTGGGCTTATGGCAGTGACTATAGGGGCACAGTTTCTGTCCGGTGATCCTCTTTACTTTTAGAATGTGGTGACTAGGAGGAGGTATTAGCAGGCATGGTGTAAAGGTGGCCCATTGTGATCTGCCCTGGGAATTGTCTTTCTTTTCCAGCTTCTCTGAGCCCTGGTTCTCAGATTTCTAAGTTTGAGCATGCAGTTCTTTCCTGTGGGGACAGCTACACTAATAAGCAATAGCATCAATCTTCAGAATGAGGGAACTTTTGACTGTTCATGAGAATCTCCTGAGGGCTGCCGAAAACACAGGCATTCTCCACACATACACATCTCTGTATAAAATGTTTTAAAATTAGCTTACAGTCCAGTGGCTTTCCATAAGTTTGCCTATTCTTTGGACATCTGCTCTACCCTGGGCTTAGATTCATCCCTGTCTGTCCTCAAACAGGAACACATATATACATATCACATATACACACTCACACATACAGTTTCAGGTCGGGTATGATGGTGTAAGACTTTTTATCCCAAAGCTCAGGAGGCAGAGGCAGGAAGATCTCTATTAGAGGCCAGCCTGATCTACAGAGTAAGTTTTAAGACAGACAGGACTACATAGAGAGACTCTCTCAAAGGAAAAAGAAGGAAATTTAAAAAAAAAAAATACATTTATACATACATACACACACACGCGTGTGTGTGTGGTTTTGTGTATTTCTTGACTCATTTGATTATTTGAAGCTTTTTGTTCTGTTTTTGTTGGGGATTGGGTCCAGGGCCTGTACGTGCTCTTTGGGTGCTCCATCATTGAGCTTTTTCTTCAGTTACTGTTTTAGAATGGTTAATTGAAGCCCTTTCTTGACTTTTAAAAAGGAAAATTTTAATTTTGTGTGTGTGTTGTGTGTGCAGTTTCTTTTTTCTTTCAGGGGGTGGCTAGAATCCACAATCTCATGCATGCTAGACCAGTAGCTACCCGACCCTTTTTTTAAAAAAAAATAATAATTTATTTAGCTTTTATTTTATGTGCATTGGTGTGAAGGTGTCAGGTCTCCTGGAACTGGAGTTACAGACTGTTAGGAGCTGCCATTTGGGTGCTGGGAATTGAACCTGGGTCCCCTGGAAGAGTAGACAGTGCTTTTAGCTGCTGAGTCATATCTCCAACCCCTGCCCCTGCCCCTTTTATGATTTTATTTTATTACATTTCAAGAAAAACTCCCCTTTCTTGTAGTTATTGGGGTGCTTTTAGCTTTCTACAGGGAAATTATTTTTCTTGTAAATTAGTATTAAAGCTAAAAAGGGGGAAACGAGCACATGAGGTCATTGTGTGCTTTGTAAGTCCCCACCTGACAGCCGGGTTTAACCCCACTGATAGTCCAGACTGTCTGTCCTTAAACTCCAGACAATCCTGCGTCAGCCTTCAGCTGTGGGTAACCCCACTGATAGTCCAGACTGTCCTTAAACTCCAGACAATCCTGCGTCAGCCTTCAGCTGTGGGTAACCCCACTGATAGTCCAGACTGTCTGTCCTTAAACTCCAGACAATCCTGCGTCAGCCTTCAGCTGTGGGTAACCCCACTGATAGTCCAGACTGTCCTTAAACTCCAGACAATCCTGCGTCAGCCTTCAGGTGTGGGTAACCCCACTGATAGTCCAGACTGTCTGTCCTTAAACTCCAGACAATCCTGCGTCAGCCTTCAGCTGTGGGTAACCCCACTGATAGTCCAGACTGTCTGTCCTTAAACTCCAGACAATCCTGCGTCAGCCTTCAGCTGTGGGTAACCCCACTGATAGTTCAGACTGTCTGTCCTTAAACTCCAGACAATCCTGCGTCAGCCTTCAGCTGTGGGTAACCCCATTGATAGTCCAGACTGTCTGTCCTTAAACTCCAGACAATCCTGCGTCAGCCTTCAGCTGTGGGTAACCCCACTGATAGTCCAGACTGTCCTTAAAATCCAGACAGTCCTGCATCAGCCTTCAGGTGTGGAGATTGCAAGTGTGGGCCAGTGCTGCCCGCTCCAGTTAACTTAGGAAAGAGATGGCTGAGGATGTAACCCGGTGGAACAGAACTTGCCTTCTGAGACTTCAGGTTTAACCTTCTGTGCCTAAGAAACAAACACATTTGGAAGTTGAACTGTTCAGTTATTAAATGTTTCTCAAATGTTTTAAGACTCCAGTTGCAGAACAGGCAGCTGAAATTTAGCTTGGCGTTTGGTTCATCTTTTGTCTCAGCAGCAGCATTCATGCTGTGCAGAAGGAATGCTGACCTGGAGAATTATACCATGTGAGCTTCCTCTGGAGAGCCTTGGGCCGCAAGATACTTGTATTGTTTCTTTCCTGGGTTTGTGGGAGGCCCTAACATCTGAGGAAATTCTCATGTTTCTTTTCTTGGTGGTAACTTAATACCAATTTCCCAAATGCACTTATTCCATAAGAGTTTACTGAGTGTTTCCTGCATGCCAGGCACTATGCTTGGTGCTGTTCATTTTCAAAGAGAAGAAAATCCCCATGTTCCTGTCATTAGGTAGGGATGGACAGATGATGGAGAGGTGACTAAAGTTAAACTAACTTTGATAAATTTTCAAGAGAGTCACTGTGGTAAAAAATGAAACAGACACCATGTTTGGTGGTGTGTATAATGCTTACTGGGGAGAGAATAGGAATGGATCAAGGAGGCAGGATTATGAGTTCCAGATCTGCCTACACTGAGTTCCAGGATAGCTTAGGCTATTTAGTATGACCCTGTGTGCTTTTGGTTGTGTTTATTTTTCTTTTTTGAGACAGTGTTTCTCTGTGTGGTCCTGGCTGCCCTGGAGCTCACTGTGTAGACTAGGCTAGCCTTGATATCAGAGATCCACCTGTTTCTGCCTCACGAGTGCTGGGATTAAAGGCATGTGCCACCATCGCCTGGCAAGGCTCTGTTTTAAAGAAAGAAAGACTGGGACATAAAATAGAGAGTCCTAGGAGTAGGGGAGCTGTGGTATTCCGAAGGCTCACTCATGTTGTGTATATATGCCGGCAGAGTCTGGAAGAGAGCCCCTGAAACTGAGGCTTCAGATAGTTGTGAGCTGCCATGTAGGTGCTGGAAATCAAACTTGGATCTTCTGCAGAACAATACTTGCTCCAAACACTAATCAATCGCTGCAGCCTGAGAATCTCCTGTTTTTAAAAGGCTGAATAATAATTGTATGCGTACACCCCATGTTGCTCATCTAACGTTTGTCAGTGGATAATTGAGTCGCTTTTATGTTTCAGCTGTTGTAATGCAATATGAACATGGGTCTGTAGGTGTGTGTGAGTCCCTGCTTTTCATTACGTTCTGATGTTTGATTTTTTTTTTTAATATATATTCCACTGAACTTGAACTTGCCACTTCCTGTCTCAGCCTCATAAGTAGTTGAATTATAGGAGTGCATTGCCATAACTGACTTTGTACTTTTAAAGAATTTATATGATTTGTAAATGTTATCTCTTTTACTCGTATGTGATTCTTTGCTATTATTTTATTTATTTATTTCATTTATTTATTTCATTTATTTATTTCATTTATTTATTTATTTATTTATTTGCTTTCATTTTCCAGAGAAGAGGAAGTATCTTGCAGTGGTCCTCTGTCCCAAAAACAAGCAGAATTTTTTCTTTCTCAGCAGGTATGTTAATTATGTAACTTAGGAGCTTTGTTCCTTTTAGTCCTATGGTGTCCTGTCCATGTGAAGTTAGGAGTTTATTTGCAGGAGTTTAGTGCCTGCTCCTCTTGTCTGTCTTACTGGTGACGTCCGTGTGCTATGTCACTCTGTTTTTTTTTTTTTCAGATTTATTTATTTCTTGAACACTGGTGTTTTGCCTGTATATACTCTGTGTGAGGGTGTCGGATCCTCTAGAACTAGAATTACAGACAGTTGTGAGCTGCCATGTGGGTGATAGGAATTGAACCCAGGTCCCCTGGAAGAACAGCCAATGCTCTTAAACCCCTGAGCCATCTCTCCAGCTCCACTCTGTTCTTCTTTTAATGTTATAATGCAGGCTCATTTGATGACGGTGTGTGACCAACAACCCATACCCTAGCAATTTAGTTTGGCTTTTTTCTTTTTGCAGTTATGTATTTACTTGTAGTATTGAGGGGATGGAACCCAGTGTCCTGTGCTCACTAGGCAAGCACTAAAGCAATCTGTTATATCCCCACTTAACATGTTTTCCCCATGTACACGTCTGCTGTGTTGGTACATGTATGGGTCCGCATGTGCACGTGCATCTCCCTCAGTTGTTCTCTGCCCTATTCATTGAGGCAGGAGTTCCCAGTTGAATCCACACTTGCCAGCTCACTCTGAGAATCCCTCACTGCCCGTCTCGCACTGGGATTATAGAGAGCTGCGCACAACCCCCCACCTTGTCTTTTTGACATTTTCAAACGTAAATGTAAAGAGAAGTGCAGGGACAGACAAAGTAGCTCAGTGTGTAAAGGTGCCTGTCACCAAGGTCTGGAACTTAGCATGGCAGAGAGAAGCAGCCTCCCACACGTTGTCACCTGACCTCCACACACACCCCACCGTTTGCTTTTTGTTAGTTTGAGATGGGATTTCATGTTGTAGCACAGGCTGACCTCAAACTGTTGACAGTCTTCCTGCTTTGGCCTTCAAGTAGTCGGATTGTAAGCTTGAGCCACCCCGCCCAGCAAAAGTGTTGTATATAGTAAATGCCCATACAACTACTCTCTGGATTCTACAATTACATGGTGCTCTGTAAAATGTTTAATACATGCTCTATCCAGATAAAATGGGATTTATGTTTTGGAGCAGGACTAGGCTTTAACTATGTAGCCTAGACTATTTTCTGTCTTAAGCTCCTAAATGCTGGGATTAAGGCGTGCACCACCACTACCCAGCCATCATCTTTTTAAAATTAAAAACATAATCAAGTGTATACTTGTGTCTATGTGTGGGTATGTGCACATGGATGTAGTGCCCTCAGAGGCCAGAAGGAAGCAGGTGGATGGGAGCTGCCTGATGTGGGTGTTGGTCTTCTGGAAGAGCAGCTAGCGCTCTTAACAACTTAACCATCTCTTCAGGCAATTGTTTTATTTCTTAATGTATTTCAAGTTCCAGATCTTGGTATATGTTGTCCAGATATGCCTTACTGCAGCTTTGAGCCACAGATTTTCATTACTGTGCTAACATAAACTAAATATTTTCTCCTGTGTTATTTTTAATGCAAAATAGAATTTTAATTTTCTTTGTCCTGTTTTTCTTTGTTTTGTTCATAATTTCTTGCCTGCAAAAAAGATGTAGTCTTTGAATTTTGGCCAAATGTGG
The DNA here is from genome assembly GCF_950005125.1 of Chionomys nivalis. Classification (NCBI taxonomy): domain Eukaryota; kingdom Metazoa; phylum Chordata; class Mammalia; order Rodentia; family Cricetidae; genus Chionomys; species Chionomys nivalis. Next base: position 111,353,254 of record NC_080088.1, read on the forward strand.
TGGTATATGCCTTCAGTCCCACCACTGTAGAGACAGAGGCAGGCAGATCTCTGTCAATTCCAGGATAGCCTGGTCTGAAATAATTGAGTTAGCCCTGCAGGTGACTTTCACGTAGAATTCCTTAGCTACGGAGCGTGGGTTTCATAAGTACCAGTATTTGTCTCCTCGCACCCGGTGCCCTACAGATGAATTAAAGGGTTAAATGTAAATGGGTAGCGCTATAATTGGACTAGAGGGAGCTACATGTTAAGTTTTAACTGTCTCTGGGTGGGGAAGCCTTTATGAACATAAAAGCTCTGGAAGAAACCATGTAGGAGATACTTGGTTTTTCAGCATAGAACTTAAGGTCTGTATGTCATCATCACATTCTCTACCTTAATTAGAAGGCAAACAACAAGACGGGCAGTATTTGTAATAAATGTGAGTGAAAGAGTTAACAATGTTACAGTAGAAATTCTTTTCAAAGACCTTTTGATGATGAGACAAAGTTTATGATATATTATTATGTGGAAAGAAGAAATGGACGGGGCTGGAGAGACGGTGGTGAAGAGCACTGGCTGCTCCTCCAGAGTCTAGACCCAGGTTGGGTTCCTAACACACCCACAGGGAGGCTCAAAACTGGCTTTAACTCCCGTTCCAGGGGATCTGTTGCCCTCTTCTGGCCTGCGTGGGCACTGCGTATATGTAGTATACAAACATACCTCTAGGCAAAATACCCAAACACATAGAATAAAAATAAATAAAAACCTCTTTTTTAAGAAAAAAAAATTATTATTTTATCTTCTTAAATTTTTTGTTTTATTATTGTGTGGATGTTTTGCTTGCATGCATGTATGTAAACTGCATGCATGCAGTGCCTGTGAAGGCCAGAAGAGGATGGCAGATTTCCCTGGAACTCTAATTTATGGGTGATTGTGAGCTGACTGATGGGTGCTGAAAATTAAACCTGGCTCCTGGAAAAGCAGTCAGTGCTCTTAACCACTGAGCAACATTCCTCCTGTCCCTGCCCTTTTATTTATTTTTCCCTCTGAGATAAGGTCTCAGTGTGTAGGTCTGACTGGCCTCAAACTAGCAAGGATTCTCCTGCGTCTTGAATATTGTGATTATAGGTGTGAACCACTGTGATTTTCTTACCTCAGTGTGTGACCCAGAAACTCTTGATCCTTCTGTAACTGCCGCCCAGGCGCTAAGAGTGCATGGCTAGGCCATTATACCCAACTTCATACACATATGTGGAGAGAAAAAATAGGAGGGTAAAATACCTTGCTATAGCCAGGTATGGTGATACTCCAGTAATCTCAGCAGTTCTGAGGCAAGAGGATTGAAAGGTTAAGGCCAAATCCGGTCAAGAAAAAAAATAAGCTAAACTATTCATAGTCTTCTAGCTGATAGTATTACTAGCTTCTTATTTCTTTCGTAGCCATTTCATATTCTATGGCAGTTTTTGTAATGATTAAAAAGAATTAAAAATGGAATGTCCATGAGTTTGAGGCCAGCCTGATCTACATAGTTAAGTCAACCAGGGGACACAGAGGCCATCTCAAGAAAAGGGAGTTTAATTGGAAATTATTGTTGCTTTCCTATGGCCACAGAAGGATCGCTGGTTAGAGGTCAGCATGGACAACACAGCATGTTCCCAAAAAAAGAACCAAAATAACTACTACGAGAAAAAGTTGCCTATATAAAATTTGAATGTACTGCCTGTATAAACTGTTGAGTATAAACATTTAATAGGGCTTTATTATTTAATATAAATAGTTAAGTATAAAACATTTAATAGTGCATTGATGCTCTCCTCTAATCCCAGCACTTAACAGGCAAATGAGGTAGATCTCTTGAGTTGAAACCAGTATGGTCTACATATTAGTCTGGCCAGAGATGGGTACATAGCAAAATTGTCTTTAAAAAATTAAATTGTAGCCGGGTGGTGGTGGCACATACCTTTAATCCCAGCACTCGGGAGGCAGAGGCAGGTGGATCTCTGGGAGTTCGAGGCCAGCCTGGTCTACAAGAGCTAGTTCCAGGACAGGAACCAAAACCACAGAGAAACCCTGTCTCGAAAAACAAAACAAAACAAAAAACAAAAAAAAATTGTAGCTGTTTTTTGACATTATATACTAGTCAGTTTTGTGCTACTCCAAAGAAATATGCAGCATAGTCTACTATCAGCTAAAGAGGGGTTTGTTTTAGCTCATAGATCAAGATATATTTAAGTCCAAGATTGATTGGCCCTGTTGTGTGTGGGGGCTGTTTTGTTTTGTTTTGAATATTTATTTATTTATTTATTATGTATACAATATTCTGTCTGTGTGTATGCCTGAAGGCCAGAAGAGGGCACCAGACCTCATTATAGATGGTTGTGAGCCACCATGTGGTTGCTGGGAATTGAACTCAGGACCTTTGGAAGAGCAGGCAGTGCTCTTACCCTCTGAGCCACCTCTCCAGCCCTTGTTTTGTTTTTTTGTTTTCCACTATAGGCTTTCTCTGTAGCTTTGGTTTTTGGGCCTGTCTTGGAACTCACTATGTAGACCAAGCTGGGCTCGAACTCACAGAGATCTGCCTAATTCTCCCTCCCAAGTGCTGGGATTAAAGGTGTGCTCCACCTCTGCCTGGCTTGGTTTGGGCTTCTGAGAGTCATACATCATAGTGGGAATGCTTGTCAAAACAAATGGACCCATCTCTAGCTGTGCCGCAGTGAGACTGAGGGATGTGCGTCCTAGGGGTACCTTTGAGGCCATAGCCCTACTGGCCTAATTCCTACCACTAGGTGCTGTTTTTGTTGTTGATGTTTTGTTTTGTTTTGTTTTAGGAATCCTTAAATAACTCTTTGAGAATCCCTTTAATGATTTTCCAGTGATTTTGGAAGAACGCTCAAATTCCCGTAGGGCGCTTCATGATCTGAGTGGTTATTATAATCTGTTTTGATTGTTTTGGGATGCGTGTGTGTTTAAGACTCTACCTCTTAAAGGTCCCCAGCACTTCTCAGTACTGCCAAATTAGGGGCCAGTATGGGTTCTTGAGGGGCATCCATGCCGCAGTGTAATTGCTGAGTCTACCCATGTGAAATAGCTAGGTGCAGGGCGGTGCAGCGGACACTGTAAGGTGCTTTCCATGCCCTAGAGAGAAGGGTAAACACACAGTCTGTCTGGAAAGAGTTCACGGCCTTGGGAGGGCTCAAGGGACATTTACACATAGTCTGGCAGCTGCCACGGGAAGGGGGAGTGCGAAGGACTCATGGGAGCATGTGCAGCTATCGAGCTCTTGCCTAGCCTAGGTGATAGAAAGTGGTTAGTTTGCTGGGTCTGGAAGGAGCACGTGGGTGAGGAGTGCTGGCCAGAGGCTTGTGTCCACGGGAGGGAATAGTGGTGTGTGCTGGGGCGGTCAGTGCGTTTAGAGAGAGGCCGTGCTGAGGCTGAGGGAGCGAACTTACTCTGTGATTTCCAGTGTGCCGTTCTTCTCTTTCTAACCTGTTGTCGTTTTGATTTTCAGGCTGCTTTGTTGAAGAATGATGAGACTAAAGCCCTCACCCCAGCTTCCCTGCAGAAAGAATTGAACAACTTGTTAAAATTTAATCCTGACTTTGCTGAAGCAGTGAGTTTTTTTCCAGAATTTGTTGTTGGGTTGCAAAGAAAGGCCACTGCTGTTCAATATATCAGATAGGCACACAAATTCTAGGCTCTAAAAGAAATCATATTGTTGGTTGGCATGGTTAACAACAGCAGGCCAGGCTGCTGGGCTCCTCGCCGTCTCTGGGTCATCTTGGGTGTGGCTTTGGACGGGAGATTGTAGACTGATTATTAAAAACATTTTGGGACTGAAAAAAATCTTTTTCTTTCTCCCTTTCGTGAGTATCTTTAAAAATTAAATATCCAGTAATTTAATTCTCTATCAGATCTGTTACTCTGACCTTTTTTTTTTTTTTTGGTTTTTCGAGACAGGGTTTCTCTGTGGTTTTGGAGCCTGTCCTGGAACTAGCTCTTGTAGACCAGGCTGGTCTCGAACTCACAGAGATCCGCCTGCCTCTGCCTCCCAAGTGCTGGGATTAAAGGCGTGCGCCACCACTCTGACCTTCTTAATGATATTCGATTTGATATCAGATTTTATTCTCATGTCAGAACAGCTACGTTTTGTTTTTCAGTAACTGAGAAAGTGATTTAATTCTGTGATTCAAAGCAAAAGGACAAGAAAACTCGGTAGCTAATTTTTACTAGTTTTACTCTGTCTTAAGTTAGAAGAATTAGCTTATAATTTGTACATGAATTAGGTTTTCATTACTTCAGTAATTCTTAATACCTTAGCTTGGGGAGGTGTGCTACCCTTGTGTATTACTCGTGGGTCTAACATAGCCAGTGACATTGTAGGCCATATATTTATGATAAACCTGAGCAAACACCTGATGGGACTGCTGTTTGTCATCTGTGGTCTGTTACAACCCCATCATCTTGAATCCCTCGTTTTTCCTATGAAGAAAAGGTTAAACTGAACTCTGGCTTCCATGAGACTGTTAATTCTTTCTTCTTTTAGCATTATCTCAGCTACTTAAACAACCTCCGTGTTCAAGATGTTTTCAGTTCAACACACAGCCTCCTTCATTATTTTGACCGCCTGATTCTCACTGGAGCCGAGGGCAAAAGTAATGGGGACGAGGGCTATGGCCGGAGCCTGAGATACGCTGCTCTGAACCTGGCTGCCCTGCACTGCCGCTTTGGTCACTAGTAAGTTCATAGACTTCTGTCCATGCGGACGTGGAAGACAAGCTCCTCAGTGTTAACTGAAATGTGTTTTAAAAAACAATCCACCTTTCGCCAGGTTTGGTGGTGATGCACCCCTTTAATCCCGGCACCCCAGAGCAGAGGCACTTACATTTCTGAGTTTGAGACTAGCCTGGTCTACATAGTGAGTTCCATGCCAGCTAGAGCTATGTAGTGAGACCCTATCTCAAAAATGAACAAAACCACTCTTAAGGCATGGTGGCACATGCCTGTAATCCCAGCATTCAGGAGTTTGAGGTAAGAAGACAGCTGCAAGATCAAGGACAGCCTGGACTGCATAGAAGACCCTGTCACAAAACAAGCAATTTTATTTTTCAAATGTAGAAAGAACCTAATTTGAGATTTTTCTAGATTTGTTTCTAGCTTCCAGAGTGAACAAGTTAATGAAAATTTTCCTTAGTGCGCCCCCTGGCGTCACTTTCTAGTGCTGCATGTTTTAATGCCTGGGCCTAGTTTGTCTTTTTACTTCGAAGAACAACACAGCCATTTAGGGATGAGGAAATTGGGTTATTAGGCCAAAGGTTCCCAAAAGGATTTTTGGATGCAATGACAGTGCTGCAGAAGCTATTTTCAGTACTTAAAAAGCTAAAGGAAAGTTGTGTCTTCTGGTAGAAGCCTGCATAGCTTGCTGAAGTTCTATGTGCTTTTGCATGAGTTCAGATAGCCATGAGGTAAAACTGGTTGATTTTGTTATGGTATATACCTGGCTTTATTGTTTATTTTGTTTTGTGGAAAATACATGAGAACTTGTAGTCAGGGCAAGTGTGTGGCATTTTCCTGTTAGAAAAGGTCATGTAAGAGGGGCTTACGTTGATGGCACGTGTGGCTGCTGAGACAGTGGAAGCCGGTGGGTGCAAGTTACCAGACAGTCTGAGAAGAACACACTCTGAACACTCTCAGAAACATTGTGGTGCGCAGGTCCAGAGCAGGATGTCCTCAAGGAGATTCAGTGGTTATGTGAGACTCCATAATATCTTATGGTAATTAACTCCTTTTTCTGCTTTAATAACTTCTGCATCGAGCGTGTTTTTTGTTTGTGTGATGGGTTGATTTTTTTTTTTTTTTACTCCTCTTGGGGTGCTGGATATGGGACCCGACTCTGTAACTGTTTACCACTGAGCAACAGCTTCAGCCCCAAAGACCTTTCTTTTTTTTAATAGGGTTTCATGTTTTTCAGCTGCCCTCCAACTTGCTACATAGCTAAGAGTGCCATTGAACTTTAATCCTCCTGCCTCTCCTCTGCCGGGATTTATAGCAGCGCACCTGCTTATGTGATGGTAGAGACTGAACCCTGAATTAGGCACACACTTTGATCATACACTTCATACTAGGCACCATGTGTGTGTCAGGAATAGAGAAGTGAAAATAGGAAACACTAATGTGAATCTTCCCGTGGAGAGGGAGATGGGGGTATGGAATGTAACAGTAGTGTTTTTGGCTAGCACTAGACCAGGATGGGAGCTGTGGTGATGGAGTTGCCATTGCTGGAAGAAGGAACATTCTTACTCCAGGTGTGTGCATTTGCACACATGCCAAGGTCACAGGTTAGTCCTGCGTGCAGCCTGCTGACCTGAGATTGGAGCACAGATTTAGGGCAGCCAAGCGGCCAGTGCCTGTGTTTGGAGGAAACGGTCCACGACTTATGGTCTGTCTGAGCGATATGATCTGTGCATTAGGAGAAATAGAAGGTGACAGAGATCAGCACTGGGTCGTGGAAACTCAAGCATTCACTGAGTAGTGGAGGAGGCCATTGCTTCTGTCTTAGAAAACTAAGGTGTGGAACCCGCTTGCCTCTTGCTAGATTTTAGACTTTTTGAAACAATCTCATGTAGCCTAGCCTGGTCACAGGCCTGGGCCACTGTCAGGTTCTTTTACTGAAAATGTTTCTGTGTTGGAAGTTGCTAGTCCTGCTGTATAGTTCTTTCAAGCTTGTGTTTCCTAAGCTTAGCATTGTGTGACCAATCTGCTGTTGTTTAATGGAATGATATTAACTGAGAACCCATGTGTGAGTGTGTGTTTCCTGTTCTCAAGTAACTCACGATCTACATTCTGCTCAGCGTGGAAAGTAGTTTGAAAGAAATGCAAAACGGGTTAAAAAAAACCCGTCTGGCTTCTCTTTTTGGATAGGCATTCAAGAAAAAAACCCAGGACCACTTAGTTAAATCTCACCCATGCAGCTGTTACTAGTGTTGGAAGAAAATTCACCGTGTACCTTTTCCTTAAACAAGTGGCTTCCAAGAATTTTTGGTTCTCACATTGAGGTGCCAGTGGCTGCATTAGTGAGTTTTTCATCCTGTCCTTTGCTGTTGGGAAATTCAGAGTGGAAGGCGTGGCCTGTGCCATTAGGAGGTTTGTGTAGTGGTTAATAAAATTAACACAGATTAAGAAAGCAACACGCAGTAGTATTTAATGGAGCAACGCAAAATGTGATGTTTTTTAGAGGGTGTTTGTTTTATTTTTTTAAACAGTGCAGAAAAGAACTTTTCATTAAGTAAAATATTGGTCTTTTCCTTGCTGTTCTTTGGCAGTGAACAACTGGAACAAACATTTTAGAAGCAGCAAGGAAAGCCATCCCCTTTACTAGCCATTCTCTCAGGAAGGACCTGCCTGCCTCCACAGTGGATGTTTCCTGCTGCTGGGGCTGGGGCAGCCACTGAGAAAACAGGCCATAAATAGCTAGAGCCTGCTCACGGACAGACTGCGTGCAGATGACTTCCTGCTACCGACGCTTGCATGTTTGTGATTGCTAATGGGATATTAATGTTTAGTCTGTCGTTAGTCAACAGGCAGAGCTCGCCCTGCAGGAGGCAATTAGGATTGCCCAGGAGTCCAACGATCACGTGTGTCTGCAGCACTGTTTGGTGAGGCCGTCCTCTGGTCTTGGGATTTTGCTCACGGGTTGAGTTGGCCTCCTGAAGGCCCAGTTTTAATCGGGTTGTTTTACAGTGGAGCAAAGGTCCTTAGCACTGAGGGGAAACTACATAGGTGGACACAGACTTCACAAAGGGCCCCCATAGTCATTTGCCTTTCTTAATTCATGGCATTCGTTCTGCTTTGAGTGCTTTTTATCTGTAAACTCACCATGAAAAAACGAGTTAAGTATTGCATAGATATTGGCATTAGTGAAACAAGATACTATACCTAATAACTTGGTGAAATATTGCTGTATTAAAGCATAATTGCCAAGTATATAGAGTCCTGAGACACTTAACGATCACCTGTGACTCTCATCTCAATTAAATGCCAAATGGGAGCTTTGTGCTTCTTTCTGAAATGCCTACCTCTTGCTGGAGAGATACAGTGGGTCACTGGCTTGTTTATCTCAGTCTGGCTTTGGTAAAGGTTTTAATGTTCCTGACAGGTTTCTTTAACACTCAGACAAATTCACAAGAGGCAGTATTTTAGGGGGTTCATTTTGTCCCTTTTAAATGCCTTATGTCCACATTGATGTTCACTGGAACATCCACCATTGCCATTGTTATGACACATTTTGATGGTTATCTCTTGCCAGAGCTGGCTTTATGTGCTGGGGCAGAAGAGAGCCGATAGCTATGTTCTGCTGGAACATTCTGTGAAGAAAGCAGTACATTTTGGGTTACCGGTAAGGCTCATCTTTCTGTGAGATTGTTAGAATAATGGTGTGGAGTCTCCTCTTGCGCCCACCTTTGTCGTGGCCCAGCGTAGACTTAGAGTGGGTATCTCAACGTGTGGTCTCGTTCTTGGTCGCTTCCTATGACTTTAATTATTAATCACACCACTAAATTCTTTTGGGCAGGTTTCTCTCTATTCCCTTTGTCCTAACAACATCTGTGAGAGCTCCACTTACTGATTTGATAAGAGATCTTTGTTTAGTTTTAGTTTATTGAGCAACAGAAAAATTATAGGAAAGTCTTCTTTCTTAGTGCTGGGAATAGAACCCATGACCTCACGCATGCTAGGCTAGGCAAGCGCTTTACCACTGAGCTACATCCCCAGCTCTGGGAAGGCTTAATTTTAAGCCAGGGACTGGCAAACTACAGCCTGTGTTTCAAATCTGGTGCTCTGTCTGCCTGTGCATGAACTTCGAGCAAAGAAAGGTTTACATGTTTAGATGGATGGGTCAGGAGAACAGCCACAGTAAGCAGAGACCAAATGTGGCCTGGAAACTGGAATCTGCTCTGACCCTTGTCAGAACGTTTGCTGGTCCTTGTTTTAAACAATAAGCAAAGCCTGCTGGGAAGATATTTTCATTGTAGCCTTGGTGACACAGACTAGGCAGAGGGCGGGGTCTATGTGCAGAGAATAGGAATGACGTTGGGGTCCAGACCGCCGGATGGAGGAGCGTTGTTCTGTCTGGGCATCTGCTGGATCCGTGACCATAGACCATGAGATTGGGAGCAGTTTAATGTACACCTGTTCCGTCTGTGCGCTACCTGTGTGATCTCTCTGGGGAAAGGAAACATGCATGGGCAGAATTGAAGTGGCTCTTTAGAGACGACTTAATATATTCTTGTTACAGATTTAGCCTTTTTTAGTTAAACTTTGCCCTTGAAGATTATTCCAGAAGAAGATAACTTGTTGCTCATGACAGGCATCCTTTTTATTTTTGATCTCCTGTTATCTAATGTGCCTGGCACTGTTTGATCTATTATCTCATTGTAATCCTTACCACAATTCTTTATGATAGGTTTGATGCCCATTTTACAGATGAGGAAGCTGAGGCTTAGCTAAGAAGCTAAGTGACTGGCCCTAAGTCAACAGTAAGTAGCAGAGGCAGTGTCTAAGTCCAGGTTACCTAATGCCGAAGCCCTGGCTCTTTGCCACGTACCCTCTGCTTCTCTTTCAGCCCTAGAGTTTCAGGAACACATCTCACGGGTCAGGGTTCAGGTCAGGCCGCAGGAGCTTTCCTTTAAGTAGATCTGTCACTGTGCATGTGCTGAAATGTGAAATCCACCGCATTTCTGAAGAGCAAAACAAATTCTGCCATGTAATCTCTATCTTGGGTCGTGGGTATATCTGTCCCCTTAGTACCTCGCCTCCCTGGGAATACAGTCCCTTGTTCAACAGAGAGCTTTTGCTGGGAAGACGGCCAACAAACTGATGGATGCCCTAAAGGACTCCGACCTCCTGCACTGGAAACACAGCCTGTCGGAGCTTATCGATATCAGCATTGCCCAGAAAACGGCCATCTGGAGGCTGTACGGCCGCAGGTAGGTCTCCAGGCAGACTGCCAGAGCCGCGGAGGTGTGGAACCTGTAGAGATAAGCAGGGGCTGTCAGACTGGGCCTGTGCAAGGTTGTCCCCGTCGGAAGTTGTTCGCGGAGGGGATTAGAGAAAATGCTTCGTCATCTGGAGACATTTTGTAGTCTGCACGAACTTGGCAAAGTCTTCCCCATGTACACGGTTTACTCTTCCCGGCTGCTCTGTGTATAACCGGTGGGTGATCTCTCATCTGGTTTGCACATTTGATCTCAAAATCCTGAGTGTAATTGACCAGTGACCAGCTGGGGCTCAAACCTAGATCACCTGACCTGGAGCTGAGCCTCCCCCTCCCCCTGTTCGCATGCTGCATGGCCTCCTTGTGCAAGTTCAGCATCCCTTCCCATAACTGCTTGTGTAGACAAGATTGCTTCTCTGTTGAGGTGTTTTCTCTGGGATATCTCCAGCCTCTCTGTTTTCCACGTAGCCACCTGTAGTTTGGAAGTAAACTTCTGAACCAGAGTTTCTCTGGAGCCCTGTCTCAATCTCGTGCATCCCCTAGACATTCTGTTGTTTCTAGGAATTCAGTAATGAAAGGAAGCGCCTCTTTACCAGTCTTGTTTTTGTATTTCAGATAATTTTTTGGCACGGTGTGCTCTGAAACAGCTGCCGACACTGGCCACTGCCTGCATTGCCAGAGCAGCCGGTGCCAGGATGGCATCGGGTCTGAATTTACCCGTGAAACCTAATTAACATCCTGTGACCTCAGGGAACATCGTGGATGGGGAGGTGGGGGCGGGGATCTGGGTGCTGAGTGCTCCCAGGTGTGCTGACCTACTCTGCGTCTCCTTGGGGACTGCATACCCAGGATACTTCTGCTCTCCTCGGTCTGAAGGCTGGAGAGCTGGCATGGGGAAGAATTGCTTCCACACATCCAGAGCCGCAAGAGTTAACTTTCTTGTGTCTCCACTGAGGATAACTGTAGAGTATGGCTCAGGGGCAGCCTGGGTCTGCTGCCTAAAGGGAAACTTGTCCCCTCTCCTCACCCAGCACCATGGCACTACAGCAAGCCCAGATGTTGCTGAGCATGAATAGTCTGGAGTCGGTGAATGCGGGCGTGCAGCAGAACAACACTGAGTCCTTTGCCGTCGCTCTCTGCCACCTTGCAGAGCTACATGCAGAACAGGTGGGTCTGCTGTGTTAGTTTGTGCTTTGTTGCTATGGCAAAATTCCTGAGAAAACCAACTTGAAAGGAGGCACAGTCCATTATATCAGGTGCATGTGGTAATAAAGATCTGTTTACCTCTTCGTCCCAACATTGCCTCCAAGGATGTGGCCCAAATGTTAATTGCAAGGGTGGCACCATCTCCTAGTGGGCTTTTGAAGAACATTTCAAATCCAGCTGCAGCACAGGTGGACTGACTGGTTTTGCTCTAGGGCACTTCTTTCCTTTAGTGCTTGAGAAAAGCACTGGCTGTGTGTTGGATGAGTCTGTTTGGTGCAGTTGTTGAAGAGTGAAGTTCCCTGCGGAGATGGTCTGAATGTGGAATGTGCAAAAATTTGTCAAAGGTTTTGACATCAGTGAAGGGAATATGAGGTTGGCTACTTGTATTTAAGAATAGGCTGGGTGTGGTGGCCCATGCCTTTATTCTTATCACTGGACAGGCAGAGGCAGGCGGATCTCTGTGAATTTGAGGCCTACCTGGTCTGCATAGTAAGTTCCAGGGCAACCAGGGCTATGTAGAGACCCTGTCTCTAAAACAAGAACAACAACAAAAACAAAAAAGAAACAATAAAAGAAGAGATGGAAGCTGAATGCAGCAGAGGGGTGTGTGTGTGTGTGTGTGTGTGTGTGTGTGTGTGTGTGTGTGTAGGGGAGAGAAAGAGGAGTATGGTAATGCAGCTAGAACAGTAATCAATGTCACTCTCTTATTCTGTGCCAACAAGCCTGTGTTCAGTGTTGTCTGTGTGTTATCTTGCAAAATCCTTTGAGAGCCTCAAGAATATGAGGTCCAGGCAATTTAACTATCTACCCACCAGTACATGTCAGTTCTGTTTCCAACCCATGTTTGGCTGACCCAAAGTACAGCAGGAGTTGCTTGTGACCTTGGCTTGTGTGGTGCATAATTGTACATAATTCTCTTTGTAGGAGGTTAAATCAAGTCCTAATGCTTCAGGAGGAGATTGCAGCCCCGGGCCTTACAAAGCAAGCTGCAGTTTGAGTAGGCCTCCTTTATGTCATTATTCCTCTTCAGCCTTTGTGGTCTCCATCGCTGTGATGTAGTCCCAACGTATACAGTAGAGATCTCTCCAACTTTAGTTTAGCATCTTCTAGCCCTTCCTTAAACACAAGTTTGAGGTTATGCTGTGATGGGTTGTCTGTCCCCGTTGGTTTTTTTCTTCCTGTGCTGCCTGGGAAGTTCCAGTCACCGTTTCCCAGGCCAAAGGGTAAACCATCTGTGTTTACTCTCTGCTTTCTTCCAGGAATTTGATATGTTTAATCTTCCTACGTTTCTTCTTCCCTTTTACTGGTGCCAGAGCTTCGTCTCATTCCTCGGGTGCTGTCTCTACATTGTCTTTTGAGACAGGGTTTCTCACTGGCCTGGGCCAGCAAGGCCTGAGAATCTGCCTGATTTGTTTCTCTAGTGCTGGGACTACAAATTTATACCACCACACCCAGTTTTCTAATTTTCTTAATTTTGGGGGACTAAACTCAGGTACTTATGCTTTAGTGTAAGCATTCAATCCCTGGCCTATCTCCCAGCCCTGCTTATGTAGTTCAGAGCTAACTTTAAATTGTTCTCTCGCCTTTGCCTCCTGGGCTTGCATCCAAGACTGCAGGAACTGCCTAGCATCTTTCTTTCCTCCTGACCCCATGGTTAAGTGGCGAGTAAAGAATGAGCTCGAGGAACCTGTGCGACTTTTTTGTCGTTGGTTTTGCTGGTTTTCTGTTTTTTGAGACAGGTTACTCTGTGTAGCCCTGGCTGTCCTGGAACTCACTCTGTAGACCAGGCTGGTCTCGAATTCAGAGATCCACCTGCTTCTGCCTCCCAAGTGCTGGGATCAGAGGTGTGCGCTACCACTGCCCAGCTCTGTGGGACTTTTTGAAGTGACAGTGTTGCCACTGAGCTTAACCTTAGATGGTTTACTTTCTCCCTCTCTCTCCCTTCCTCTCATGCTGCTCCAGAACTTGAGGTTCTCCTGTCTCATCTTGAGTTGCTGGAGTCACAGGTGTCCACCACCATGCTCAGCTGCTGTGGATGTGTAGACTAGTTCTTTCTCATTCTACTGAATTTGGATGCTGCTTTACAGAAAGTGTAGTCCTGGTTTGATTCTTCTCACCATTGGACTTTCTGCATGGCCTTTGTTGGAGTTTTGTGACTCCCCCTCCCCATAAAGCTTTGAAAAGTCTTGATAATCCTGCCCCTTGGATTTGTATAATAGTTTTACCTTCCTTCCGTTTTCCTTTTTAGTCTTTTGTGACCCCACCATTATTTGCCAAGATGTGTTGGAAGCTTTTAATGACTGCTAGAACGATAGCAGCTTACTGGTTCTGTAACTGCTTTAGCAAGACCTTTGATTTTAGAGTATCTGCCTCATGTGTTTTCTGTGCTGAGAACTGCCGGGTGTTTAATGGCACCGGTTGGGCTGGCCACCTGTGGAAAGGCAGGCTTGTCTCAGCCTTGGTTGATTCTTTTACTCCCTTTGTCTCTGCTTCTGGAACTGGTTTCCAAACAAACTGGCTGTTTGTTGCACTGTGCTTGCTGGGTGGCAGGACTGGGTGAGCATGGGGAGGCCTTTGTGACCTCCTGCAATCCAGAGGGACAGACTAAACTCCTTCTCAAGGCATCTGCACCTTTCTCTTCCCGAGTGACCTGGGTCATCATGTACTGTTCCTTTCTGAGCCTCAGAAATGGTACATGCATCTGAGCTATTTCTTTTTTCTTTCTTTTTTTTTTTTAAATATTTATTTATTTATTATGTATACAATATTCTGTCTGTGTGTATGCCTGCAGGCCAGAAGAGGGCACCAGACCTCATTAGAGATGGTTGTGAGCCACCATGTGGTTGCTGGGAATTGAACTCAGGACCTTTGGAAGAGCAGGCAATGCTCTTAACCACTGAGCCATCTCTCCAGCCCCCTGAGCTATTTCTTAGAGGGAGAATGACCGCAGTGTGTACAAAGTTCTCTTTACTTGAAGGTTGGACAGCCCATCTCAATACCAGCCCAGCTCTCTGCGGCATTCATGAAAACAGTAGGCAGGATTGGCCTGTAAAAATCTTGAAAGAAAAATGATTGTTGTTATAGTTCATTGTGGGTTTCACTTCAAATTAAAGCTCAGTTGTGTGATAGCTCTACCCAGTGCACCCTTTGGTGGAAAGATAAGAGCAACTTGAAAATTCATGACTATAAAAGACAGCACCCTACAGTATACATGTCTGTAAGAACGGTGTGAGTGGGTTCATAGAAGAACATGGATGTCAAAATAAGAGAAAACTCAGTTTTGTTGAAATTAAATTTAAGACCACTGTAGCTCATTGAAGTAGCTCAGTGGGTAAAGGCCTTGCTGCCACGCCTGCCAACCTGAGCTTGATCCTTGGAGCTCACGTGGTGGAAAAAGAGGACCAACTTCTCCTGGTTTTCCTCTGACCTGCACACTAAATAAATAATGTCAAATAGCTGGGCAGTGGTGGCGCACACCTTTAATCACAGTACTCAGGAGGCAAAAGCAGGCGGATCTCTGTGAATTTGAGACCACTATGGTCTACAGAGCAAGTTCCAGGACATGCTCCAAAAACTACAGAGAAACTCTGTCTTGAAAAACCATTAAAAGAAGGAGAAGGAGAAAGAAAGAAAAATGCTAATATAGATTTAATATGTATTATCACTGGAAAGATCTGGAACTCAAAAAATATTTGTTTTGCCAGATGTGGAGGAAGGAGCACACCTTTAATTCCAGCACTTGGGAGGTGAAGCAGTAGGCAGACGTAGACAGATCTCTGTTCTTCTAAGGCCAGCCTACATACTGTGTTCCAGGCTAACCAGGGCTATATAGTGAGATCCCATTAAAAAAAAAAACAAAAACAAAAAAAACCTAAACCCCACAACATAGGGATTTCTAACCATGCAGTTAGTATTGTACATATTTGACAAATTTATTATGCATAGTTATTTTGGGTTCTTGTATTTTTTTTTATATTTAGGTATAAAAGAGACTTGGAAGGAAATATGCCAAGCAGGTCTGTGATTGTCTTTGAGATGGATTATAAGTAACTGGGTTTTGGGGCTGGAGGAAGTGACTCAGCTGTTAAGAGCACTGACTGCTCTTCCAGAGGGCCCAGGTTCAATTCCCAGCACTCACATGGCAGCTCACAACGATCTGTAAATCCAGGATCCAACACCCTTGCAACGACATACATGCAGGAAAAGCACTAATGTGTACAAAATAAAAATAAATTATTAAAAAAGAACTCTAAAAAAAATAAGTAACTGGGTTTTTTGAGATGAATACTACTTCTTGTGACCCTGGCTGCCCTGGAGCTCACCAGGTAGGAAAACCTGGCCTGGAACTCAAAACTGTTGTTTTGACTCTGCCTCCTAAGTTCTGGCATTGCAGCCATGAGCCTCCAGGCCCACTGTGATTTATCTCACTTTAAGTTTTTGTTTTTCCTCCTAGAAAGAGCTTTCCTTGCCTGTCTTCAAAATAGCTTTTAAGTTTAAACCATAGCTCCTATAGTTTCGGCGCTTGGGAGGTGGAGGCAGGAAGAACAGTTATGGCTTAACAGCATATCGCCTTTAGGCCAGTCTAAATCACAGTGAGACCATGTCTTTTTTTGTTTTTGTTTTGTTAAGACAGAATTTCTCTGTATAACAGCTCTGACTGCCCTAGAACTCAATTTGTATCTGAACCCAGTTGAGTGCAGAGTTTGATAATAATTATATTTACAGAAAGCAGTTTTTACAATTAAAGTTCACATTTTAACAAGGAAAAAAAGATTTAAGAGAAAGTGTGAAATTCATTAGAATGTATAGAAAAGAGATAACGTACTGTGACACTCAGCCCTCTGAGTATTCTAGCGCTGCTGAAGATCAGGTAGGTCACGTGAACCTGGTGTGTGAGCAGGTATAACTTCGGTTCTGGTATGTCAGTCAATCACGCTTTTCTATTGTAGGGTTGTTTCGCTGCTGCTGCTGAAGTATTAAAGCACTTGAGGGAGCGATTTCCACCCAACAGTCAGCATGCCCAGGTAATCTGCCTTTTGTGCCAATGGGTTTACTTCTGAAAAGAATGCTTTTCCATTCAGTGGTGGCGCACGCCTTCAATTCCAACACTCAGGAGGCAGAGGCAGGTGGATCTCTATGAGTTGGAGGGCAGCCTGGTCTAAAGCAATTCTGGGGACAGGCTCCAAAGCTACAACCCTGTCTTGAAAAAAACAAACAAACAAACAAACAAAAGCGGGGAGGGGGCATTTTAGAGTCTTCCCTCAGAAAAACATTAAGCTACAAAGGAAGTTGTTGATCTAGATACGTGCTTTAACGGTAGAGCACCTGCCAGGCATCCACAAGGTCCTAGTTCTCTTCTTAGCACTGCAGAGAAGTAGGTAGAAAGCATGCGTACAGGTGATGTTACTCATCTGTACTAAGCTTACGCAGCTCATTGGGCTGGAAAGGTTCCTCTGGCTACTGTACTGTTCTTGCACAGGACCTGAGTTTAGTTTCCAGCTCCCAAGTCAGGCAGCTCACAATCACTTATAACTACAGCTCTAGGGGATCTGATAGCCTCTTCAATACTCTGCAGGCACTATCTACACACAGACACATAAATGAGTTAAAAAAGAAAACAAAACAAGTGGGGAGTGGATGTTATCATTGGTTGTTATTTACTCTTTATTCTTTGGGGGACCCGCCACCCAACTCCCAAGTAAATCACACTCGGAGGCTTATTCTTCCTTATAAATGCCCATCCTTAGCTTTTCTTAACTTCAATTATCCCTTCTATCTTTTTCCTCTGGGATTTTGCCTTTTTCTTTTTCTGTATACTCTTCTTTATTTCTCTGTGTCTTGCTGGGTGGCTGGCCCCTAAAGTCTTCTTCCTTTTGCTTCTCCATCCTCTTTTCTCTCTTCTACTTCTGTTTATTCTCTGTGCCTGCCAACTGCCCCCTCCCATTCCTTCTCCTGCCTTGCTGTTGACTGTTGAGCTCTTTATTAGCCCTATCAGGTGTTTTAGACAGGTGAAGTAAATGCAGTTCACGGAGCTAAACAAATGTAACATAAAGAATGCAGCACATCTTTGCATCACTAAACACTTAAACACTTACAGCATAAACAAATGAAACCCATCTTCAAATAATATTCCACAACAGGATGTATTTTCTCACACTTAATGGGAGGCAGAGACAGGCAGATCTCTGATAATGAAGCCAGCCTGGTCCATGTAATGAGTTCCGTGTCATCCAGGGATACATAGTGAGCCCTGCCTCAAAAAACAAAGCAAACCAAGCTCAGGCCAGGGATGTGGCTCAGTTGGTAGCGTGCTTGCCTAGCTCACACAAAGCTTGAGTTCTATCCCTGGCACCACATAAATTGGATGGGATGGTAGATGCCTATAAGTCCAATATTCAGGAACTGGAGGCAGGATGGACAATCAGAAGTTTAAAATCATGGGCTGGGGACGTAAGCTCAGTGACAGAACCCTTGCTTGGCATCCTCAGTGCCCTGGTTCAATCACCAGTACCAAACAGACACACACAGAGACTCACATGTTCACAACCAGGTTCTAGCAAGATATCTCAGTGGTTATAAGAACACTTACTTGTGTTGTAAAAGACCTGGGTTTAGTTCCCATCATCTATATGGCAGCTCACAACTTCTAAGACTATAGCTCCAGAGGATTCAGCACCCTCTTCTGGCCTCCAAGGGTGCTAGCTATGCAAGTGGGGCACTTACATATGTAAAGGCAAAACTCTCATACACAAACTAAAAATAAATATTTTAAAAGTTCAAAGTCATCCAGGACTGTATGTACATTTTGAGGCTAGCCTGCAATACATGAGACTCTGTCTCAAAATTAGAAACCAAACAACCCTATTCTGTATATTGTTTAAGGGTATTATAAAAGTATAGGAAACATGAATGGGAATGGCAGACAACAGATCAAGTGCCTAGTATGGAAAACAGGAGGGAAATAGAATTTGCTGAGAACTTCAGTAGAATTTAAGACCATTAAGACCATTGTGCCTTTATAAAGCACAATATGAGCTGATAAAATGGACATGTATCTGTTTTGTGTGTGTTTGTTCTTCACAGCAACATCTGCACAGTTCAGGCTGCCTTGGACTCTTGATCCCCTGCCTGCTTCCACAAGTGCTGGAATTGCCAGTGTTTCCCACCACTGAATGTGGGCTTCTCTTTGCTTTTTTTTACTTGCTTGTAACATTAGATAGATAGATAGATAGATAGATAGATAGATAGATAGATAGATAGATAACCTCAAATGAAAATGCATGTATGTGAATTGTTAGGATGTTTGCTAAACAAACCAATATACTTTGATATTGCCATTGAACAATAATGTGAATACTTTTCTTTTTGTCTTTCTTTTTTTCTTATTAGTTATGGATGCTGTGTGATCAAAAAATACAGTTTGACAGGGCAATGAATGATGGCAAATTCCACTTGGCTGATTCACTCGTTACAGGAATCACAGCGCTTAATGGCATAGAAGGTGTATACAGGTAAGAAAGCTGTCACCACAAAACCCGGAGCGGATTCCAGGTCTTCTGCAAGAGAAACAAGTGCTTTTCAATGCCGAGCCTCTCCAGAATGTTTTAATAGCTTTATATTCACTGTGCACATTAATTTGCTTTCAGCTTAAACTGAAAAAGTCAAGGCTTTTTTTTCTGTTTCATTTAGGAAATAAGAAAATAGATAATCAGTAGCTAGGTCTGTTAGCACATGCCTTTAATCCCAGTGCTAAGGAGGCAGAGGCAGATGGATCCCTGTGAGTTCTAGGTCAATCTGGTTTATATAATGAGTTTCAGGATAGCCAGAGTGCACACATGAAGATCATAGAACACATTTTAGGAGTTAGTTCTTTTCTTCCACTATGTGGGTCCCAGGGATTGAACTCAGATCACCGGGCTTGAAGAGAAGTGCCTTTGCCTCTTCAACTTCCTTGCTGGTCCAGTTAGACTTCTCTTCTGTGCATGTGTATATCCATGCATCAACTGGTTTTCTGAGGCAGGGTCTCTTGCTGGCCTCGGATTTGCTGAATAGCTGAGGATGTCTTTGAGTTCATCCTCTTGTCTCTGATCTGTTAAGATCGCAGTCGGTGGTAGCAGCTACTGTTGCTCCTTTTCAGTTTCTCCCTCCTCCTCTTCCTTTTCTTTTAACAAAAATTAAATCAGGCAGTTTTCCCCTTTAGAGGTTAGCAGTCTTGCTGAGGAAATAGAGCCTTGATCCCAAAGTGGGCATACTTGAAGCGCTTACAGACATCTGCATAACCACCCTGTTCGTTTGGTTGTTTCAGAAAAGCTGTTGTAATGCAGGCTCAGAACCAGATGACAGAGGCACACAAACTTCTACAGAAGCTGCTGACATACTGTCAGAAACTAAAGAACACAGAGATGGTGATCAGGTAAGTAGTCTCTCAGGTGTCTTACTGGTGGGGTGTGTGGCGGTGGATCTTCTCATCCCGTCCTTTCTGTGGTCAGCGTCCTCCTGTCAGTGGCAGAGCTGTATTGGCGATCTTCCTCTCCGACCATCGCCATGCCTGTGCTCCTGGAGGCTCTAGCCCTCTCCAAAGAGTACCGGTTGCAGTACTTGGCCTCTGAGACTGTGCTCAACTTGGCTTATGCCCAGGTAAGCCAGTTTGGTTTTTCCTGTGGGGGACTGTGGGATGAGGGTGTGTTATGTTTATGTGTATTTATATATGTTTATGTATATGGGGTGTGTGTGTGTGTACATGTGAGTGCCAAAGTCAGTCTTAAATGTCATTTATTAAGAGCTGTCCACCTGTGGGGGGAGGGGTGACAATGTTTAGCTTTATATTAGTAGTGCAACATTATATTACTTTTTTTTTTTTGGTTTTTCGAGACAGGGTTTTTCTGCATAGCTCTGCCTGTCCTCAAACTCACTCTGTAGACCAGGCTGGCCTGGAACTCACAGAGATCTGCCTGCCTCTGCCTTCCAAATGTTAGGATTAAAGGCATGTGCCGCTGCTGCCCAGTTTATATGTATGTTATTTTTTAAGATCCGGTCTCTGTAACCCAGGCAAGCCTCAAACATATGGCACTCCTGCCTTGGTCTCGCTAGTATGGGGACTAGGTATCCATCGCCAAGTCCTTCTCTATGATGTTTAGATTATTCTGAATGTACAGTTCCTTCCCTCTCTGGTGCTGGGGATCAAATTAGGAAGTAACAGTCCTCACAGGCTTCTCCCAACATATCTGTCATTACTAAGTCTTTTTGTAAAGACAAAACTTTAAACCCGAGCTAGGTGGTACCTGCCTATAATCTCATCACTTAGAGACAGGTTGGAGAACTACTGCGTTTATGAAGCCTGCCCAGGCTACACAGGAAGTTGCAGTCCAGCCTTGTCTACAATAGTGAGATTCTTATCATAAACAAAAGAAACCCAAATAAAGCAGTACAAAAAAGAAGGAATAGGACAAAGCTTTCTATAATATGAATGACCACTGCCTGCTGGATTTCTTGTAGAAATATGTTGTTGTGTGCCTATATTCTCTAGTAATGTGTTGTTTAGGATGAGATAGCCTGTGTCGTGGAGAAGATAAGCCAGAGATAACCATCCGGGAGAACACACCCAGAACCTAGCCCTTCTTGGTAGTGGACACAGCACATTTCTCTTCCAGCTCATCCTTGGAATCCCAGAACAAGCTTTAACCCTTCTCCACATGGCCATTGAGCCCATCCTGGCCGATGGGGCTATCCTGGATAAAGGCCGTGCCATGTTCTTAGTGTCCAAGTGCCAAGTGGCTTCAGCAGCTTCCTATGATCCAGTGAAGAGAGCAGAAGGTAGGAGCTGTATGAAGGTTGTTGGGTTGGCCAGCAGTTGCACCTGCCTGCTGCCATTTCACCAGCCCTGGCATTTTAATTATTGTAAAATTTGTTTATTCTATGTGTACATATATTTATGTGTATGTACCACATGTATTCCTGGTACCTGCCATGAATCCCCTGGAACTGGAGTTACAAACAGGTGTGAGCTGCCATGTGGGTTCTAGGGATTGAACCTGGGTCCTTTGAACCATCTCTCCAGTCCCAGTATGCTAATTTTTAATTTTAAAAGAAATGAAACAAAACTTTCCATAGTATGGTGTTTTTCCATATTTTAATGAGTGGAACTTTTAAGAATACCTACTATATGGTGACTCTAAATAGCAAATTTTGAAAATTGAAGTGTTAAATGTTGCTTTCCCTCCCATTCTCTTCCCCCACCCCCACCCCACCCCAATTATCAGCTCTGGAGGCTGCAATCGAGAACCTCAATGAAGCCAAGAACTACTTCGCAAAGGTCGACTGTAGAGAGCGAATCAGGGATGTTGCTTACTTCCAGGCCAGACTGTACCATGCCCTGGGCAAGACCCAGGAGAGGAACCGGTGTGCCATGATCTTCCGGCAGCTGCATCAGGAGTTGCCCTCCCATGGGGTGCCCTTGATTAACCATCTCTAGAAATGACTCCCTGCTGGCTGTTGTGTGGCTATCGTCACACTCTGGGCTTATTCATGTCCTTCCCTGTCTTTAAGCGGTGATCGTCACATGTTATCTTGCCAATAAACTGTTTTTGTCCGTTTGTCTGAAGTGTTTTTCTGGGTTGAATTGCCAGTATCTTTGTAAGAACTGTGTGTATCCTCTCAAGAAATCTGCTTATATGGGGCTTGGTGGCACAGGCTTTGATCCCAGCACTTGGGAGGTAGAGGCAGGCTGATCTACATGGTCTGCATAGGGTGGTCAAGGCTAGCCAGTGCTACAGAGAAAGATGGCAAGTGTGAGGACCTAAGTTTGGAGTCCAGACGCACATAAAAGTGGGGGAGGCAGCCGGGGGAGGCTTGGCTGCTGTCTGCTGTCCCAGCACTCGGGAGATGGGATTGCCCAAGCAGGCTGGTTAGTGAGAATAGCAGAGTCAGGGAGAGAACCTAGGCTCAGTCAAATGGAGACTGATGGAGAGGAAACCTAGCCTCAGTCGCCTCCCCTTCCCTCAGATATGCACACAGGCACATGAGTCCTCGTGTGGCCACAAGGTTGCTTTAAAAAGAATGTTTAGGCCGGGCGGTGGTGGCGCATGCCTTTAATCCCAGCACTCGGGAGGCAGAGGCAGGCGGATCTCTGTGAGTTCGAGACCAGCCTGGTCTACAAGAGCTAGTTCCAGGACAGGCTCCAAAACCACAGAGAAACCCTGTCTCGAAAAACCAAAAAAAAAAAAAAATGTTTAGGCTGGCAAAAATGTGTCATTGGGTATAGGAGCTTGCCACACAGATCGGACACCCGAACTGTATCCCCTCAACCCTTATAAAAGACGGAAGGAGAAAACCAACTCTACAGAGGTGCCCTTTGGCTACCATGCATGTGCCTGCATGTTCTGACGCACGTCACACCCATCCCTGATAAAAAGGTCTTCTGATTTGTGGGTTTTTTGTTAGTTTTTCCCAGTGTAGAGAATCCAACCTAGGACCTAGCACATGCTGGGCAAATGCTCTGCCACCCAGCTATATCCCAGCCCTCAGCAGGCTTTCAGAGTCTTGGGTTTGCTTCTGCAGCTTCCCTTTCTGCCACCTCAGGCAAGTTCTTGTGATTGGTGTTCAAAACAGGGCTTCTCTGTGGAGCCTTGGCTGTCATGAAACTCTGTAGACCAGGCCGACCTCAAACTCAGAGATCCTCCTGCCACTGCCTCCTGAGTGCTGGGATTAAAGGTGTGCGCCACCACCACTGCCTGGCCAGGAGAAGGTATCTTTATTTATTTTATGATATTAAAACCAATAGCATATTTCACAACCAATTATTTTCTGTTTTTTGTTCTACATGCATGTGCTTTTCTGTATGGAAATGAGAAGTTATGATAATTCTTAGAAATTCAGAAGAAAATAATTATAGAGGAGAGGGTCTGAGGCTTGGAAGGACCTAGAAGCTGTCAAACACTGACGTCGCCAAGCCTACAGTTAAGGAGACAGTGTTCGTGAATTTCCTCTTATTGACACAGGGAAAGGCCTGCATTTCAAGGCCAGAGCAGCCCACACCCAAACAGCTCTCAAAGCCACAAGGAACCAACCAAATTTTGCAGCTTCTGTCATTGGCTCTTTCTCTGTTAGATTTAAACTTCCTAATGAGAAACAGTTTCTCTCTGAGGCAGTGAAAAACAACTCCATCCGCCAGAGAGTGTTTGCTGGCCAAAGACAGCTGCTTTGGAAACGGGCTCCGGGTAGACTCAGAGATACTAATTGGAGTGTTGATGTTTGAAAATCTTCCTTTAGTTTCTGTGGAAGTTGTATTTATAGAAATGAAATCACAATAATGGCTGTGTAGTAAAAAAAAAAAAACAGAAACTATAGTGAGTTGTTTATTTTCTTTTATGGTTTTCTTTCTTCCTTCCTTCCTTCCTTCCTTCCTTCCTTCCTTCCTTCCTTCCTTCCTTCCTTCCTTCCTTTCTTTTTTTGGTTTTTTGAAACAGGGTTTCACTGTAGTTTTAGAGCCTGTCCTGTCCTGGAACCACCTCTTGTAGACCAGGCTGGCCTCAAACTCACAGAGATCTGCCTGCCTCTGCCTCTGCCTCCTGAGTGCTAGGATTAAAGGCGTGCACCACCACTGCTCTGCTCTTGGTTTGTTTTTCTTAGACATGGCTCAGGCTGACCTCAGACTTGGATCTTGCTACCTCAGTCTCCCTGGAGTGCTAGGTAAATGGGTGTATGCCACTGTATCTGGCTGATTCCTGTTTGTGGGGTGGGAAGACAGTGCTGGGCTGACGCAGCACCCCGCATGTGCTGAGCATGTATTTTACCAGGTGCGGCACCACCAGCCCTTGTTACTGGTCATTGTGTAGCCGGACTCCATGTCCATCAACATATAAACTCAGGGCTGTGGACTGGAGAGATGGCTCAACGGTTGAGAGCACTCCCTGTTCTTCCAGAGGACCTGAGTTCAATTCCCAGCAATCATATGGTGGCTCACAACCATCTGTAATGAGATCTGATGCCCTCTTCTGGCGTGTTGGCATATATGCAGGCAGAATGTTGTATACATAATAAATAAATAAATAAATCTAAAAAAAAAAACCCAACAACTCAGGGCCGTCAAGATGAACCAGGACTCACTGGAATTTGTAGGGCTGTGTGAAAAGTAAAAATGAGAGGTTTCTTGTATAAAAATTCCTGATGTTAGGCTGTAGCTCAGTAGTGCGTGACGATCTGGGATTTATCTCCAGTGCCCTTTCTCCTAAAAAAAAAAAATCCTGTAAAAGATAAAAATGGGGGCTGGAGAGATGGCTCAGGAGTTAAGAGCATTGCCTGCTCTCCCAAAGGTCCTGAGTTCAATTCCTGGCAACCACATGGTGGCTCACAACCGTTTGTAATGAGGTCTGGTGCCCCTTCTGGCCTGCAGGCGTACATACAGACAGAATATTGTGTACATAATAAATAAATAAATAAAAGAATTTTTTTAAAAGCTCTTAAAAAAAAAGAAAGAAAAATGGCAACAGTAGTCCTTGGTTTTTTGAGACAAGGTCTCACTATACAGCCCTTGCCAGCCTAGAACTGGCCTCAGAGGCTGGCCTCAAACAACAGAGATCCGCCTGCCTCTGTCTTCCAAATGCTGGGGAAAAGGCGTATGCCGCCACCACCACCCATTGCACCACTACATCCTAGATCTGAGGCCTTTCTGAGCACAGCCAGGTCTGCCTTCACCCACAAAGTCACCTGTCTGGCCCTGCGCTCAATTGGCTGACTTCATCTTGGCAAGGAAGAAGTCCCCAAATCCAAAGCAACCTGTTGTTCCCAGCTGTCTGTCTGTGACTCAGCCTCCTAAGCTGGTCTTCAGGAGGAGATAGTAAGTCGAATGGAAGAGTGACCCTAAAACACAGAACTCTCTGGGTGATAGTTAACCAGTGGAGTGTGTGGTGAAAGGAAGTTGGTACTTATGTTCTATATAATGGCATGATTCGCTGGGCGGTGGTGGCGCACACCTTTAATCCCAGCACTCGGGAGGCAGAGGCAGGCGGATCTCTGGGAGTTCGAGGCCAGCCTGGTCTACAAGAGCTAGTTCTGGGACAGGCACCAAAGCTACAGAGAAACCCTGCCTCGAAAAACCAAATAAATAAAAATGGCATGATTCCAGGGGTTTCACATCAAAGGTATCAGAATGGGTTGTCTGGTTAAATGGAAAAGGGGGTCTGGTAAGAAAGGAATTAAAGTTTTATAGTCATTATCATTTGGGTCTCTTCCAGAGGCCTTCAGAAACTGTCCTCAAAGGAAAGGGAAACCCGAGTGGGCACTCTGCTTAGCAGATTTGGTGGTGTGCTTCTTGACCTGAACGAGAATGGGTAACATTTACAGAGTGGTTAAGAGCACTTGCTCTTCCAGAGGACCCAAGTTCAGTTCCTAGCACCCCCAATATTAGGCAGCTCACAACTGCATTTAACTATAGCTCCAGGCGGTGGTGGCGCACACCTTTAATCCCAGCACTCGGGAGGCAGAGGCAGGCGGATCTCTGTGAGTTCGAGACCAGCCTGGTCTACAGAACTAGTTCTAGGACAGGCTCCAAAGCCACAGAGAAACCCTGTCTCGAAAAACCAAAAAAAAAAAAAAAAACAAAACTGTAGCTCCAGGGAATATAAGGTTGCCTTTTAGGCGTCTGCACACATGTGACACAGATATATAAATAAAATTTTTTTTTCTTTTTCGAGACAGGGTTTCTCTGTGGCTTTGGAGCCTGTCCTGGAACTAGCTCTTGTAGACCAGGCTGGTCTCGAACTCACAGAGATCCGCCTGCCTCTGCCTCCCAAGTGCTGGGATTAAAGGTGTGTGCCAGGGGCTGGAGAGATGGCTCAGAGGTTAAGAGAACTGACTGCTGTTCCGGAGGTCCTGAGTTCAATTCCCAGCAACCACATGGTGGCTCACAGCCATCTGTAATGAGATCTGGTGCCTAGAACACTATATACATAATAAATAAAATAAAAAAAAAACTTAAAAAAAAATAAAAAAAAAATAAAGGTGTGTGCCATCACTGCCTGGCACAACAGTCTTAAAAACTGGACAATAGCATTAATTCAGTTTAACAGATAAAATTAGGATGTAGGGAGATGAAATCAGTTGCCCAAGGTCACACAACTAGCAAGTTGTAGAACTGGGATCCTAACCTCTCTACATTACCCAGATCTGACTATTCTGGAAGGTCCTGTGTTTTTGTGAGCACGTTTCCTGTTTGTTGACTAATAGTGTCATTTACCTAGTAGCCAGCATGTACTAGACACCACTAAAAACTTTAAACACCATCTCCAACACTTTAAGCACAGTAACCTCTTCCCTTTAACCAACGAGAAAACCAGATTCCTGACACTGTGGCCTATGTCATCCCTGGTGAGGACCTGGTAAGCCTGGCAAGGTAAGGACCAGACAGAAGACTTAGTCCTTGGTGTGGCAGCCTCTACTGCCTGATGCTTTTCCTCTGTCCCCAGGCAGTCTTTGCCTTCATCCGTATGCCTGGATTATTTCTACTTGTTTTGAGTATTCAATCGTGTACTGGCATTTTGCTTCTTGCAAATATGTGCGTGGATAGATGAAGAGCTCTCTCATAAACCCTGACATCTTTTATGATGCCATTTGTATTGCCGTCTTAAAAACCTATCATTTCACTGCCTGTGGAAGGTAGCTTTTCAGGCTCTCTTTAGCTGTTCTGTTGAAGATAACCCAATGAATCAACTTCATTGGTGATATGAATCCCGCTCTCTTGTTCTAGATATTCTAGGCTACGTAGCAGAACATTCCCATGAACAACGTGAGTAGAACACAGGCTACCTCAGGAAGGAGAGGTAAAACCTTGAAGGACGTTATGAAGCCATCCTCATGGGAGAGAAAATGATAAAGTTTGAGATTTCTGTGCCTCCCCCCTCTACAGGATTTGAGTTTTCTTTAAAAAATAAGACTCAGATGCTGTGTTTACTTATTTTCCTGGCAGTCTGTGTTGTCAGGACAACAAGATCTGTTTGCCTAGAATAGGATTTTCTGATGTACTTGGAGGGGGAGATGAAAACGCAAAGCTAACTCTTGTTTTTGTATCTGTAGGAAGAAAATGGTTTCCTTGTGTGGGATGGCTCCTCGCACAAGAAGAGCTGAATGGCAACGACAGGCAATTACAGTGTTCTGCACTTTGTTCTAATTTGTTTTAATAAGAAAGGCACATAAATTGATGGGATTTTTAGCACCGCGCTAAGCATATCGGTAGTTAGCTTCAGTGAGCACTTGCGTGCTAGGCACTGAGCTAGTATCTTCACACACATTATATTGTATTGAAACCTCAGACCAAGTCTGTGAGCTCCGTACTATTATTGTCCCTATCTGACAGCTGATGAAACCAAACTGAGAGATCAGATCAATGGCCCAAGCTTACAGACCTGGTCATTAGTGGATGCGAGGCTTTACTGAAGTCCGTCTTATTCCAGAGCCATTGCCTTTCAACCTCTGTGCTGAGTTATGCAAATGTTCTGCATATCTGCCTGGGCTGCAGGAATTTACAGTTCAAGGGTCAAACATATGAGTGAAGCTGGGCAGTGGTGGCGCACATCTTTAATCCCAGCACTTGGGAGGCAGAGACAGGAGGATCTCTGTGAGTTCTAGGCCAACCTGGTCTAGAGAGTGAGTTCCAGGACAGCCAGGTCTACATAGAGAAACCCTGTCTTGAAAAACCAAACCAGGGGCTGGAGAGATGGCTCAGAGGGTAAGAGCAGTGGCTGCTCTTCCAGAGGTCCCAAGTTCAATTCCCAGCAACCACATGGTGGCTCACAACCATCTGTAATGAGACCTGGTGCCTTCCTTGCCAGCAGTACATTGGATGCTTAATAAATAAATAAACAAATAAATCTTTAAAAAAAAAACCAAACCAAACCAATGATAAAAACACAAGTGGGGCTCAGATCATGTAGTTAGTGGTAAAGTGTTTATGTGGCAGGTGCAAGACCCTTGGTTTGATTCCTCAGCACCACAAAGCAAAACCATAAATAAAGAAGAAAAGAATAAAGACAAGGAGGTTGGCTGAGCATCAAACGATCTAACTGCCCTTAGACATCAGAAGAGGGAGTCAGATGTCAGATCTTCTGGAACTGGAGTTACAGGCAGTTGTGAGCCATTATGTGGGTGCTGGGAACCAAACTCAGGGATTTTGCCAGAGCAGAGTGCTCTTTTTTTTGTTTTGTTTTGTTTTTTCGAGACAGGGTTTCTCTGTGGTTTTGGAGCCTGTCCTGGAACTAGCTCTTGTAGACCAGGCTGGTCTCGAACTCACAGAGATCCGCCTCCCGAGTGCTGGGATTAAAGGCGTGCGCCACCACCGCCCGGCTGCACCACCACCGCCTGGCTAGCAGAGCGCTCTTAACTGCTTGGATGTATCTCCAGCCCTTGTACGGACATTTTAAACCTTTCTTTAGCGCTTAAGTTTTCTTTTGGGAGGTGAGTTTTGAGACAGGGTTTCTTTGTAGCTTTGGAGCCTGTCCTGGAACTCACTCTGTAGACCAGCCTGGTCTCGAACACACAGAGATCTTCCTGCCTCTGCCTCCCAAGTACTGAGATTAAAGATGTGTGCCACCACTGCCTGGAAAGCATTTAAATTTATACTGAATTTCTGCCTGTGTTATCTACATTGTTATAATAAAACATGGGCAATTTAGTAAAACATGACATAGTCATACAGAATTGTTCATTTAAACAAATAACAGGAAAGAACACCAGGGTCTATTTTTAATTACTCTAGGAAAACAGGTTGCCTGAGAATTTTTTTTTTTTTAATAGACTGAATCAGTGAGTTTCCTGGACTTATTTAGAAGAGCACGGGTGACCTCGAAACAGCTGCATCACTTCAACACGCCCCCTCGTTATGGGGAATGCCTCATGGAGTGCCCCCTAAATGGCAATACAGAAGAAAATTATATGAAAATCACTCTTGGTGTTTATAAATAAAGCTTTAATAGGAACACGGCTACACGTCCATTGATTTGTTGTTGTCTGTGGCTGCTGATAGCAGAGCTGAATCATCACTGTGGTGAGCACAGGGCAGATCCCAAAATGTTGACCTCATGGTCTTTCACAGAAAATGCCTGCCGACTCCTGCCTTAGCATTAATGACTCCAAATCTCTCCCCACCCGATTAGCCCTGATAGCTGTTTGAGAGGGGCGTACAGTACAGAAAGTACAGAACTGTGTACCCCACCTCAGCACTGACTGTCGTCAGCATTTTGCAATTTGCTTCACAAATATTTATAGAGGAAATAAAACAAGTATTATAACATCTTCCTATGCTCATTGTGTCCTTTCTCCCTCCCTCCTTTCCTTCATTTGTTTATTTATTAGTTTTAGTTTTTCGAGACAGGGTTTATCTGTGTAGTCCTGGCTGACTTGGAACTTGCTCTGTAGACCAGGTTGGCATCGAACTCAGAGATCCATTTGCCTCTGCCTCCTAAGAGCTGGGATTAAAGACATTTGCCACCGCTGCCCATCTTATTTTGTTTTATCTTTTTTGAAACAGGATCTATGTAGTCTTGGTTGCCCTATAACTCCCTATGTAGGCCAGATTGGTCTTTAACTTATAGAGATCCTCCTGTCCCTGCTTCCCAAGTGCTAGGTGCAGGAATCTAAGTCTGTGCACCACATGCATGCATTGCCTGAGAAGACCAGAAGAGGGCATCGTATTCCCTGGAACTGAAGTTCCAAAGGCTCGTGACTTGTCACGTGGGTGCTTGAAATTGAACCTAGGTCCACTGCAAGAGCAGCTGGTGCTCTTAACTACTGAGCCATCTCTCCAGCCCCCTCCCTTAATTTTTAGACCACGCTAGTACCTCCTACACGCTAGGCAAGTACTCAGCCTCTGAGCTACACGTCTAGCTGCCTACTTCCTTCTTGGTGTCAGACTGTCATGGATCTAACATGAACCAATTCTCTTTTATATCTTCTGCATAAGCGTGTGTCCTTAAGCATACACCATGTGGGCATCGCAGAACATGCTGCTAGCCTCCTGAAATCAGAGCGGCTGTGCTTGCCTCTGCAAGAGCCCCTCACAAGCCGGAGGAGGCTTATCAATGCTTCAGGGAAGGAGTAGGGAGAAAGCCATTAGATCTTCACCGGAGATTTTCCATTCGCTCCCTCCTTCCCTCTGGTGCCCACCCCAAGCTGCACATGGCCCTGGGAGACGCTAGAGTATATAGGAGAAGGAGACAAGCGAAGGAGAACTCCACCTATGTCGCTTTTGGCAGGTCAACATCCATGCTGGAAATGAGTAAGACCAATAAACTCATTGGTTCACCAAGCTGGGCTTGGAGGAAACTGTGCCTTTGATCTGTTGTTGGCGCCCTATTTTGGGTGAATAGACGTTTGTTCATGTCTCCCCAGGCAGTCACTCCAGAGTGGGGCTTAAAAATACACACTGTGCGTAATGCTGTATTTTGCAGCTTGCTCTTTTACTCCACGTGTTTTTGTGCTTTTCATTGTGGGTACAGTAGAGATAACCGTCCTTTTAACCATTGTGTACTATTCCACCAATAAATGTGAGAATGGTGAGCAATATCAGAGGTGACCATCTCATAAGAACGCTCACTGAGTTTATTTGTCCGGTCCTTGGATATGTTTGTGAATGCCTCTGCAGCCTAGAAACACTGGAATAATCTACTAACTAACGAGGGCTGGAAGTCGACCCAGTTGACAAAGAGCTTTGAATCCTCAGTGAGTTTGATGTCTCAACTCGATTCCCTTTTGGCTGCCGGCAGGGACTTGCGGACAGCCACTGGTGAACATCCAAGTCTGAGTTCACTGACCCCCACCCCAAGGCCACGGGGTCAGCGAGCCCTTGAAATACCCTTTTACTTCAACGTTGTTATCCAACTGGGAGACTAAAGGAGCTCAAGGCTCCTGCAAAGTCAAACGCCAAAAAGGGTAAAGAGTGTTTAGCCAGAATAGGATGTGTTTCATCACAGGCATCTAAGAACCTTATGGGGAGACCCAGAACTTCACTGGGCCATACGGAGTACAGATGCATTTTAGGGCGAGCCTACAGCAGTGGTCAGTGGGAAGGCGGCTGCGGAAAGGGCTTCCCCATAATGGGCGTTGCCCCGAAATCCAGGGAGGGAACTGCCAGACAGGCTCCTGGGTTTCCCCGCCGCCTTTGGGGAACTTCTTGACGTTCGAAAACAAAGCGGCGTGGAGCAGCTGGCAGCAACCGAGACCCACTCACAAACTTGCGGCCTCTGCGCCCCTGCGCGGGCCGGGCCTCGCTTCCTGCCGCCGGACGCCTCCTTCCCCCACCAACCTCGCCTCCGCCCTGGTGCTACTTAAGTCCCCGCGGGACCCGGCGCGCGGCCGAGGCTGCGGCGGGCACGCGCTCTTCCACGCCGGCTCCTTGGCCAATCAGCGCGGAGCCCGAGGCGCTGCCGCGCGCGAGCCGAAGCCCGGGCGGCTCCTCCCGCGGAGAGCCGAACCGGACCGAGCCGAGCCGAGCCAAGCCGAGCCGGGGGCGCAGAGCGCGGGAGGCGGCGGCGCGGAGCCCAGGTGAGCTGGCCCGGGGCGGTCCGGGCTGAGTGTGTGTGTGTGGGGGGGGACCCTCAGCCGCCCTGTGGGTCTCTGGGTCCGGGACGCGCGCGGTGCCGGTAGACACAGCCCAGAGGCGGGCCCCGAGGGGACCCCACGTGCGCCGCCCCGCGCCCCGCCACGTGGAGGGCTGCGCCCCCTTCCCCCGGGCCTCCGGAGCGGGGCGGCGCTTGGGCCCGGGCGGTAGGGGCCGGCCTGGAGTTCCGCACCAAGGCCGGCCGGCAGGGGCGGTCCCGGGTCCCGGCGACGGCCTAGGCCACCCTTGCGCTTGACAGGTGCGGAACCTGAGCGCGCGGGAGCGTCCCACCCCCGCAGCCTGCGGGGCACTGGGCGACCCCGGCCCTAGGGGTTCGGACACAGGTGCCAGGACCCCGAGTCTGCCCTCTTACCACCCCGATCTCACAGGCCGGCTCGATCCTTTTGACCTAAATTTACCTCAGGGCTGCAGCTCGCGGAGCATGAAGAGTGCATGCTCGGCCCCCCTGGCTCAGCCCTGGGGCTGGTGCCCCGGTGTCACCCAGATTTTGCCAAGGTTCTCCCACCCCCTGGCTGCCCAGTTTGGGGAACGGGGTGTTTTCACAGCTCTACCAGCCTCCTCCCGGACTGCTCTCACTTGGAGACGAAGAGGTGGCACTTTGCAGAGGGATGGAGCTGGGGGTGGAGAACATTTGAGGTGCCTTGGGCAAAGAAGCAGCCTTCTGATCTGGGGGTGGGTCATGCCGCGCATTCATTACCCTAGATGCAACTTTTACCTTCCTCAGCCTACTCTCTGATTTCCCCCAGTCGTGGAGCAGAAACTTCAGGTGCCCTGGGGCATTAACGGTGTCTTTTACTCCTCCTCCCAACTCTGCCCCCACAGGGCTGAAGGGAGGATTGCTGTCTGTCCCCACAGCTCCTTTGTTCTTTGGAAGTGGCAGGGGATGCCACTGTTCCCAAGCCTCCCCACAGAAACTGTGCAGTTTCAGAATAGATTAGGATCAGTGTGCAAAAGCAGCTTCAGTTTGCCAGGTTCTCCTTCTGCACCTTCGGCCGCTCTTAACCAGCTCATCAAGGCAATCATTTGAGGAGCCCCTACCTTGGATAATGGTAGTGACTTTTTTCATCCTTTCTGGGGGCAAGAACCCAGTGCCAGGAGCATGCTAAGAGCACCCTCTACCACAGAACCACATTCCCGCCCCCTAATTAGGACTTATTGAGTTCTTGCTATGTGGCAGGTACTGTTTTGTTGCCTGCATTATCTTATTTAATATTTACCCCAAATCTTGTTTGTCAGGGAGTTTTGCCACTTTGGTCGAGAATAGGAGGTTGAGGTTCCTAACACTCCTTTAGTATTAAAAGGCTCAGAGAGGTTAGTTAACTTATCTGGGATCACACAGACAAGCAAGGCTTCCCTCACCTGCTTGGGGGAGCCCAGGCCTTTTTACTAAGCAATGTATAAGGCCACAGATCTAAGGAGGTCCTGCGGTCCTGCCAGAACTCCAGCTTGTCTTTCCCTCCAGTTGCTAGTGGGCTAATAACTAGGCTGTAGTTCTCAGGGGGGCAGTTCCACCCTCCTGGCGAGCATTTGAAAACATGTGGGAGTAACTTTTGGTTTGTCAAAGTGAGACTAAGCACTCTTGGTGTTTAGTGGGCAGGAGCTAGGGAATGCCAAATGTCCTGTAAGAATGTTGCTATCCTAAATGCCAGTAGGAAGATGCTGAGAAATGCCTTAAGTCTCAAGTGCTGGGTCAATGGAGGGATAGCCACAAGGTGCGTTCTGGAGAAGTCTGCTTTTGAAAGTGGGCTGAAAAGTGGAGGGAGGAGGTAGAGGGGATAAGATGGGGCCCAGCTCAGCAGAGGGAGTTTGTGCATTGGGTGTAGACAGTGGCATGCTCTGTTAGCTGGGAGGGGACCGCTGGGTGGGGCAGGCCAAACTGCTCAGAATCTAACATGGCCCACTAGTCACCCTTGCCTTCGTGAACTCATCTTAGGAAAGGACTCAGATTGGGAGCCGCTTAGTCACTTGAGACCTCTCTTCCTTGACCTGCCTCCTTCCGGTGGCTCTAGGGCCTCATGGATCTCATTTCTTCTCGCTGTCCTGGGGGTTTGGGCCTGTGCTGCAGCACGTTTGTCCTTTAGTTAGAGACTTGGACTAGTAGGCCAGAGAGCCCCAAGGTGGCTTCACACAGGTGGCTCTTGGGCCGCCATTACCTCTCAGATCACACCTGTAGCTCTTCCTTGGCAAACTGACTTCTTAGATGGGATGTGACCCGGCAGAGTGCCTAGCACACGTGAAACCCTCGGTTTGGTCCTTAGCACTCTGTAAGCTGGGTGCTGTGTAATCCCAGCACTCGTGAAGTGGAAGCTAGATCAAGGTTGTGCTCATCCTTAGGAGGTCGGAGGGCAGCCGGGGCTGTGTGAGACCCTGTCTCCAGATAAGTAAATAAACAAGAGAGTTTAGAGTTCAGGTTGTTTGTTGATAGAAATTTGTAAGGGTTTTGGTTTTTAACTTGCTATCAAGTGCTCCACAAGCTACATCCCTAACCCTGAAAAAAAGGGAAAAGGTGAAGTTCCCTCCAGCAGCGCTGTGTTTTTCCCTTGCTCCAGTGTCGGAGCAGGAACATTTGCGTTGCCTCCCTCCCACTAGGCTCTCGCACCCACACATCTGCTGTCATAAGACTAGTGTGTTGTGTGCGTGTCCTGCGAGTTACATCTATGTTCATGGCCTCACTCCGTATCACGTCTTCTTTGTGTCAGGCCTTTTTATGGCTGAGTAATATTTCATAGTCTGAGTGGACTACATTTGGTTTATTCGTCCAGTGATGGACATGTGTGCTGTTTCTAGTTTAAGGCTTCTCTTTCTTTCCTTCTCTGAGAGACAGGGTCTCATTATGTAGCCCAGTCTGGCCTTCACCCCTTGATCTTCCTGTCTCTGCCTCCTGCATGTGTGCATACCACCATGCCTCGCTGAGTTTCTTTTTTCAATTATAGAACATTTCAAACACGGAGAAATGCCAAGGTTTTGTTTTGTTTTGTTCGTTTGGACTGACTTCAGAAGGCAGGAAGGAGGCCCTGGGCGTGACAGGAACTGGACAGGGCACTGCCCTGTGCGCAGCCTGGCTGTGTAACCTCCATCCCCTGTTTGGGGGTCTGGGGACAGATGTACTCTAGGGAGCTGAGA